>NW_025767128.1:0-600000 GCF_003918875.1 Haliotis rubra
TCCCAGGTCCCAAGAATGTCAAATGGTCGTTTTCTAATTGCACAGCCAGACGTAAATAACTGGTGATTGTCCACGAATGTTGAAAAAAAAGCAATTTATGCTTACTTTGTCACGTCTGAAATAGAATAAGTGAATATTATTATTCATTGGAAATGGAAATTGATGGTGGTTATTAAACATGAACAGGTACTTAATCAAAACGTCTCTTGTCATTTGGCGATGAGGATTCCGGGAGTAGTATCGAGTTATTGTCACTTCCTCTATGTTTCCAGTTCAGCACTGTGAGCGTGAACAGTATCTGTTATTTGAAAGACGGTATTTTCAAATGTCATTTCATAGTTCATGTGTCCTGTAGAAATTCATTAATAGCAGTATTTTCTCTAATTTATGAGGACCACGTGCATAGTCGCGGATGATTGGTTGTGACATGGAGTGACCGGACTGTGTGTCGTACCTCGCCTGCCAAACCTCGTATTCGGTTGTATACCAAACTGAGAATGAAAATTGCGAACACACTGATTCATTCATCTGAATAACATTAGCGCAGCCCCATGAGCATTCTCATAGTGAAACACTTAGTACACAACCGCAAATTATTTTACAGTTATCATCAGAATCTCTAATCAATTGTAGAATGTCATGTAAATCAAAATATGCTGAATTCATAAGGAGTTCCTTTAGCTGGATATATAATTTCACTTAAACAAGTGATACGGACTTCTTGAACTGCGGCACTTTACTGTCTCATGTTGCGCAAGGTCCACGTCGTTCGATTACAACGACCGGTTGCCAAACTATCTGTCAATTAAAACACAGAATAACGAGAATGGATAGATTCTGTAATTGTGGGTCATCGTATCCACATCTTAGATATGATTACGAATTTGGTTACACAATAGATACCACTGAAACGTCGTTGTCGATGGTGCTTCTGGATCATGGAAAAGCATGAATCAACGGATCCAGCCACAGATAAACAACACAGCTCTGCACAATGCATTGTACCTGTTCACTTGTGCCCTTTGGGATGTAAGTGTAAGACCACAGATCATGGAGGCACGTGTGCGTGATCAAGTGGATCGTTCCCGCACCAAAGGCACTGCTGTCCCAACGACAGACTGATGTAAACTGAATCTACAAAGCTGTCAATGACGTATAGCCCCATTCAACAACTCACCTATTATGTAGTATCCCGAAGCCATAACCCTACTGACATAATTGTAAAAATGGTGCAATATACCAGACAGACCCGAGGATGCTAACACAATTAGATGGAATCGTGCAAGCGTAGATAAACTGTGTTCGATATTCCTTGGTTGTAATCTCTCTGTAATGGGCAATGGTAATCAAAGCACTGGCGCGTGGAATGCAAGGTAAACGACACTATTAGCTCGAGCAAACTGCCGCAACGTCGTGCCATTTCCTGTAGTAACACTATGGCGCTAAGTGATCGAGGGGGGATGTTTCATAAAATGGATCACAATTTGTGACAACTGAAGCGAATGTAGCAAGCTGGCCACTTTCGTCGTGGGAATCGAGTTTATTGCGCACTGAAACATTGTTACGAGTGATATTAGCATTCCCTGGCTGGTTTAATGAACATGGGCCTGAATTTATTTCTTACACTTGTGAAATTCCAAGCACTTTGTCTCATTGAAGTTCAGTTGAAACCTCTTTTACAGGTGAAGATGTCCTACAACGTCTCATAATAGTGTGAATGTAGATGACACCCAGGACATGATATAATTTCTTCGCTCCCTATTATTTGATATACCAATTCACGTGTGTTTAGTGTGAGAACTTGATCAAGAGAATGTTCTTTTCTGATTCTCAGTGATTGTAATTTAAACGTGATTTGCCACCATGTTAAATTCATCGCAGTGTATCATAGAATACTTGACATGCTCTCCAAAAGGGCATTGTTGTTTGAAGGAGATGAACTAGGTTAATTGAGTGTCAGTATTTCGTCTTTCCGTATTATGTGGCTAGTTTGAATGGTGTCATAGGAAAGACGACAGCTGACATTGAACTTCGACATTTAATTCAATCGGTTCTACAGTCGTTTACGTGTGTACGAGGGGCGTCCCAAAAGTAGTCGGCCTCACCTAGAAAATTATAGAAACACAGCTGTTTTAATTTTCTACATATTATATGTCAACCTCAATCAAATTGCTTTTGCCATGTTCCAGCCTCACGATCCCCATTTTGTTCGACTCCCCCTCCTCCAAAAAAAAAAATAAATAACAAAAATAATAAAAAAAACTCCGCAACATCTTCAATGAATGCATCACAAACTTATGCACAAACAATATGCAAGAAACATCCTAAGTACATTATGCTGACATAAAACCAACCAGGAATATTCTTCTTCTAAATGAATATTGAAATTGAAAATACATTTGAAAAACACAGAGAACTCACTACAAGTACAAATTTATGTCGGTTACTAAACACGTTCTTGGAGAGCGAAGTAATTGATTAGAAAGACTAACCATGCTCTATCACTGCCTAAGTTGGTCCTCGTAGCCAACTCCAGTCATAAAACTATCACAGTGATTGAGAGAAATGGTTCATTTATCAGGCCAAGCAGAGAAGGGGAATGTATAGCATCTTCTGTCTCGCGAGGCGCAGATAAAAGTGTTCAATATTCCTTGATCGTTACTTATGAAAATGTGTAATGGTAATCCAACTACGGGAGCAGGTAATAATCTGGTAAACGACACTGTCCACAAGAGCCAATTGCCGTAACACCGCCGTGTCTTCAGCTCCAGTCTGGCGCTAAGTTATTGAATGGATAAAAAGTGAGTGCTCTGTACTTAGTGTTCCAAACATTATTCTAAGCATGTACACAAATGCTCCATTGAATGAAACAAATGTGGACATTAAAACTAGTAATGAATATACCATACATTACAAGAAAGGGGTACTTCCCCGTGAGCCACAGATAGAGGTGTTGTCCCAAGGGAGATTCCTACGTCCACTCTCACAAAAACTATCATAGGCTAAGACGAAAGTAACTACCATATTAACATTCATAAAAACTATGGCTTCACTTGACAGATGGATTAGATGAACAAGGTTTGGAGCAAGAAAGTTGTATCCACTCCATGCCAACTCAACTTGAGAAAATTTATCACTAATCTGTCCGTCCGTTCAGATGATCAAAACAATTATATGGAATCGAGATACGTAACCGTATACATCTATGTGAGGTACACCAATATCAAAGCCAAAGGATTTTTTTTTTAAAAAAGAAGAAATTAAAAATTCTTTATAAGGAAAGGCAGCAGATGACAACCTGATTTTTGTTTGTGCCCAGTTTAATGGAAGAATAACTTGTACTCTTATTAAATATGATCCTGACAAACACAGTCAAAATCAAACTTGCTGCCACAGAAATGGACAAAACATCAATTTTTAACTAACAAAACACCCTTTGACAATCTGGAATTTCTATGTGCACACCTTCATGAAAAAATGCATATTAGTGTTAGAGATATATGCCAAGAATCCAAAGGTACCACTTCAGGATCTGTTTGATATATCTACCGATTTTTGTTGAAAAATATCGGACGGATTTCGAGTTATGCTCGGAAACGAAATGATTAAGCACGGACAGACAGACAGACGAATGGGAGATAAAACAATTCTACATTGAATGCACAACTTATGACCTGTATCTACACCATTTAGTACTGTTCATTTTGTATTAAGTATATATTCACAATTTGTCCTTTTTTACAGAAGTACCTGTACTGCCCATGTTCACATCATCTTGATAACGGGGTCGTTTGCTCTTTTCATAGTTATTTCCATGTTCAACACAACGCCCCTTTATGGTCTTAGGAGAATCCCTTTCGGCACTATTCTTTGATCGTTGATTTCATGCTATTTGGATACATCCAAAGTTTTCTTGTCTGTAGCTTTCTTTAACATCAACATCTTCAACGGATGGGCTTTTAAGACTTTGAGGATTGTAGCTATCGGTTTCTCCGAGTAATAAACAAGATGACTAGACGTATATAGAATCGACGCTGTCCAATTCAGGCCGTGCTCATTGGCTTTTGAGGTTGCAAATGAGTTAGCCAATGGCATTACTTTATATACATTCTATAGCGACTGATACAGGAATGTTTTTGGTGACAATTATGAGTCGCGTGGTCTACCACATTTCCATCATATTATCTCGGTCAGACTGGATAATCCTTTCGATTTTGGCAATGTCAGATATAATAAAACTGATGATAAACTAATACTTGCTAATGTTCTCGTCCCAACACTATCTGTGATTTTAGGGAAGGTTGATCTTTTCATATCAGATGAGGTTTTGTTCCTGACTGACAGATTGAGTTTGGTTTTACGCCGCTTTTAGCAATATTCCAGCAACATCACGGCGGGGAACACCAGAAATGGGCTTCACACATTGTACCCATTTAGGGATTCGAACCCGGGTCTTCGGCGTGACGAGTCAACACTTTAACCATTAGGCTACCCCACCGCCACTTTGTTCCTTGGAAAACATCCACAATGTATCAGTCTCGCCGTAGACAAATTGTAACAGCCACTACCTATGGCAGCAGCGAAGGTTCACAACTGGTACACGCATACACACTGGAATGCATTGATATACCGCACAGATATTATATGATATAATGTAACAATATTCAGAAGTGAACTAAAATCCCATTGCATTGTGTACTTTTGGAATTGATCTTCAGTAACCAATGCTTGTCGTAAGGGGCGACAAACGGGATCGATGCTCATGCTGTTGATCACTGGATTGTCTGGTCCAGACTCGATTATTTACAGACCGCCGACATATAGCTGGAATATTGCTGAGTGCAGCGTAAAACTAACCTCACTCACTAACTCACATTGTGTGTCGCAAGCTGTCATATCTCTTCTTCATGGAACTAGATTGTATACTGTACCTCAAAAGATGTTTACAAGTTTCACTTCGTGCTTTTTTACACTTATTCTTCATTTTGGCTGCAGGTTTCTTCTTATATTTGCTGTTAGCTTGTTGAACATTTAACCACGTCCTACCTGTAGAGACTGTCCGTCCGTGTGGGGCACCTCCTGAGAATTAGACCTTATGTTCACTGTGGCTCTGGCTGAGATTATCATCGCCTTCAGAAGCACCGAACGCATTGTGTGGGTGTATGTGCGTATATATGTGCGTGTGTAGTACCCTCTGGACAATTCGCTCATACACAATATACGCCAAGCCGACTAATTATGCGTACCCTTATCGTGTATTTTCGTGATCCATTCTTCAGTTTGATCCGCTGTGTTTCTTTTTATGCCAAAGGAATTTGGTATTTACTTCAACTGGACAGTTATTTCTGCTGTTAGATTGAAGTCCTCGGGTTTCATCACATGTTCAGCATCATGTGTTTATTCGCTGTAAACAACAATGTAAGTATCGCTTTCAATCGCAACAAATTCAGCAAATGTTCGATCGCATCACTGCATTGTCTGGTCCAAAGGCCTGGGTTCGATTTTCTTGAGGGATGAAATAATTGTTCTGTTAAAACATAATAATACCTACATGTAAAAACCGGATATGGCTAGTCTGAAATCAACACATTCCGTTTTTATGTGTATGTAATAAATATTATCATCAGAAAATTTCCGATTATCCATAATCCAAAGCATCTCCCTGAATTGAAGAACAATAATTCAAATTGTATCATAAGCACGTGTTTATGAAATGCCAGATAACACTGATGGTAACATTTGCAAATACATAAAGAGATTATTCAAACTCGGGAACGTAGGTAAAACTGATCATCCGAGATAATAATGTAAAGCGACAGTCCTACCGCAATGATCTATGTCTTCATGAGAAGTGAAAGGTCTTTTGATCAAGATTCTAATAAGCTTTATTTGTTTCGTTTGCCAGTATTTCGCTTCGTGGAGAGATTATGGAACGACGTTATAGTCAACAGTAACTGTTAACTCTTGAGTTAACAGTTACTGTTTTTTAGTTCTACCTGATGATGGGGCCAGAACAAGCCCTGAAATGTTGTTCCAAATAATAAAAAGAAGATGAAACCAAGAAAATTATCTATGTTGATCATGTAGTCGTCCTCTTGTCTTTATCCCATACTGAATCCTGCAACAAAAGTTTCAATCTCCGTTATCATGCATAGGTGTTTCATAAATAGTTGTCATTAAGCAATTTCAATTGTACTGTGCGCCACTGGGCCTCAACTATTGAATAAAACCTGTCTGTCAGTCTGTCTGTCTGTCTGTCTGTTCCATAAATGATGCTGTGGTAAATCTTGCACATCATTTTGTATTGATTCCCTGATTTATTTGATGTAAATGTAAACAATGCATATTTCCGGCTCTGACAAGTAAAGATAAACGTATGTGTTGGTCCTACCGCTGTATTCGTTAGAAATATAATGGACAAAAGTGACTGACATTGTGTAACAATGCCATTGATTGCAGTCTGACATTTCACATTTCAAGTTCTGTCCACAATCCACAACTCCTCTGTAATGATGTTTTCGTCAGGTCTTTTCTGAGATGAAGGTGGAGGAGGTGAAAGGTGCCCTTATTCTTCAAACATATTTGCAAGAATGGCTAATGATGTGTCTGGTCTTGGGGCCTTTGAGGAGGCTGGCATCATTGATTTCTGACATAGGAACACAAGAGAATGAAGTATACATCCTTTCTTGTCACCTTCGACATCAGTTACCAGCATGAGCTTCGCATGTCCACCCTGGTGACAGACACAATTAGACTAGTAGATAACAAAGTTTTGTTTCAATTGTCTGGCGTTACCAGTGCAGTTATTTTTCAGGCAGAACTGATCGTCAACAGCCAAAGCTTCTCGAGATATGTTAACGTTAGATAATCCGCTATCGCGTATAAAAATGTAGACTTTAATACCCAAAATATATCCTGTACACACTACAAACGTTCGATATCAGCATTAAAAGACAGAAGAACGAAAAACAAACAGTGTTTATTTATACTCGGCCATAGCCCACCTTAATGGAGGAGTCTTGTAAATTCTCGATCATAAAACAGACAACGCTACGATTGATATTCTGACGAGCCACAACGTTGGAATATGTGAATGAGTGAGTTTAATTTTACGCCGTACTCAGCAATATTCCAGCTATATGGCGGTGATCTGTAACTAATCGAGTTTGGATCAGACAATCCAGTGATCAACGGCATGAGCATCGATCTGCGCAATTGGGAACCGATGACATGTGTCAACCAAGTCAGCGAGCCTGACCACCCGACCCCGTTAGTCGCCTCTTACGACAAGCATGGTTACCGAAGATCAATATTCTAACCCGGACCTTCACGGATGTTGGAATATGTTAACACACTATCAGGCAATTCGCCGTGCCTGAAAAACACGCACTCGTTTGACAAACGTTGGTTGTTGGGCATATATTCCCATAAGAGAAAGGAGACAAGAGGTCCCTTCCATCGTGTTCCTGTTATCCAATATAAGATGTCACGTTGCTCGGGCAAAGTGAAAGATAATTTCAAACCATGCATCTTTCCGAGTCCGTGGAAATACGATTTGGGTTGGGTCATTAAATCTAAGAGGGTAAAGGGACAAATGAGTTTTAATACCATGATATTCACACTGGTACAATATTAAAAATCAAATGTTTGTCAATTGCCAAGGCTGATAGGAACAACAATCTGGGTAGACCTACACTATTACAATGAACTTACCACCCATATATGAGATGTACACGACGAGAATTAAAACAACCATGCGTTAGATACATTGCAACCTTTAGTAACATCGTTATTTCAATAGCATGAATAAAACATGTCTGCATCCAAATGTCTTGGACTAAGGAATATACAACATGGAAGTGAAGGTCGCCGGGTTAAATCCTAATGAGGAGCAGCTTTTAATAATTCTATTAGCAGTAAAATATATGGGTTATTGTGAGGAGAAACTAAGGTATCGAGTATGGGTCGGAACCTTTATGGCTGAATGAACTGGCCGTTGTGATGCAGCAAGCTAAGCGTTCGGCTCATGTAATGACAGTTTCGTGTAATTGTTACACATGAGTTTGATGCCAGATTGAATGGATGGTTAACATAGTGGTACATAAAAACTTCATACGGACTTTGAAAAAACTTTTATCAGCTGGTGTATTATTGTTGGCAGAGGAAATGACATTTCTTTGAAAATTTCCATTTTTGCCGTAGCTGATTCAATCCCCTGAAAAACTTTCAAACCGTTTTTTAACTTGATACCACGATCTCCTTTGCATTTCTTAAGACCATAAATACATGTAGATTTCCATGTTATTCGGTTACAAGTCAAATATCATTCAGAATGATCTGTTGAACATTGATCTTTGCAACGCAACAAGTGCGGTTATAATTGATTCAAAACCGTTTTTCTTCCTTGCTTGCTCGTTTCCGATTCCATTAAATGAAGCTGGGTCACCAAAGGGGATATTGAAAAACGATTATTTTCAATCTGTATCAAGAATTGATCATTCCATCAGTCAAGTCATCAGAGACAATTACATGTATATGACGTCTTACTGGAGACAGACGGTCTGCTCATGAACTTTCTACTGACGGTTTACGAGGAAGAATGCCCGATTAGTATGTCCTACATTAAGCTTGAGTGTCGTATAAGAAAAACAGCCAGATTAAACACATTACTCAACGCTAGGTGGTGATTTTAGTATTGGTGAGACTGGTTTGTGTATCATATCACGACTTTGCATCTTAGTTCAATGTCGAAATGATGTTTTCTGTAGTTCTCGAAATTTTGAAGATATGTTCAAAAATTATCCATATACTTTCTTTTACTTTGTGTTCTTTTTGTAATGTCATCATTGTGCCAATAAATATTAAAATATACCGGATATCACGTCAAACCGAGCATAATGATATAAGAGAAGTTGTCTACACACCAGCGCCGAACTTGGCTAATAAGCTCACAGATTGTGTTAATTTGTTGCCAGGATTTGGTCAATAAACGTATGACTTAAGAAAACCATGGCACTACCAAAAGAATGTTAACAATGATTGTTTCGAACGAGTCATGAAATACATTCAAGGACAAATGAGGACGTGTCAAAGGCATTGAGCTGTGGAAAGTTGCATACCAGAAACAAGTGATCGTGGATACGAATATCGGTTCCCCTCGATAATTTTCCTAACTCTGTCAGCACCATTCTTAGGAATTTTTTTCGGTTTCATCAAAGTGACAAACGTCAAGGATTTGCATCTCTTTGCTCCAAGATTCAGTGTTTTGGCCTAACCTGGAACACGCTATATTTTAAAGCGGCATCAATCCAAACTCTCTCACTTGAAATGATGCTGTTGTTCTCACGTCTCATTGCTTTATCCATATACACGCCGGGTTGGTCCCTCAAGTCTATTGGTAACCTTTGTCTCTAATAGCATTGCATATTTACATCATTCACCAGACATGGTAGTTCAGCATCGCTATCAGCGCTGTGCTCACTGGACTGGGCTTATCACATGTGACAAAAGACGACGAAGCGTGTTTATTACGTCCCTGTGATGTTTAACTCCGCCAGACAGGATAATCCTATCGGTTTTGTAAACACACATGATAGAAAGCCTTTGCTGTTTGTCACAAGTTCAGTCAGCATCCAATCCATATATCTACAGATTCTCAATATTTCTTCCAACATCAAAGGTTGTCTTTTTCCCGAGAAACATTTGTTATATTGCTGCCGTCACAGGCAAGTTCTAATTACATATATTTACTTCCTTTCGGACCAAAACTATATCTTGTCGATGCATCTACTTCCCCACTCAACAACAGTGTTTTCTTGGCCGACAGACATTCAGACACTGTTCTTCTCCATCACAGAAAAATATTTATTCCGGTGAAATCGAAATGGGTTTGCAGAAGGAAATGAAGAAAAACACATACTATGAACTGAAGAGCAAGACCTGGATTGGGTACACATGTTTCATTCAGTACATCGTATCTCACACATGGGGTATCTGCACAAATTGAATTGTTTATGATAAAGTGAAAATTGTACTAAGAATTCTATTTAGCAGAAATTTGTATGATTCTGGATTTAGGAAATTGTACATATACACAGGATACCACTGGCAGACCAATAGAAGACAAGTCTCTACAAAGTCATGTACAGTTGCAGAAGTCATGTACAAGTAAAAATAAATGTACATCACAGGAGCAACGCCAACACATTGCATATTTTTGTTAGGTACAAGGTTTCTCATTTTGCACAATATCGTCCTTGAAACCTGACCTCACACCGACTGTGGCGTAATTACAAGGTAATATCTTCCATTCAGACGGAAAAGCAGGTTCAAATTTATTGGAAGCAGCGAAGGAGCGTCAGAAATCTTTGGCTTTAGAAGGATTAGACAGCTGGATACTGGGGACAACCAACAGTCCTTATCTGGTGTTGAAACAGGAAACGTGCAGCAGATAATGACATAGCCTGTCCTGTCCCCTCCACTGTATTTTGTTCACTGGATGACGGAGTTATCTTTCCTTTCATCTAACGCAGCATGCGTTATTACGCCTACTTTCATTCTTATGCGATGCCTGTACAGACCACAGCCTGGTTGTTACAGTGCTAGACAGCTGCACGATTTGTATGTAGAAGGAGCAAAACCCTTTCAATGATCACAGTTAAGCTCAGCTTAAAGTCCGCACTACCCCGTAAGTATCTGTTTACGAATCACTATCATACTGTAATAATACCAAGTATTCACGAAAATATGACAATACCCACCAATCGCAAATGCACATTCTCAAGTTACGTTTTCAACCAAAACAGAATCATACTGATAGAAGTAAAGGAAAAGCATACTTCTCTACTCTCATTTGTGAAATATAAAAAATAGCTATTATGGAACATTTTGCAAGAATTGTGTAACCCAGACGAAACAACGTTTCTTCAAGAGGCAGGCGAGAGAGCATGGTAGATCGTTCGTCAATATCAGAGACAGTAGACACAAAAGACAAAACTGTAACATTGCTGGATATTAAGGGAAAGTTTACTGTTGGAAAACTACAGCCAACCATCAGTTTAAACAGCAGAAGAAAACCCAAAATATGTATGCATATTTACTAAATTTGACTGGTAGTTCCTGGTTCCTGGTGAGGGTGGGAGGAATCGTATGTTGGCCATTATTGATATTTGTTTGTTCATTGATAGATAAACCTGAAGCTTGTATCATTTTTTTCTTATCAAAACGTCCTTCCTTCATTGTGCCAACCCGAGAAGACCATCTGATAATCAAGGAAGGGTGCGATACTGGTTTCCATGGAGAAATCAACATCATGTCTAAGTGATCCCTATTCATATTTCACAATGAGAATATCTGTCGTAGAACGCATACAAACAAAGGCACTTGGATGGAATTATTCCTTTATCATCCACACTCCATGCATTGTTATAGAGGTATCTTCTGAACTGAGAATTAATATATTGGCGCCGACAAGCTTGTAACAATCTCCATATACTGCATGTAATGATAGATGCCTGATCAGAGGAGGCCCCAAGCACATCATTCAAGCAGCGTAATGGCGATTAGATAAGTGGTCATGATCGCTACGCGGATTCATTGTGTGTCCCGTCATTCTCGGCCCTGTTCCACTAAGCAATGTTAGCGCTAAGTTCATCTTAACTACCATACTTTAACATAGACTTATAACAATGGCAACGCTAAGGTCGGTATGTATGTATGTATGTATGTATGTATGTATGTATGTATGTATGTATGTATGTATGTATGTATGTATGTATGTATGTATGTATGTATGTATGTATGTATGTATGTATGTATGTATGTATGTATGTATGTATGTATGTATGTATGTATGTATGTATGTATGTATGTATGTATGTATGTATGTATGTATGTATGTATGTATGTATGTACGTACGTACGTAGGTACGTACGTACGTACGTAGGTAGGTAGGTAGGTAGGTATGTATGTGTATGTAAGTATGTATGTATGTACAGACCGACGTAATACAACTGGAATAGCGCAGCGTTACACAACCTCGCCATATTACCAGTTACTTCATTACATCAACTATGAAGCTTCAGACCTCTTTCCGATCACGGTAAAGTTGAAACGCTAATGGGTAATACTATCACTAAACACATCCATGCATACACTGCACACACAGTTACATTACCTGTCTTTATCGTCCAAGGGTACATGCATATCTAAGCGTTCTTTTAAAACGGGTACAATCTTGGGACATCATTATCATTGTGTGCCGTTATTTCGTTATATTTTGCATTTCACGTACACAAACCGTCCTTTAAAGGTAACATCTCCTCAGTTTGTCAATATTGATGAAGAATCCAAACGAGGAGTGACAAGCTGTTTCGTTACATCAATACCATGCACAAGTAGAAAGAGCGCAAATTAAAGGACACCGGCAATTATATTGACAAGCCTGATTTAAGCCTTCAGAGAGCAACAAATACACTGTTGAAACTGTTTCGGATATGGATGAAATGTAATAATTGATGTTGCGTGCATTATTGTCCATGAAGTGATCAATGTAAGATAAACTTATTCTATTATTACTTTACTACTTGTTGGCAACAACCTTATATAATTAAATACGTTAAATTTATCCCTGCTACACACACATACATGCACATGTAGAGATCTAGTTGCGTTCGCTAATGTTGTCAAAATTGTGATATTTGTCTTGGTTTCATTGGGAAAATAATTTTAAAATTGAATTACATTTCAATATATCGTGTTTTCATTCCACATGTGACATGCCCTTGTCATTTAGGATACACCAGAGGCGGTGGGGTAGCCTAGTGGTTAAAGCGTTCGCAAGACCCAGGTTCGATTCCCCACTTGAGTACAATGTGTGAAGTACATTTCTGGTGTCCCCCCTCGTGATATTACTTGAATATTGCTAAAACTAAACCCACTCACTCTGATACAACATTCGCTTAGATAGACTACATTCCTTGCATTCGTTACAAAAATTGGTATCAACTAACCCGTGTTTTACTACTAAAATTCCGTAGCGAGCCGTTTTCATTTAGGTACTTCACTTATTTTATTACAGACAATTTTCAGGACATTTATGCCTCATCACGCACGGAGACTTCACAACGTCAGCTAACGTTTATTCTGATTGTCCGGTTTTTGTGCTTCGGAAGTTGGCGGGACGACAATCCCATCACTGTGACTATCAACGGTTAATAGATTGTCGGCTGATGCTGTTTTTGCCAGACAACAAACTTAGCCAGCTAACGTAAAATGGGGCGAAAAAAAACATTAGCTGGTTGGAGATATGTCTGTCGTTCACACGAGTATAAAGAACATTTCGAAAGGGAAATGTCATGTTGTACTTGAAAGAACTCTATTTCCTTTTGCGTGAAACGAGATTCACCACATCCACACAGTTCTGATAGATTTGAATGTTGATTTGAGTGCAAATGTGCAACAGGGTCAACCAATTTTACAGGAGATATTGGAGTTTCATGACGTTTTCATGACTTCGCAATCAATTTACCTATATTTATTACCTCGGTTACATGAAAGTGTAACAACTCACGGTGAAGCAAGTTCCATTTGAACAGACGATCAGCGCACACAATTAGCAGACCCCTATGGGACCTTTTACCACAAAACCATACATGAATGGACATTGAATTTTCAAAAAGGAAATACTGATATTTTGTCACCTCTAATAACGAAGCTATACTTATGCTACCCTTTCTTATGCAATTCCTGAAATGCTTAACGTCTTGGGCGTGCATTGCCTTGGGCCACCCTCCTACATGACCGGAAGAAGAATAAACAGTGTTGAATCCATACAACTCAATTCTTCTCTTGTATCCCTGATGAACTAAACAATTGTGGAATGAATGGGACAACCACACTGAAGTTTAAAATAGTGGAAGTGATCTTACACATTGATGTTCAGAATAGATTACAGAAGATAGTCTACACTTCAAGAAGTATGAGTTCAAATGGAATATACCTGTTGCAAGACCAATGCCTTTTATGTCTTCCTCAAGCTCATATCTTTGACAGGGATTTACAAGTTGGAAGATCACAAAGACAGGAACATTCAACCACTATGACGTTTCAAGTATACTTCGTGGCCCTTCGTCAGGTGAATACTGAGGAGGAGTCTGTACCTTTGTTGTCTTACTGTCATGTTGTACCTTTTATTAGTCCGTCCTGTCTCCTAATAGTAATAACTTTAGATGCTATGTAAATGTACAGTAGTAACAGTGTTGTGGAAGGCGAAGTCTACATTATATCAAACTGTCCTGTTTATGATGACTTTCTTTGTAATATTATGCAAACTGTTACCTTCTTTAATTGTTTATTTCAAAACTTTAAGGAATACTAGGTTTGAACAGCAATGCCTTTAAGTTTTCAGTTTTAATGTACACAACAATCTGTCTA
The DNA here is from genome assembly GCF_003918875.1 of Haliotis rubra. Lineage (NCBI taxonomy): Eukaryota > Metazoa > Mollusca > Gastropoda > Lepetellida > Haliotidae > Haliotis > Haliotis rubra. Next base: position 14,435 of record NW_025767128.1, read on the forward strand.
AAAGAACTGAAAGATATTTTATCACCACAGCCTCTCATAATTCTAAAAGAATGTGAGTGTGTTGTAGATACGGTGAGACGGAATAAATAGTGAGGTCTGTGTTTATTAACCAGATTCGTTTACCAAGTATTCACCCGAACAAGAGGCAAGAAGTAGCCCTTGAATGTCATATGAAACCAACCAAAGGGTGTTGTACAAGCTTAAGAAGTTGATTTATCTGTTCCCAGTAACATGTGAACTTCTTTTATTTCCTTCATACTGCTCATGATTAAATGAACCATCAGTTCGGCATTATCAAAGTGCTTGCAGGATTTGTATCGTGAATACTTTAGAAGAATCACTGCTTACTGGCCATTATCAAAGCGTCCATAAAAGCACGCATTTCAAGGTGTGTACCAGCTAACGACTCGCCTTCTTGTAACTTCCTTCGCTGCAGTAAAAGCGTGACATGTTTGTAAATATAATCAGGAAATTGATTTCAAATCAATTCGTGTTCATCTTGCTAAACGTTATCATAATTGAATATTACGCGAAATTCATGATAATAATAATAATAATAGTGAATTTATATAGCGCATTAATCCATGCTCAATGCATGCTCTAAGCGCACATATATGTGGGTATTAAGAGTCATTCTAGAAAGGCACTATTAAATAAGTAGGTCTTTAGCTCAGATTGGAAGGAGGCAAGAGATGAAGACTGTCTGAGATTGACTGGGAGATCGTTCCATTCCTTTGCTGCACTGAAAGCAAAGGAACGTTGTCCATAGTTCACAGATTTGACAGATGGAACTTGCAACAGGAGCTTGTTTTCTGACCGCAGTGATCGAGCTGGTTTGTACTCTGTGATCAAATCACACAGATATTGTGGAGCATCTTCAGACAGGCATCGATACACATGACACAAGATCTTATAGCTGATTCTCTGTTGGATGGGCAGCCAGTGTAGGTCATGTAAGATGGGGGTGATATGGTCGTACTTCCTGCAGCTGGAGACTATCCGAGCAGCTGTATTCTGGATGTGCTGTAGTTTGTTGGTAACAGACTTGGGTGCACCGGCAAGGAGGCTGTTGCAGTAATCAATCCCAGATGTTACCAGGGTGAGAATCAGGATGATAAGCGATTCTTTGGTCAGGTACTTTCTGATGTTGCTGATATTCCTCAGCTGGAAAGAGCAAACTCGGGAGATGTGGCTGACATGTTGCTTCATGGACAGTTCTGAGTCCAAAACAACACCCAAGTTCTTCACAGAACGAGTGACAACAATACTTGAGCTTCCGATCTGAACTACGGTGAGACCTGACTGGGTACATCTTGCAGATGGGCCTATTAGCATGCACTCCGTCTTGTCGTCATTAAGCTTGAGTTTATTGATGTTCATCCATTCTTTTATCTGTGTACAGCAGTTGGTAACATCGGCAGAGGCTGCTTCTGCTATGGATGCTATTGGTCGAAATATTTTCATGAGCTGCGTATCATCAGCGTAGAAGTGTCTTGGCAGCTTGTGCTGGTCGATGACTTGACCCAATTCCTTGGTATAAAGAGTGAATAATATCGGTCCCAATACTGAACCTTGAGGCACACCGCAGTTTAAATGTACTGAATCTGAGAACTGTCCATCAATGTACACACACTGTGATATCTGAGACAGATAGGAGCTAAACCAATTCAGTGCAGATCTTTGGACACCAAAATCGTCCTGAAGTCGCTGCAGCAGTCTTTGGTGGTCGATGGTGTCGAAAGCCGCGCTCAAGTCCAAGAGAACGAGCAGAGCAACATTCCCCGAGTCGATGGCACATCTCAGGTCATTGACGACTTTCAGGAGAGCTGTCTCGGTGCTATGTCGAGGGCGATACGCTGATTGAAGTGGATCATACAAGTTGTGCTGGGTCAAGTGCTGTGACAGACGTTCTGCAACAGCTCTTTCAATGAGCTTGGAGAGGAATGGAAGGTTAGAAACAGGTCTGTAGTTCTTGAGATGTTCTGTGTCGAGGTCAGGTTTTTTTAGGAGTGGCTTCACGATAGCATTTTTCAGAGAAACGGGCATTGTACCTTCGTGCAGGCAGCAGTTGATTATTGATGTCAAAGTGGGCAGGAGGATATCCATACAACTCAGTACAATGTTAGTTGGAATCGGGTCGAGTACACAGCAAGTCGGTTTAGACTTCCTAAGAAGTTTTAGTGTTTCTGGGACTGTGAAAGGGGGAAAAACATTCAAAACAGGTTTGTCATCAAAAGTATCATCACATCCTAAAGACGGCGTCAGTGTTTCGCTGTCATGGAGTGTGCTTCATATATTTTTGATTTGTTCCTGAAAGTACATTGCAAATGAATGAGCAATTTCTTTGGTGGTACCAATATCAGGTAAGGGATTATCCGCGGACTTCCCCATCAAGTTAAACATTAGCTTGTACAAGGCGTTAGAGTTAGATTTGCTGTCACTGATTTTAGAGTTCATGAAATTCTGTTTAGCTTGTTTGATGACAATGCTGACCTTATTTCTGGCTGCACAGTAAATCTGCCGGTGTACTTCCAGACATGACTTCCTCCATCTCCTCTCAGCTACCCGTCTCTCTGACTTGGTTTTCTTGACATCTGGACTGAAAAGCCAGGTAGCTTCAGGTCTGTGGGGGGATTCGCCTGACCTTCTCTGGGGCATGTTTGTCCAGGAGCTCTAGAAGTACTGTGTTGTACATGTCTACATATGCTTCACAGGTTGAAGGAGGATCGGTCAACAAAGGTGACGTCAACAGAGCTGAACGAAAAGTAGCAGTATCCATGTTTTTTATGTTTCTACACCTAATATATCTGACTGGATGCGATGGTCTGATAGTCGGTTACTCTGGAATCAGTTATGATGGGGTCAGTCTCTCTTTTTTATAACCCAGTCCAAAATGTGGCCTGATTTATGAGTTGGCAAGCCTATGATTTGATGACAGTTGTGAGCTTCTAGCAGGCTGAGCATCTGTAATGTATTACTTTTGGTTGCTACATCAAAGTGAATGTTAAAATCACCCATGATTATAGGTTGTTTTCTGTCGACACAAATTTGATGCAAAAGAATAGAAAACTCCTGATAGAAAACTGAGAATGACAACTGGTTTTTCTTTGACGGGGGTGGACGATAGAGAGATACAATGTCAGTGGCAGTTTTGCCATGAGTCACCTGAAACTGCATTGACTCAAAGGAATTAAACTGATCCACATGGCGGAATTTCACATGAAGATTATCTCTGTAGATAACCGCTAAACCGCCTCCACGCGTCTGTCTTGGTTGGTGTCTTGACTTGTATCTAGGGGGCGTCATACTGGCAAGTTTGGAGTGATGATCTGAAGATGCATTCATTAATTGAAAGTCTTAATCGTCAGAACATTATCTTGTCATGTTATTTGTTTTCTCATGTATCCCACCAGAGCTACAGTCAGTGAATAAATATAAGACGCTTCAGCAAGTAGTTCAGTAATAGTGGAGCCTCGCATCTTGTTCTGAGATGTCATCCCGAAGTTCTGGTTATCCTAGATATGTGCCATACGGGTAACTCCCAAAGTACTGATGCTGACAGACTCAGAAATCAACTTCTGGGTGGGAGTAATATACACGAAGTTATATACACAATACTCAACCATCTGCCATCTTATTATATACTGAACATCATTGAAAACGCACCAGTCAAAATTGTCCATATTTTCATCAAGATGGATTTCAGCTTGACAATGATCAATGAATATAACTGACATGAAGTCGAAGGGCATGTCCAGTTGAAAAAATGCTTTAGAAACAAATTCATGTCCACAGTATGACTCTTAATTCCAAAATGCAGCCACATGCAGCCACGCCATGAAAAAAGCGCGAATTACATTCTGAAATCATACTGACTGTGGCATTAAAAGCAGGTGTATGAAAAGCGATTCTCATTGCTTCACTAACGATTGTGAAACGAGGACAGAGATGCCGAGGTTAACACCTCATGAAAGACTACATGCACTAGGCATGATTCAGGTTGGCACCAGCAGCAGGAATATTGCTCGACAACTTGGACTTGGCCACTCCACCATCGTTTGGCTTCATAGACCACATCAGTAGACAGGCAGCACCCGTGACCTTCAATGACTTTGGCAACAACGTGTTACAACGCTCCATCAGGATCGCTATATTGACCTTGTCCATATCAGTGATTGAACACTGCCGAATGCCAGGACTGCTGCACTAGTTCAAGGTTAACGTGGGGGTCATCAGCGCTGACTCCATGCGACGCCGTCTACGCGCTACAGGGCTCCATGCTCGACGTCCTATCCAAAGCAACCACTTATAACATTTTCAAAAATCCATCTCTCAACTTTGAACCATACCTAAATTTTCTGCATTACAATAACTTGTTAAAATTTCGAACCTCAAATCATTTTCTTCCAATCGAGACAGGTAGATGGCAACGAATCCCAGTAAATGATAGAAGGTGTACTATGTGTAACCTAAATGAATTGGTTACGAATTTCATTATTTATTTATATGTCCCAAATTAAAATTAGAAAGAGAAAAATATATCCAGAAGTATTATTATATTAGGCCAAATATGTATAAAATGAATATCCTATTTAACACCAAGAGACTAGGAACTTTAAGAAATCTCTAAATGTTTTGTAAAATAATTATGGCTTTATTTAAGAAATAATTTCAATAACTTAATATGTAACTAGCTCGATGTACATTGCACCTATTATACCGTTTGTATATACTTTTTATGTTGTATATAAATGTAAATATTATTTATGTACCTCTTATGCTGCAGTTTGCAGCCTGAGTGAATAAAAGTTCAGTTCAGAAGGCGTCTAGACCTATAGAATATATGCCAGATTACGAGCGACTGGATACCATTACGAGCAGTATAAAGAAACACACCAAGGAAAACAGAATTGTTCATAGAAGTCTCACTCTATTAGGTTACATACAACACATAACATATCTATAATATCTAAGACCATACTGGGCGATTTATGAGAGACCATACTTCGTACAGCATGGTACATGGCTACTTAAACCCCAAACAAGCGCCAGTGTTCTAACAAATAGTTTCTTTCAACCTAAAATGTAAATGATGCGGAACCAGATATTCACCATCTATAGCATCAGATATCAATATTTGAGAGGCAGTGTTAATGACTAATATTCAGTAATCACTGAAATACTTCTTTAAAATGTGTACGAACCGACAAAATGCGAATTGATGTTCCGTTCCAATCACAGTGGACATATCTTGTAAGAAATCCATATTTGAGGCTCTCCCATATCAATAGAGAAAATGGCGCCATAGTGACTTCCGGTTTGTCACATTTTGACAAGGGGAAGATCAGACTAGACGATAAGTGACATAGAGGAGGCCTGGAGCGTGCTAGGGCACAAATGTCTGCGGAATCCAACTGACATGGACAATTCGGCGGTGAGAAGAGTTAGGAAGGATCGTAATTGCATATTGAAGTAACATCTTGAGTGCTGACAGCCATTAATGAAGAGAGAATCAGCTTGGGATTAAGCCGATCTGACGCTACTTATAACCAAGAGCTTGGATTGTCTGGACGAAGAAAAACATTCACTCATTGCAGACACTCAAGGTATACACATTTTTACATATTAAAACGAATTTAATTCACCGTCACAGTCTGTGAAGAGTAACAGATTAAGTCAAATGTCTCCAACTACTTAAATAAGGTGATGTCGCGAAAACGGTAGGTGGAACTACTTCCAACACCTGTTGCAATTTGTGCCAATAGTCAATGTGAACGCACGCACACACGCACACACACACACACACACACACACACACAACACACACACGCACACTCGTGTATATTCAGCACTGTAATTATATCTTCCACATTCTTTTTGGACTGTATCATGTGGCGCGTTGCTGATTTTCTGCAGGATAGTTTTACATTAAACCTGATACGCACCCTTAATTGTAGCTGCGGTGGTTTCCATTGCATTGCTCGTGAAATGTATAAGTCAATGAAGTGTGAAACGATGTCATTTAACTGTCAAAAAGTTGCTAGTTTTGGTGAGCTGAGATTCATGAGGAATCCAAGGAAGCATCCCCAGGAGAACATTTTATCACCAGAAGCATTAAAGTGCCGTTTGTTTTAAATGCACATATATATAGGATCTGTGTACATCGACCGCCAAACCTGAAAATGAGGGGTTACCCCGTCGTGATGTAATAGACGTGCCTGAAATTGACAGCTTGTATCAGTGCCAGCCGGAGGATCCAGAAACTCCGTTGCGATATGACATCAATTTGAACAAATTCCATCCTAAGGTGATACTTGTTTATGGTTCAGAAAGTGTTGGATTTTTATTATCAAGGAACATCCACGGTAAACGAAAAGAGACGTAAGAGCGGTTATAAACCTTCAAATACATGATGTGAACTTGACATATCCATCAAAGGTGTGAATATTGACCCTTTACAATGATCCCGAACCCACACAGAATGGCGTGCTGTCTTCAGAAACCTGGTATGGTTCTAGACTGTGTTGCGGAATTACCTTAGGAATACCGGTTGTGTTTTCTCTCTGTGTAGCTGACTGTGGTCTTTCAACCTGTGTTGTACCGAGTCTTAAAAGTTACCCTTGTGTGTGTTTCTTGAATCAGGACATATGGTGTGTGTCCCCGCATGTGGCTTCAACTTGATATGTGCTTCAGGACTGTGTTGCGTAGTTCCAGAGTTCGTTGCCAGTTAGTCCTAAAGATCGCAACGCTGAAGATATTTGTTTTACTATGCCAAGGAACTGTTTCCATCAAGCTCCATTTTGTTTATAGGAACTCGTGTGGTGGCCTGCATCAATATATACACCTGAGTGTGCCTTCCTTCAGAAATTAAGTCACAAGGGATGTGGTTCTTTTAACGATTTGTCTTTTTGTATTTGATCTGAGAGACGATTCACAACACCATAATTCAAAAGCAGCCAACAACACTGGTCACAACCATACGATTCCAAAGATAAGGAAGGTCATTTGGATCTAAAAAATCACAGGGTTATACAAGTCATGAAAACTGTCAATTGGGTTCAAATTAAGTAGACATTTTATCGCAACATTTGTTTTGAGGAAATCATAAAAGTATTATTTATTTTATTTTACGACGTATTGCCTAGAACTATGTACTATCTTCGATAACATCCCAGGTCCCAAGAATGTCAAATGGTCGTTTTCTAATTGCACAGCCAGACGTAAATAACTGGTGATTGTCCACGAATGTTGAAAAAAAGCGATAACTGTGCAATTTATGCTTACTTTGTCACGTCTGAAATAGAATAAGTGAATATTATTATTCATTGGAAATGGAAATTGATGGTGGTTATTAAACATGAACAGCTACTAAATCAAAACGTCTCTTGTCATTTGGCGATGAGGATTCCGGGAGTAGTATCGAGTTATTGTCACTTCCTCTATGTTTCCAGTTCAGCACTGTGAGCGTGAACAGTATCTGTTATTTGAAAGACGGTATTTTCAAATGTCATTTCATAGTTCATGTGTCCTGTAGAAATTCATTAATAGCAGTATTTTCTCTAATTTATGAGGACCACGTGCATAGTCGCGGATGATTGGTTGTGACATGGAGTGACCGGACTGTGTGTCGTACCTCGCCTGCCAAACCTCGTATTCGGTTGTATACCAAACTGAGAATGAAAATTGCGAACACACTGATTCATTCATCTGAATAACATTAGCGCAGCCCCATGAGCATTCTCATAGTGAAACACTTAGTACACAACCGCAAATTCTTTTACAGTTATCATCAGAACCTCTAATCAATTGTAGAATGTCATGTAAATCAAAATATGCTGAATTCATAAGAAGTTCCTTTAGCTGGATATATAATTTCACTTAAACAAGTGATACGGACTCCTTGAACTGCGGCACTTTACTGTCTCATGTTGCGCAAGGTCCACGTCGTTCGATTACAACGACCGGTTGCCAAACTATCTGTCAATTAAAACACAGAATAACGAGAATGGATAGATTCTGTAATTGTGGGTCATCGTATCCACATCCTAGATATGATTACGAATTTGGTTACACAATAGATACCACTGAAACGTCGTTGTCGATGGTGCTTCTGGATCATGGAAAAGCATGAATCAACGGATCCAGCCACAGATAAACAACACAGCTCTGCACAATGCATTGTACCTGTTCACTTGTGCCCTTTGGGATGTAAGTGTAAGACCACAGATCATGGAGGCACGTGTGCGTGATCAAGTGGATCGTTCCCGCACCAAAGGCACTGCTGTCCCAACGACAGACTGATGTAAACTGAATCTACAAAGCTGTCAATGACGTATAGCCCCATTCAACAACTCACCTATTATGTAGTATCCCGAAGCCATAACCCTACTGACATAATTGTAAAAATGGTGCAATATACCGGACAGACCCGAGGATGCTAACACAATTAGATGGAATCGTGCAAGCGTAGATAAACTGTGTTCGATATTCCTTGGTTGTATCTCTCTGTAATGGGCAATGGTAATCAAAGCACTGGCGCGGGGAATGCAAGGTAAACGACACTATTAGCTCGAGCAAACTGCCGCAACGTCGTGCCATTTCCTGTAGTAACACTATGGCGCTAAGTGATCGAGGGGGGATGTTTCATAAAATGGATCACAATTTGTGACAACTGAAGCGAATGTAGCAAGCTGGCCACTTTCGTCGTGGGAATCGAGTTTATTGCACACTGAAACATTGTTACGAGTGATATTAGCATTCCTTGGCTGGTTTAATGAACATGGGTCTGAATTTATTTCTTACACTTGTGAAATTCCAAGCACTTTGTCTCATTGACAGTTCAGTTAAAACCTCTTTTACAGGTGAAGATGTCCTACAACGTCTCATAATAGTGTGAATGTAGATGACACCCAGGACATGATATAAATTCTTCGCTCCCTATTATTTGATATACCAATTCACGTGTGTTTAGTGTGAGAACTTGATCAAGAGAATGTTCTTTTCTGATCCACAATGATTGTAATGTAAACGTGATTTGCCACCATGTTAAATTGATCGCAGTGCATCATAGAATACTTGACATGCTCTCCAAAAGGGCATTGTTGTTTGAAGGAGATGAACTAGGTTAATTGAGTGTCAGTATTTCGTCTTTCCGTATTATGTGGCTAGTTTGAATGGTGTCATAGGAAAGACGACAGCTGACATTGAACTTCGACATTTAATTCAATCGGTTCTACAGTCGTTTACGTGTGTACGAGGGGCGTCCCAAAAGTAGTCGGCCTCACCTAGAAAATTATAGAAACGCAGCTGTTTTAATTTTCTACATATTATATGTCAACCTCAATCAAATTGCTTTTGCCATGTTCCAGCCTCACGATCCCCATTTTGTTCGACTCCCCTCCAACAAAAAAAAAAAATAAATAACAAAAAATAATAAAAAAAACTCCGCAACATCTTCAATGAATGCATCACAAACTTATGCACAAACAATATGCAAGAAACATCCTAAGTACATTATGCTGACATAAAACCAACCAGGAATATTCTTCTTCTAAATGAATATTGAAATTGAAAATACATTTGAAAAACACAGAGAACTCACTACAAGTACAAATTTATGTCGGTTACTAAACATGTTCTTGGAGAGCGAAGTAATTGATTAGAAGGACTAACCATGCTCTATCACTGCCTAAGTTGGTCCTCGTAGCCAACTCCAGTCATAAAACTATCACAGTGATTGAGAGAAATGGTTCATTTATCAGGCCAAGCAGAGAAGGGGAACGTATAGCATCTTCTGTCTCGCGAGGCGCAGATAAAAGTGTTCAATATTCCTTGATCGTTACTTATGAAAATGTGTAATGGTAATCCAACTACGGGAGCAGGTAATAATCTGGTAAACGACACTGTCCACAAGAGCCAATTGCCGTAACACCGCCGTGTCTTCAGCTCCAGTCTGGCGCTAAGTTATTGAATGGATAAAAAGTGAGTGCTCTGTACTTAGTGTTCCAAACATTATTCTAAGCATGTACACAAATGCTCCATTGAATGAAACAAATGTGGACATTAAAACTAGTAATGAATATACCATACATTACAAGAAAGGGGTACTTCCCCGTGAGCCACAGATAGAGGTGTTGTCCCAAGGGAGATTCCTACGTCCACTCTCACAAAAACTATCATAGGCTAAGACGAAAGTAACTACCATATTAACATTGATAAAAACTATGGCTTCACTTGACAGATGGATTAGATGAACAAGGTTTTGAGCAAGAAAGTTGTCTCCACTCCATGCCAACTCAACTTGAAAAAATTCTCACTAATCTGTCCGTCCGTTCAGATGATCAAAACAATTATATGGAATCGAGATACGTAACCGTATACATCTATGTGAGGTACACCAATATCAAAGCCAAAGGATTTTTTTTTTTAAAAAAGAAGAATTAAAAATTCTTTATAAGGAAAGGCAGCAGATGACAACCTGATTTTTGTTTGTGCCCAGTTTAATGGAAGAATAACTTGTACTCTTATTAAATATGATCCTGACAAACACAGTCAAAATCAAACTTGCTGCCACAGAAATGGACAAAACATCAATTTTTAACTAACCAAACGCCCTTTGACAATCTGGAATTTCTATGTGCACACCTTCATGAAAGAATGCATATTAGTGTTAGAGATATATGCCAAGAATCCAAAGGTACCACTTCAGGATCTGTTTGATATATCTACCGATTTTCGTTGAAACATATCGGACGGATTTCAAGTTATGCTCCGGAAACGAAATGATTAAGCACGGACAGACAGACAGACGAATGGGAGATAAAACAATTCTACATTGAATGCACAACTTATGACATGTATCTACACCATTTAGTACTGTTCATTTTGTATTAAGTGTATATTCACAATTTGTCCTTTTTTACAGAAGTACCTGTACTGCCCATGTTCACATCATCTTCATAACGGGGTCGTTTGCTCTTTTCATACAGTTATTCCCATGTTTAACACGACGCCCCTTTATGCTCTTAGGAGAATCCTTTTCGGCACTATTCTTTGATCGTTGATTTCGTGCTATTTGGATGCATCCAAAGTTTTATTATCTGTAGCTTTCTTTAACATCAACATCTTCAACGGATGGGCTTTTAAGACTTTGAGGATTGTAGCTATCGGTTTCTCCGAGTAATAAACAAGATGACTAGACGTATATAGAAACGACGCTCTCCAATTCAGGCCGTGCTCATTGGCTTTTGAGGTTGCAAATGAGTTAGCCAATGGCATTACTTTATATACATTCTATAGCGACTGATACAGGAATGTTTTTGGTGACAATTATGATTCGCGTGGTCTACCACATTTCCATGATATTATCTCGGTCAGACTGGATAATCCTTTCGATTTAGGCAATGTCAGATATAATAAAACTGATGATAAACTAATACTTGCTAATGTTCTCGTCCCAACACTATCTGTGATTTTAGGGAAGGTTGATCTTTTCATATCAGATGAGGTTTTGTTCCTGACTGACAGATTGAGTTTGGTTTTACGCCGCTTTTAGCAATATTCCAGCAACATCACGGCGGGGAACACCAGAAATGGGCTTCACACATTGTACCCATTTAGGGATTCGAACCCGGGTCTTCGGCGTGACGAGTCAACACTTTAACCATTAGGCTACCCCACCGCCACTTTGTTCCTTGGAAAACATCCACAATGTATCAGTCTCGCCGTAGACAAATTGTAACAGCCACTACCTATGGCAGCAGCGAAGGTTCACAACTGGTACACGCATACACACTGGAATGCATTGATATACCGCACAGATATTATATGATATAATGTAACAATATTCAGAAGTGAACTAAAATCCCATTGCATTGTGTACTTTTGGAATTGATCTTCAGTAACCAATGCTTGTCGTAAGGGGCGACAAACGGGATCGATGCTCATGCTGTTGATCACTGGATTGTCTGGTCCAGACTCGATTATTTACAGACCGCCGACATATAGCTGGAATATTGCTGAGTGCAGCGTAAAACTAACCTCACTCACTAACTCACATTGTGTGTCGCAAGCTGTCATATCTCTTCTTCATGGAACTAGATTGTATACTGTACCTCAAAAGATGTTTACAAGTTTCACTTAGTGCTTTTTACACTTATTCTTCATTTTGGCTCCAGGTTTCTTCTTATATTTGCTGTTAGCTTGTTGAACATTTAACCACGTCCTACCTGTAGAGACTGTCCGTCCGTGTGGGGCACCTCCTGAGAATTAGACCTTATGTTCACTGTGGCTCTGGCTGAGATTATCATCGCCTTCAGAAGCACCGAACGCATTGTGTGGGTGTATGTGCGTATATATGTGCGTGTGTGGTACCCTCTGGACAATTCGCTCATACACAATATACGCCAAGCCGACCAATTATGCGTACCCTTATCGTGTAATTTCGTGATCCATTCTTTCAGTTTGATCCGCTGTGTTTCTTTTATGCCAAAGGAATTTGGTATTTACTTGAACTGGGCAGTTATTTCTGCTGATAGACTGAAGTCCTCGGGTTTCATCACATGTTCAGCATCATGTGTTTATTCGCTGTAAACAACAATGTAAGTATCGCTTTCAGTAGCAACAAAATCAGCAAATGTTCGATCGCATCACTGCATTGTCTGGTCCAAAGGCCTGGGTTCGATTTTCTTGAGGGATGAAATAATTGTTCTGTTAAAACATAATAACACCTACATGTAAGAACCGGATATGGCTAGTCTGAAATCAACACATTCCGTTTTTATGTGTATGTAATAAATATTATCACCAGAAAATTTCCGATTATCCATAATCCAAAGCATCTCCCTGAATTGAAGAACAATGATTCAAATTGTATCATAAGCACGTGTTTATGAAATGCCAGATAACACTGATGGTAACATTTACAAATACATAAAGAGATAATTCAAACTCGGGAACGTAGGTAAAAATAGGGTATTGCGTGATTTGTTTCGCTGATGCGTTAAATTTGGAAATAATCTTCATGAGTGGAAAGTCGACAATATATCTCCTGAAAACGTCTAAACTACCTTGAGTGCAGTAACCATTTTCATTTCCTTGGGCGTTATTTAAGTTAGAAATGCGGATTGGTTATTTCACTCTGGCGACTTGGCTGACCTTAACAAATACATACAACACTACAACGGAATAATGTGCCGTTATTAGGTGTCATTATAATACGGAGGCTCCTGTAAGAAGGAAGCTGGATATCAAATAGACAATGGTTGTGTTGATTCCTCTATCAAACAAGCATAGTGTGCGTGTCAGTGGGTGTCAAACGAAGAGTAATCCAGTCCAGGCTCAAAGGTATTCTGCCTCGAGGTACACATCCTGTTTCTGGCTTATTCTCAGAGGTCGAACAGACGTGGGGTAGGTTGGTGACATGTGATTAGTGAGTATAACCTTAACCTAATATATGCTGCAGTGGAAATCCAAACTGCGCCAATTATCTGGGGATAATTCGTCTTTAGTGAGTCCTGAATTGGTGAGTCCGGGAAAGAATTATCTTGTCAAATTTAATTGAAAGTTTAAGAGAAACATTCGTTCGTCGACACAGCCATACATCTTTTGTATGTTTTAAGCTTTTGTATCAGTCTTCTTGCGAACATATACCACCCAGCAAATTTGTCCTATGCCATTTCATTCTGATATAGTGAACATCCAGAGAGTCTTCACTGATTCGATTACTATGCATTCATGCATAGGCGTTTACAAATGAGAAAGCACATAACAATCAACAACAGGAAATAGGCTTTCCAACAGAAAAAGTGATTCCCAGCGAAATCTGGCTTTGTAATATCCATCATTAAATATTTTCGGGACATTCCGCTTGAACATCTCATTTTCATCAATAGCCTTGTGAGGACATGGCATTAAAGAACGTTAACAGAAGAGCAATCGTAGTGACTGATCATCCGAGATAATAATGTAAAGCGACAGTCCTACCGCAATGATCTATGTCTTCATGAGAAGTGAAAGGTCTTTTGATCAAGATTCTAATAAGCTTTATTTGTTTCGTTTGCCAGTATTTCGCTTCGTGGAGAGATTATGGAACGACGTTATAGCCAACAGTAACTGTTAACTCTTGAGATAACAGTTACTGTTTTTTGGTTCTACCTGATGATGGGGCCAGAACAAGCCCTGAAACGTTGTTCCAACTAATAAAAAGAAGATGAAACCAAGAAAATTATCTATGTTGATCATGGAGTTGTCCTCTTGTCTTTATCCCATACTGGATCCTGCAACAACATTTTCAATCTCCGTTATCATGCATAGGTGTTCCATAAATAGTTGCCATTAAGCAATTTCAATTGTACTGAGCGCCACTGGGTCTCAACTATTGAATAAAACCTGTCTGTCAGTCTGTCTGTCTGTTCCATAAATGATGCTGTGGTAAATCTTGCACATCATTTTGTATTGATTCCCTGATTTATTTGATGTAAATGTGAACAATGCATATTCCCGGCTCTGACAAGTCCAGATAAACGTATGTGTTGGTCCTACCGCTGTATTCGCTAGAAATATAATGGACAAAAGTGACTGACATTGTGTAACCATGCCATTGATTGCAGTCTGACATTTCACATTTCAAGTTCTGTCCACAATCCACAACTCCTCTGTAATGATGTTTTCGTCAGGTCTTTTCTGAGATGAAGGAGGAGGTGAAAGGTGCCCTTATTCTTCAAACATATTTACAAGAATGGCTAATGATGTGTCTGGTCTTGGGGCCTTTGAGGAGGCTGGCATCATTGATTTCTGATCTGGGAACACAAGAGAATGAAGTATACATCCTTTCTTGTCACCTTCGACATCAGTTACCAGCATGAGCTTCGCATGTCCACCCTGGTGACCGACACAATTAGACTAGTAGATAACAAAGTTTTGTTTCAATTGTCTGGCGTTACCAGTGCAGTTATTTTTCAGGCAGAACTGATCATCAACAGCCAAAGCTTCTCGAGATATATTAACATTAGATAATCCGCTATCACGTATAAAAATGTAGACTTTAATAACCAAAATATATCCTGTACACACTACAAACTTTCGATATCAGCATTAAAAGACAGAAGAACCAAAAACAAACAGTGTTTATTTATACTCGGCCACAGCCCGCCTTAATGGAGGAGTCTTGTAAATTCTCGATCATAAATCAGACAACGCTATGATTGATATTCTGACGAGCCACAACGTTGGAATATGTGAGTGAGTGAGTTTAGTTTTACTCCGTACTCAGCATTATTACTGAGCATGGTTACTGAAGATCAATATTCTAACCCGGACCTTCACGGGTGTTGGAATATGTTAACACACTATCAGACAATTCGCCGTGCCTGAAAAACACGCACTCGTTTGACAAACGTTGGTTGTTGGGTATAAATTCCCATAATAGAAAGGAGACAAGAGCTCCCTTCCATCGTGTTCCAGTTATCCAATATAAGATGTCATGTTGCTCGGGCAAAGTGAAAGATAATTTCAAACCATGCATCTTTCCGAGTCCGAGGAAATACGATTTGGGTTGGGTCATTAAATCTAAGAGGGTAAAGGGACAAATGAGTCTTAATACCATGATATTCACACTGGTACAATATTAAAAATCAAATGTTTTGTCAATTGCCAAGGCTGATAGGAACAACAATCTGGGTAGACCTACACTATTACAATGAACTTACGACCCATATATGAGATGTACACGACGAGAATTAAAACAACCATGCGTTAGATACATTGCAACCTTAATAACATCGTTAGTTCAATAGCATGACTAAAACATGTCTGCATCCAAATGTCTTGGACTAAGGAATATACAACATGGAGGTGAAGGTCGCCGGGTTAAATCCTAATGAAGAGCAGCTTTTAATAATTCTATTAGCAGTAAAATATATGGGTTATTGTGTGGAGAAACTAAGGTATCGAGTATGGGTCGGAACCTTTATGACTGAATGAACTGGCAGTTGTGATTCAGCGAGCTAGGCGTTCGGCTCATGTAATGACAGTTTCGTGTAATTGTTACAGACATTTATCTTACAGTTTGATGCCAGATTGAATGGATGGTTTACATAGTGGTACATAAAAAACTTCATACGGAAGTTATGAACAATTCGCTGGTGTATTATTGTTGGCAGAGGAAATGACATTTCTTTGAAAATTTCCATTTTTGCCGTAGCTGATTCAATCCCCTGAAAAACTTTCAAACCGTTTTTTAACTTGATACCACGATCTCCTTTGCATTTCTTAAGACCATAAATACATGTAGGTTTCCATGTTATTCGGTTACAAGTCAAATATCATTCAGAATGATCTGTTGAACATTGATCTTTGCAACGGAACAAGTGCGGTTATAATTGGATTCAAAACCGTTTCTTCCTTGAGTCATCCAGTTTGTTTGCTTGCTCGTTGCTTAACATCATATCTGCGGTCTGCGAGTCCGGACCCGACGGTCGAGTAAATCTTTACAGTTTAGAACCTTATGATATTTCTCATTTCTGTTTTGTCATATCATATATTCTGATTATGTCATATCACGAAAACACCTCCAGCTTCACCTCTGCAGAGTTGTAATCAGTTATATTTCCGATTCCATTAAATGAAGCTGGGTCACCAAAGGGGATATTGAAAAACGATTATTTTCAATCTGTATCAAGAATGGATCATTCCATCAGTCAAGTCATCAGAGACAATTACATGTATATGACGTCTTACTGGAGACAGACGGTCTGCTCATGAACTTTCTACTGACGGTTTACGAGGAAGAATGCCCGATTAGTATGTCCTACATTAAGCTTGAGTGTCGTATAAGAAAAACAGCCAGATTAAACACATTACTCAACGCTAGGTGGTGATTTTAGTATTGGTGAAACTGGTTTGTGTATCATATCACGACTTTGCATCTTAGTTCAATGTCGAAATGATGTTTTCTGTAGTTCTCAAAATTTTGAAGATATGTTCAAAAATTATCCATATACTTTCTTTTACTTTGTGTTCTTTTTGTAATGTCATCATTGTGCCAATAAATATTAAAATATACCGGATATCACGTCAAACCGAGCATAATGATATAAGAGAAGTTGTCTACACACCAGCGCCGAACTTGGCTAATAAGCTCACAGATTGTGTTAATTTGTTGCCAGGATTTGGTCACTAAACGTATGACTTAAGAAAACCATGGCACTACCAAAAGAATGTTAATAATGATTGTTTGGAACGAGTCATGAAATACATTCAAGGACAAATGAGGACGTGTCAAAGGCATTGAGCTGTGGAAAGTTGCATACCAGAAACAAGTGATCGTGGATACGAATATCGGTTCCCCTCGATAATTTTCCTAACTCTGTCAGCACCATTCTTAGGAATTTTTTTCGGTTTCATCAAAGTGACAAACGTCAAGGATTTGCATCTCTTTGCTCCAAGATTCAGTGTTTTGGCCTAACCTGGAACACGCTATATTTTAAAGCGGCATCAATCCAAACTCTCTCACTTGAAATGATGCTGTTGTTCTCACGTCTCATTGCTTTATCCATATACACGCCGGGTTGGTCCCTAAGTCTATTGGTAACCTTGTCTCTAATAGCATTGCATATTTACATCATTCACCAGACATGGTAGTTCAGCATCGCTATCAGCGCTGTGCTCACTGGACTGGGCTTATCACATGTGACAAAAGACGACGAAGCGTGTTTATTACGTCCCTGTGATGTTTAACTCCGCCAGACAGGATAATCCTATCGGTTTTGTAAACACACATGATAGAAAGCCTTTGCTGTTTGTCACAAGTTCAGTCAGCATCCAATCCATATATCTACAGATTCTCAATATTTCTTCCAACATCAAAGGTTGTCTTTTTCCCGAGAAACATTTGTTATATTGCTGCCGTCACAGGCAAGTTCTAATTACATATATTTACTTCCTTTCGGACCAAAACTATATCTTGTCGATGCATCTACTTCCCCACTCAACAACAGTGTTTTCTTGGCCGACAGACATTCAGACACTGTTCTACTCCATCACAGAAAAATATTTATTCCGGTGAAATCGAAATGGGTTTGCAGAAGGAAATGAAGAAAAACACATACTATGAGCTGAAGAGCAAGACCTGGATTGGGTACACATGTTTCATTCAGTACATCGTATCTCACACATGGGGTATCTGCACAAATTGAATTGTTTATGATAAAGTGAAAATTGTACTAAGAATTCTATTTAGCAGAAATTTGTATGATTCTAGATTTAGGAATTTGTACATATACACAGGATACCACTGGCAGACCGATAGAAGACACGTCTCTACAAAGTCATGTACAGTTGCAGAAGTCATGTACAAGTAAAAATAAATGTACATCACAGGAGCAACGCCAACACATGGCATAATTCTGTTAGGTTCAAGGTTTCTCATTTTGCACAATATCGTCCTTGAAACCTAAACTCACACCGACTGTGGCGTAATTACAAGGTAATATCTTCCATTCAGACGGAAAAGCAGGTTCAAATTTACTGGAAGCAGCGAAGGAGCGTCAGAAATCTTTGGCTTTAGAAGGATTAGACAGCTGGATACTGGGGACAACCAACAGTCCTTATCTGGTGTTGAAACAGGAAACGTGCAGCAGATAATGACAAAGCCTGTCCTGTCCCCTCCACTGTATTTTGTTCACTGGATGACGGAGTTATCTTTCCTTTTCATCTAACGCAGAATGCGTTATTACGCCTACTTTTATTCTTATGCGATGCCTGTACAAACCACAGTCTGGTTGTTACAGTGCTAGACAGCTGCACGATTTGTATATAGAAGCAGCAAAACCCTTTCAATGATAACAGCAAAGCTCAGCTTAAAGTCCGCACTACCCCGTAAGTATCTGTTTACGAATCACTATCATACTGTAATAATACCAAGTATTCACGAAAAGATGACAATACCCACCAATCGCAAATGCACATTCTCAAGTTACGTTTTCAACCAAAACTGAAACATACTGATAGAAGTAAAGGAAAAGCATACTTCTCTACTCTCATTTGTGAAATATAAAAAAATAGCTATTATGGAACATTTTGCAAGAATTTTGTAACCCAGACGAAACAACGTTTCTTCAAGAGGCAGGCGAGAGAGCATGGTAGATCGTTCGTCAATATCAGAGACAGTAGACACAAAAGACAAAACTGTAACATTGCTGGATATTAAGGGAAAGTTTACTGTTGGAAAACTACAGCCAACCATCAGGTTAAACAGCAGAAGAAAACCCAAAATATGTATGCATATTTACTAAATTTGACTGGTAGTTCCTGGTTCCTGGTGAGGGTGGGGGGAATTGTATGTTGTACTAAATGTGACTGGTAGTTCCTGGTTCCTGGTGAGGGTGGGGAATTGTATGTTTGGCCATTATTGATATTTGTTTGTTCATTGATAGATAAACCTGAAGCTTGTATCATTTTTTTCTTATCAAAACGTCCTTCCTTCATTGTGCCAACCCGAGAAGACCATCTGATAATCAAGGAAGGGTGCGATACTGGTTTCCATGGAGAAATCAACATCATGTCTAAGTGATCCCTATTCATATTTCACAATGAGGATATCTGTCGCAGAACGCATACAAACAAAGGCACTTGGATGGAATTATTCCTTTATCATCCACACTCCATGCATTGTTATAGAGGTATCTTCTGAACTGAGAATTAATATATTGGCGCCGACAAGCTTGTAACAATCTCCATATACTGCATGTAATGATAGATGCCTGATCAGAGGAGGCCCCAAGCACATCATTCAAGCAGCGTAATGGCGATTAGATAAGTGGTCATGATCGCTACGCGGATTCATTGTGTGTCCCGTCATTCTCGGCCCTGTTCCACTAAGCAATGTTAGCGCTAAGTTCATCTTAACTACCATACTTTAACATAGACTTATAACAATGGCAACGCTAAGGTCGGTATGTTTGTATGTATGTGTATGTATGTATGTATGTATGTATGTATGTATGTATGTATGTATGTATGTATGTATGTATGTATGTATGTATGTATGTATGTATGTGTGTGTGTGTATGTATGTATGTATGTATGTATGTATGTATGTATGTATGTATGTATGTATGTATGTATGTATGTATGTATGTATGTATGTATGTATGTATGTATGTATGTATGTATGTATGTATGTATGTATGTATGTATGTATGTATGTAAGTATGTATGTATGTACAGACCGACGTAATACAACTGGAATAGCGCAGCGTTACACAACCTCGACATATTACCAGTTACTTCATTACATCAACTATGAAGCTTCAGACCTCTTTCCGATCACGGTAAAGTTGAAACGCTAATGGGTAATACTATCACTAAACACATCCATGCATACACTGCACACACAGTTACATTACCTGTCTTTATCGTCCAAGGGTACATGGATATCTAAGCGTTCTTTTAAAACGGGTACAATCTTGGGACATCATTATCATTGTGTGCCGTTATTTCGTTATATTTTGCATTTCACGTACACAAACCGTCCTTTAAGGTAACATCTCCTCAGTTTGTCAATATTGATGAAGAATCCAAACGAGGAGTGACAAGCTGTTTCGTTACATCAATACCATGCACAAGTAGAAAGAGCGCAAATTAAATGTAAATCTTTAAGACCTGCGTGTAATAAATCTGATTTCCTATATCTGTCATTGATCAGGGCAACATGTGCACGGCATATTGGAAAACGTATTTTCGAAACATTGGCCTTTATGGGTAGAGGAACACTATGACATTCATGTCACCGATAAACGTGTGGCTCGATGTGCTTAGCCATAATCACGACGTAAGCATTCAACATTTGAAACACATAGCGAATTATTACAATTTTCTTCTTTACATGTAAACTAAAACATGCATGGTAGCGTATGTATTTGGGAAAACGAAATAATATAGATTCATCACTAATTGTGGAAATTCTATCCGGCAATTATATTGATAAACTTGATTTAAGCCTTCAGAGAGCAACAAATACACTGTTGAAACTGTTTCGGATATGGATGATATTGATGAAATGTAATAATTGATGTTGCGTGCATTATTGTCGTGATGAAAGTGATCCACTTATTCATGTAGATGAACTTATTCTATTATTACTTTACTACTTGTTGGCAACAACCTTATATAATTAAATTTATCCCTGCTACTAGACAGCACTACAACACACACGTACATGCACATGTAGAGATCTAGTTACGTTCGCTAATGTTGTCAAAATTGTGATATTTGTCTTGGTTTCATTGGGAAAATAACTTTAAAAATGAATTACATTTTAATATATCATGTTTTTATTCCACATGTGACATGTCCTTGTCATTTAGGATACACCAGAGTCGGTGGGGTAGCCTAGTGGTGAAAGCGTTCGCAAGACCCAGGTTCGATTCCCCACATGGGTACAATGTTTGAAGTACAATTCTTGTGTCCCCCGCCGTGATATTACTGGAATATTGCTAAAACTAAACCCACTCACTCTGATACAACATTCGCTTAGAAAGACTACATTCCTTGCATTCGTTACAAAAAGTGGTATCAGCTAACCAGTGTTTTACTACTAAAATTCCGTAGCGAGCCGTTTTCATTTAGGTACTTCACTTATTTTATTACAGACAATTTTCAGGACATTTATGCCTCATCACGCACGGAGACTTCACAACGTCAGCTAACGTTTATTCTGATTGTCCGGTTTTTGTGCTTCGGAAGTTGGCGGGACGACAAGCCCATCACTGTGACTATCAACGGTTAATAGATTGTCGGCTGATGCTGTTTCTGCCAGACAACAAACTTAGCCAGCTAACGTAAAATGGGGCGAAAAAAACATTATGTGGTTAGAGATATGTCTGTCGTTCACACGAGTATAAAGAACATTTCGAAAGGGAAATATCATGTTGTACTTGGAAGAACTCTATTCCCTTTTGTGAGAAACGAGATTCACCATATCCGAAAAGTGAGTTTTGATAGACTTGAATGTTGATTTGAGTGCAAATGTGCAACAGGGTCAAGCAATTTTTCAGGAGATATTGGAGTTTCATGACATTTTCATGACTTTCGCAATCAATTTACCTGTAATTATTACCTCGGTTACATGAAAGTGTAACAACTCACGGTGAAGCAAGTTCCATTTGAACAGACGATCTGCGCACACAATCAGCAGACCCCTATGGGACCTTTTACCACAAAACCATACATGAATGGATATTGAATTTTCAAAAAGGAAATACTGATATTTTGTCACCTCTAATAATGAAGCTATACTTATGCTACCCTTCCTTATGCAATTCCTGAAATGCTTAACGTCTTGGGCGTGCATTGCCTTGGGCCACCCTCCTACATGACCGGAAGAAGAATAAACAGTGTTGAATCCATACCAATCAATGCTTCTCTTGTATCCCTGATGAACTAAACAATTGTGGGACAACCACACTGAAGTTAAAAAAAGTGGACGTGATCTTACACATTGATGTTCAGAATAGATTACAGAAGATAGTCTACACTTCAAGAAGTATGAGTTCAAAAGGAATATACCTGTTGTTAAATCAGCAAAACCAATGCTTTTTTATGTCTACCTCAAGCTCATATCTTTGACAGGGATTTACAAGTTGGAAGATCACAAAGACAGGAACATTCAACCACTTTGGCGTTTCAAGTATACTTCGTGGCCCTTCGTCAGGTGAAAACTGAGTAGATGTCTATACCTTTGTTGTCTTACTGTCATGTTGTACCTTTTACTAGTCCGTCCTGTCTTCTAATAGTAATAACTTTAGATGCTATGTAAATGTAGAGTAGTAACAGTGTGGTGGAAGGCGAAGTCTACATTATATCAAACTGTCCTGTTTATGAAGACTTTCTTTGTAATATTATGCAAAATGTTACCTTCTTTAATTGTTTATTTCAAAACTTTAAGGAATACTACGTTTGAACAGCAATGCCTTTAAGTTTTCAGTTTTAATGTACACAACAATCTGTCCAAAAGAACTACGGTGAAGGATATTTTATCACCACAGCCTCTCATAATTCCAAAAGAATGTGAGTGTGTTGTAGATACGGTGAGACGGAATAAATAGTGAGGTCTGTGTTTATTAACCAGATTCGTTTACCAAGTATTCACCCGAACAAGAGGCAAGAAGTAGCCCCTGAATGTCATATAAAACCAAACGAAAGGTGTTGTACAAGCTTAAGAAGTTGATTTATCTGTTCCCAGTAACATGAGAACTTCTTTTATTTCCTTCATACTGCTCGTGATTAAATGAACCATCAGGTCAGCATTATCAAAGTCCTTGGAGGATTTGTATCGTGAATACTTTAGAAGAATCACTGCTTACTGGCCATTATCAAAGCGTCCATAAAAGCACGCATTTCAAGTTGTGTACCAGCTAACGACTCGCCTTCTTGTAACTTTCTTCGCGTGACATGTTTGTAAATATAATCAGGAAATTGATTTCAAATCAATTCGTGTTCATCTTGCTAAACGTTATCATAATTGAATATTACGCGAAATTAATGATCTGAAGATGCATTCATTAATTGAAAGTCTTAGTCGTCAGAACATTATCTTGTCATGTTATTTGTTTTCTCATGTATCCCACCAGAGCTACAGCCAGTGAATGAGTCTAAGACGCTTCAGCAAGTACTTCAGTAATAGTGGAGCCCCTCATCTTGTTCTGAAAATGTCATCCCGAAGTCCTGGTTGTCCTAGATACCTGCCACACCGATAACCGCCAAAGTACTGATGCTGACAGACTCAGAAATCAACTGCTGGGTGGGAGTAATATACACGAAGTGATATACACAATACTCAACCATCTGCCATCTTATTATATACTGAACATCATTGAATTCGCACCAGTCAAAATGGTACATATTTTCATCACGATGGATTTCAGCTTGACAATGATCAATGAATATAACTGACATGAAGTCGAAGGGCATGTCCAGTTGAAAAAATGCTTTAGAAACAAATTCCTGTCCACAGTATGACTCTAAATTCCAAAATACAGCCACATGCAGCCACGCCATGAAAAAGCGCGAATTTCATTCTGAAATCATACTGACTGTGGCATTAAAAGCAGGTGTATGAGAACCGATTCTCATTGCTTCACTAACGATTGTGAAACGAGGACAGAGATGCCGAGGTTAACACCTCACGAAAGAGAACATGCACTAGGCATGATTCAGGTTGGCACCAGCAGCAGGAATATTGCTCGACAACTTGGACTTGGCCACTCCACCATCGTTTGGCTTCATAGACGACATCAGTAGACAGGCAGCACCCGTGACCTTCAATGACCTCCGCAACAACGTGTTACGACGCTCCATCAGGATCGCTATATTGACCTTGTCCATATCAGTGATTGAACACTGCCGACTGCCACATCTGCTGCACTAGATCACGGTTGACGTGGGGGTCATCAGCGCTGACTCCATGCGACGCCGTCTACACGCTACAGGGCTCCATGCTCGACGTCCTAACGTTGGACCAATTCTGACTGACAGACACCGTAATGAGCGTATACAATGGGCTAGCAGGCATTTTCAGTAAAGGTTACAACAATGGCATGGTGTGAAAGTCACTGACGAGTCACGTCTTCATCTACGTAATGCTGACGGCCGATTACGTGTTTAGCGTAGACGTGGTGAACGTTATGCCGATGAGTGTGTGGTTCAGACAGACCTTTTGGAGGTGGGAGTGTTATGGTCTGGGGTGGAATAAATTACAATCACAGGACTGCCTTCATGTCTGTCAAGGGAGAGTTAATGCCCTTTATTACCGTGAGCAGATTCTTCAGAATCACATCGAATCTGTCTTCAATCATCACCAAGATGTCCATACTTTTCAACAGGACAACGCACGGGCACACACAACAAGACTTTCCATGCAGTATCTAGCCCAGCAACACATCCAGGTTATTCATTGGCCAGCACAGTCGCCAGATGTATCCCCCATGGAGCACTTGTGGGACGAAATTGGTCAAAGTCTTTCGCAGATGCGAAACATCCGGGAACTTGAGGATGCACTACTGCAGAAGTGGAATGCCATTCTCAAGAACTCTATTCGGACGCTTATTGAGTCAATAAGGAGACGTTGAACTGCATGTGTCAATGCAAATGGCGGTCACACGAGATATTGACTTTTCGTTTGACCCCACGTGTGTTTGATCCTTTCTGACTGTAGAACATTTCAATGAATGAGCGCCTTTCTGTGTAGTTGTTTTTGTCAGTCGTCCATCTGTTATTATCCACTCAGAAAATATCAATTCCTTACACGTGCTTTTAATAATCTGAACTTTTATAAGTGGTGCGTTTTCAATGATGTTCAGTTACTATGCATGTGTACACATGTTATTTACTGTGAAGTTCCGGGTTAGAATTGGCCTTTAGCAACCCAGGCTTGTCGTAAGATGCGACTCACGGGATCGGGTGGTCAGGCTCGCTGACTTGGTTAACACATGTCATTGTATCCCAATTGCGAAGATCGATGCTCATACTGGTGGTCACTGGATTGTCTGTTCTAGAATGGATTATTTACGGACCGCCGTCATACAGATGGAATATTGCTGTGTGTGGCGTTAAACAACAAACAAACAAGACACATGTTATTTATGTACCCCGATGATGGTGTTTAGAGAATAAACTATTCTGTTCTGACAATTTATGATTAAGGATATTCGAACTTAGGGCCATATGTTGTGGAAACACATGCATGCCGCAACTCTGCCCGTACCTGCCTTCCCGAGTCCCACATAGCCTTAAAGAAATTCAATTTTCTCAATATTAAGTGATACCTGTGATCCCTTTAAATCTTCAGCATCAATTCCAGCTATCTATATGGAGCATCTCGTGGTGTTGCTACCTCAGGGAAATAATGCGGTATATGTACACGCCGGAGATCGGTCTGATGTACATGTATGTCAAAGTTGAACCGTAAAGATAATCTTTTAGACACTCTGCCTATCATCATGAGCCATGTTAGCAACTCTGTTGAAAACCCATTCAATTTCCGTTATGTCTTCGGAAGGCTGTTTTAGGTAAATGGCTTATCGCTTCACTTACAGTGGAGTAGAAAGCTTCGCCATGGACATATTTTAGTCTTCACTTCGGGTTCATAGGAATTACCACTTTATGGCCGTAAAGTACTTTGCATTTATCAGATAAGTGCTCTCGTGGTAGAAATATAATCGACTGATTGTTGAGACAAGTGCGCGCTTTCCGGGACAATGGATTTCCGAGTTTCAGACAAAGTTCTCGGGAATGAGACGTTAAAGCTCTAATCTGACGTCACCAGATATATTGTAACAATATTAACATCAGGTGTTTCCGAAATGAGTTCAATGCTGAGTAATGGGTTGAGTGAAGTTTAAGTAAACTGGTATAACAGCATTTGAGGTAAAGGAACCACGACTAAATTGTCTAAATATAGGAACTGAAAACAGTGGATGAAGCATCCGCCGTGAGGTAGGGGTTCTGTGGGTCGATACCAGGTCGTGTCATACCATAAGACGTGAAACGATGGCACTTTTGTCACCGTACCTGGAGCTCCGAGTTAAATGTATTAAACCAGGACTGACGTGGAGTCAGTATCCTGTTTTGTGCAGGTTATCGATAAACAACGGCATGGTATCTTGCTAGAATTGCACTATAATAACTTCATTAGTGCTGACTAGTATAGGTATCAAGACACATCCACACAAACGTTCATTCACATCGCAGAGTAAGTTAAATAACGTGAACCATGTTGTCACTTCACCTTACTATATTAATCATAAAGAATCTGTTTAGTGTCCACGACAGATTCCAACTCTATCATGAGCTTGTGTTTGTGATTCACTGTCAAACAGTGACGATACCAGTGTTCGCGAAGAAGGCGCGAATATCCTGATGGAGATTGGCACATTTCACAAACACATGCAAAGTCGAGTCAACTGAATCATATAAGCTTTTATCACAGATGCAGCATTTGTTTAAATGTGCAAAAAAAACTTTTGAAAGTTGTCAAAGCTGTTACCATGACAGAACAATAATGAGCAAGAATTGATCGTTTACACCCTCGTAGAAAGAGCATGTTAGTCTGTAGCTCACAATTTGTGAAATGTAGATACCAAAGTGGCTGGAATGTACTTCGGGATACAGGGACAGTTGCCTCTTTAACAGCTAAAGTTATTCCTTTGTCATGCAAACTTGTGGAAAAGTTCTAGTTACTCTAAATCGCTATTCATTTCTAAATATGACACAGGAGCGGCGGTCCTGCTGGACTCTTTAATTTCTACTAAGGGTGCGTAAATCACAAGAAGTTAATTGGCTCCCATGCGTAGATCAAAGATATACGTGAACACATGTTACTAACCCTGACTAATCCAAAACATCACGATACCAGAAAAGATCCCAAACACAACTGTTACCCTTCATAAAAACAAGGGTCGTCTCGTGGGAAGCGAATGCCTTGCAAGAACCTTTCTTAGATGGACACCTGTTTGTCACATGTATCCACAATAGATGCTACGTTGTCTAAAAATCAGGGAAATGTACCGGAGTGAAACACCATACCGGTATGTATTTCTCTGCAGTGTATTTACTTCGTACAAACGAATCAGATACTGAAATTATGAACAACATCGCAGGCTCTTTGGGAAAGGTAGCACGCAATTAACCAAGTTGCCGGGCCTGAATATCTGATTCATTCAGTCCAGACATTCTAATTCATGAAAATCACAACCTGAACCAGAATCCCCATAGAGTTAACCTGTTAAACGAAGAACAAATCATATTATGTTGTGTCATGTTTAATTAGTATGTAACTAATGCAGAATCTAACAGTTGGCTTATATCCACAAAGAACTGGACTCCCAATGTGCGATGACGTCATTGAAATTTTCAACAAATTGTCGTTTTTTCATAAGCTTCCTCCTACTCTGAACATTTTCTACGCAGGCTATAATGAGACTGTGTAAAACCACAGTGCTTCTTCAGAGAGTTACAAGAGCTATTCCCGTAGACATTTAGTATAATCTGTCTGGATTGAAGGATTAATCGGGATTAGGAGAGTTCTCCAGACTCATTGACCTTATCGAGAACAACGTGGAAGCAGGTAGCCATGTAGATAATCACGCACTCTTCAATGGGCAAAGTTAGCAACTTGCGTCCCCCTCAGGAACCTGAATTGTCGCTGTCAAATCATCGTATAATGATACATCAATAATGCTTTAAACTTTGACATTATGTACGATGTGTCACCTACATGTTGCTAGTTATCATTTAAATATTTATTCGGAAAGGGTGTCTTGATATGTTGATACCAGAAGGAAAAGCTCTCTTCAACAGCATATATACTTGTTACATCACATTCTTGAGGTTTATGAGACTACCCAATGACAGTTCAATTTTCACAGCAGAAGCAAACGCAATACTAACAGCTCTTAAATATATTAATAAACACCGTAAATATAAACAATATATCATCTTTTCAGATTCTCTTTCGTGTCTTCAGGCTATTAAAAATCTTTCTTGCAAACATCCACTTTTATTAGAAATTATTGAATTGTATAATGAGCTTGCTACTGGCCAATGCGACATCGTCTTTTGTTGGTTACCCAGCCACGTTGGCATTTCTGGGAACACGATGGCTGATATTGCTGTTAAGCAGTAGCCCTCAACAAATCTGTGACACCACTTCTGCTCCCATACTCTGATTATAAAGCTTGCATTAGATCTTACATCCGTGATCTGATGCAAAAGAAGTGGGACACCCAAGTAGGTATTAATAAATTACAGGCAATAAAACCCTATATCGGTTACACTTACTTGGGTTGTCAGTCCAGATTTGAAGAGGTCATCATACGACGATGTCGTATTGGCCACACAAGATATACGCATGAGTACCTATTAAAGGTGAGGATCCTCCAGTTTGTATCCCTTTGTGATGAACGAATCACGGTCAAGCATGTCTTGCTTGACTGTGTTGAGTACTCCATCACAAGGGATATCTATTTCACATCCAAAACACTGAAGGATCTTTTTACAAATGTCAGCTCTCATTTAATTCTTGCATTTTTAAAAAATTAGATTTGTTGACTGATTTGTAAATAGGTATATATTTTATTATTGGTAGTTTAGATTAGCAACTTAGATTGTTAGTGGCTGTACCCTCAAAGGGGGTTGACGTAGCGTAAAATTATTGTCCTCCTGAGGGGGTACGTAAGTCCCAAAACATTCAAAGTCAATTTAAGAATACCAGGTTTTTAATCGTAGCATTCTTGTAATTTTAATTGTAGCTAACATTCCTTACAATCGCCAGCAGCTGAAGGGATGGTGTAAATCCAACTAGGGTCCATGCAGGTAGCCAAGGTACTGTAAGTCCCCATGGTCCCTAGTTTGGTGATCTACCTTCTGGTGTTGGCGATCTATAGCCCATTTTTACATTGTATTGTCTTCTTTAATTGGAATATTTTAGCTTTTTTCGCTAGTTTTATATTGATATCTGTGATATTCTAGTTGTTTTACTGCCCTTCGTCGGCAGGTTTTTTATAATATACATATATTTCATTCTAATATCGAATGTTCTCGTCACGATATGGCTGAAATATTGCCGATGTGACGTTAAATAATAACTCACTCACTCACTCACTTGAGGTTTATGGTGGTTACGCCGATGCGGAGAAAATATGTATTTTGAAATCTTATCAGCCTTGTAGTTAAAGGTTTTCTCATCTTGGAGAGAAAATATGATATAGTTAGTGTTAGGTAAACCTTAATAAATTGCATTACCTTATCACTTGAAGCCACAGATATTTTGAGTCAGGAAGGTGACGAGCGGTTCCATCTCGTGTACGGCTGTATATTCCAATAAATATGAATACAAGTTTTGGAAAAGGCAATATCGCGAAGACATGTTTTCTGGTTGCAGTTCAACGCAGGACTATCAGCGCGAGATGGAAATCAATTTCAATTGCCCTGTTGGTTATTTGCGCCATACCAGGCCAGATGACTTAACATCAAGTCTCGAAGTGCTGTATTTCATACCTACAAACCTGAGTGGACTTTATCAAAATCTAAAATATTTGAACATGAGTTTGGATATTCTTTTTAAATTTGCTTAAATCAAGAAAATGCCATCAGTTGAACTTCCCGATGCCTCGTCGTGATAACTTTAGCACTTATACACGTGACGTATTTTTCGCACTCAAAATATTTATCGTTTATTAATAGTTATCGTTTATCATAGTGTGAGTGGGTTATATGTTTAGTTAATAAAGGGGTTATTACTAATAAAGCTGCATTACTTACACTGTGCATCTTTAAATTTAAGGAATGAGAAAGTAGATGGTAAGGTCTCAGGAGCCGACAAAGATAAACCTTGAAAATAATTCAACGTCATGGGTAAAGATTACGTTACGTCGATGCGCGGTAATATCTCACGCATGTAGATTATTGTTGACTCAAACCAGTATCGTGTTTTATA
This sequence comes from Haliotis rubra, assembly GCF_003918875.1. Classification (NCBI taxonomy): domain Eukaryota; kingdom Metazoa; phylum Mollusca; class Gastropoda; order Lepetellida; family Haliotidae; genus Haliotis; species Haliotis rubra. Next base: position 44,928 of record NW_025767128.1, read on the forward strand.
AACTGACACGGTTAAATTATTTACTTTTCTATTCGGGCAGTGAAACACGTTAGACCAATCTGTCTACATGGCTTTGATACCACTGAAACAGATCCGCAGGCACATACATCAAGAGGTATATTTTGCTCCATTCAGTTTTGGAGGTGATTACATGTGGTCCTTTACACGGTAACAAATTGTAATTGCAGCATTTTCGATACCCCTTTTTGTTGTTGTTTGTTTGATAGGTTTTAAAGGTGGTTTCGTTTTAATTATTTTAATGTTTTTGGATCACACAGTTCTGACATATTCCCAGCAGTTAGACCGCGGTGTGCTATGGATGAGACACTGGCTCAGAAAAACTAGATCGGCCACGATCGGTGAGTCACACCCGACTCGTGACTGTGAAACAAGTAATATGAGTACAGTTCAATAACTAGAGAATCACAAATCTGCAAAAATAGTATGTAACCATAGAATATATATCTCCATACTTTATAATACATTACAAAAACGGGCTATAGATGCCATCGAACCCGGTCACTTCTTATATCAAGGATGCTGTGACACATTCCAGACCCACCCAGGCCTTAACATGGTGTCAGCATTCGTTACAACCACACGCCTTCTATATTGCATGAACAACAGCTGTTGCTCATGTTCACAACGGCTCTAACTAAAAGTAGATGTGCAAGTATTGTTTACTTTATAGTGCGATTAAATGAAGTCTTATTTTGCCGTGAGTTATCTAATCTATCATTTAGGAATTTCCAGCGCCGAAGATGTTAACTAACCGTTTCAACGATTACACGCTAGGGGTCCAAGAACTTGAGATAACCCTTTTTCATGGCCAACATGTTCAGCTGCGAGGTTCGCAATGTGTTCAAACGATACTGTATTGTTAACTCCTAAAACGAACTCAATGGAAACTGTTGGAGAATTTCGTGGGACATTGTATTCTGTCTGTTTCCGAAAAAGTATAGTTAGCGAACTACAAGCATTTTGAATGTACCTCATAGACTGTCAAACATTACTCATACGACTCTGTTTATATTTCGATTAACTTATATATATTTTTTTAACTAATAGTTCCACGACTTTCGCTGGCCTTCGGTGTAGACTTGGCAAGTGCGTTTTATATTGGCAACACACCCATTGGCCAAATTGTTTGATCATCAAATTCAATAAATGATTAAACAAGGTTTTCTTATTCGCAGTTGGTATTTATACCTTGTCAATTTATCTCCTTTTACAGTATACACATTCTATTGACATTTATCATATAACAACTACTAATGCACGCACCTATTTACCTGCATGGTGCCCAGTAGTACAAAATAACAACCCTACGTTTCAGTGCTTATGAATAAAGATCCATCATCTCTAACAGGCTCTACTTGTGTTTCACCATACTTTCAATGCAACATGAACATCTCTTGTACCGCGAAATGCTGTGTGAAACAGGAAACAGATAAATGAACGAGAAGATTTACGTTTACTCATTAACAATTCAAACAACCAACGCTAATGTGTATTGGTTGAAATTAACTCTTTGAACATGAAAATGATACATCGATAAACAACCATCTCGTTACAGAGTGCTCTTGAAGACTGACAACTTAATAACTAATTTTCGCTGCTTCTAAAGTCTTTCAGACAATTACATGCAATGACTCTGGATCTTGAAATGGGTTTGTTACAATTAACGCGTATTTCCTATTATTCCAATGAGCATACAAGCATTATGTCACTTGAAAACAACTCCATGTTATTGGATGCATCCAAAACAGAGTAGTATGTTAAAAACAATATTTCTTTTTACATCAAAACATGATGCAGTGATATTGTGCAACCGGTATTTCATAACATTGTCTTTTATTCACTTGATTTTGTCTTGTTTGTTTACAGGCCCTCGTAGCACTACTGAGGGCGTCAGACAAGGAAACCTCACATTTCTTTGTGAAGTGTGCAAGTGGCAGGTACTGCCGGGAGGACACTTTAGCTTCACAAGAAAATCGGTTTACCTTGACTCTCAGTGCTCCAGCCATATAGATTTCAGCTATATGTTTGCGTTTACATCCAAAATAACTGTTTACTAGATAATCGAAACTGATTATTATCTGGTGTGGGCGTAAGCTATTTATTAGAGCTGCTAAACTGTGTATGTCTCTCTAAGTAAGAGGTTACAAAATGACATAAATAAAAAGGTATATTTATGCAGACCGTTGCATAGTAACACGAATGATGCTGCTTCAAATAAAACAATATTATATAAAATTATACTGGCGTGTTACCACTGTTGTGAGCTATGTGTTGAGGGAGTTTTATGTGTGCATGACGAAAAATAAGCTCTGATGCGAAAACAGCGTGGTATGTGTATAAAACCTGAGAACGAATATGAACGTGTTTAACTGCTGGCATGTACTCAGCAACCCTTGATTTGTCTGGCTTGGATTAATTCCAGTCAAGCGTGGTATTGCTTGTACATGTGGGGGTGTTGTTCATTCATTCACTGGCACAAGAAGGCGAAGATAGCGTGGTGTACCTGTTTCATGTTTGGACTTTGTTACTTGTTAATAAAGGCGTTATTTGATTACAGGTCAATGTAATGTTTTTGATGCTGTATACGTTGTATTGTTCAGCTAAAGACAGACACCGTCGGGTTGAAATTCAGACGTACGAGATCAGTAGTCTGTAACATCTTTCTGTGTTACAAACGTTGCATTTAGAAGAGACACGACCTTATGTAAAACTAATATCCTCATATCCTTGACTAAAACATCGTTATCATTAGGATAATAGTTATATCTTTGAATACAGGTGATTGGGAAATTGTCAAGAGTAACAGTTTGAGACAATCATCTGGACCAATTTGTCAAAAGAAGCCAAGAAAAAAATCACATTAATTGTGGGAAATAGATATGTTTTCTATTTTTGGAACTAAGAACATTGACAAGAATGATATTGTCTTCTCATTCCTAGTTCCTGAGTACTGAACAGAAACATTTCTGCTTCTAAAATGTTCACTGTCTATATCCTTAAACAATGGACTCATTATGTATGTTTTACGTGTCCACTGATGACTGCTAATAATGTAGGTAAGCCCTGTAATGGTTAGGGATAGGCATCTGAAACTAGTTTTAAACAAGAAAAAATATTTCATTGGAAAGAATAAACGTTTTCTCGGATTTACAACAGACCACAAAATATAAGCCTTTACATTTTTATCTGACCATTTCAAGACATAAACACAATGTTATTTCTTGCACTCACGATGAACAATATGATATAGTTTGTTTTAGCATTACACGTCGGAGGATGAAGAATGGCTATATAGGGTACACATAATCTGTTTTGTAAATATCCACATTGCGCGATCCATTTCTAATTTGTACCATAAAATGATCATGCCGTTAACATCTAGTATCAGCGGCGTCTGTTTGATCCAAAGGGAATCAGATTCTTACATGTCAGGTTTGGGAATTTGTCTGCAACAGACTTTCTGAGGCGAGGGTGCAACATATTTTGGAGACTAACGAAATATAATCATTCTACTTTAACAACTTCTTGCACTGTTTGCTGCACGCCCCACAGTTCATTTCTAGCCTTGATTAACCCTTCACAAAAATAGACGTCTTACATGTAGGTTGCTTGTTCCCTCCCTCGTGTCAGCTCTGTTTGTCGGGCTTGCATCAAGGAAGGGGCATGTTAACGTAATTACGTGCCAGAGAACAGGCTTTTCGTATTTCTACAACACGGATATTTATTTCCGTGACTGTTCTTGATCAAAACCTTAGCTAATAAACGATTTCGCTAGATTCAACCAATGAACAAGGTTTTCGCTAGATTAAACCAAGGGTCACTTTCGGGAAATAATATCCTTAGTGTTAACTCAAATACTTATTTTAAATCATTTAAATTATTCATAGAGTTTTAAAGAAACGTTTGTTGTTTTATCACTGTGTACCGTAATATAAACACATTGTACCAAAGCTTCGAGCTATTTCTGGTAGAACTGGTATTGTGCATTATCAGTTTGTGCCTTGCTGCCAGTGTGCTCAAGTAGTGATAATATAAGAGCTGTGAGATTGATATTCTCTGATTGATGTTTTCGGTATTATTTGCACATGTCAAGTCAGATGTGTGGACAGAAAAGTAACATCCCAAATATGTACTTCATATGAAGCCCTTGACTTGTGCTCTCCCCACATAATTCCATACCAGAGATCTTGGTGCAGTATTGCTTTATTCCACGGAAAACCAATTGGCGCGCACACTTGTCAATGTGTTTAATGTGAATCAATGTTCTTACTGCTTCTTGTCAATTTATATAACGTGAAGTAATGTTCTTAACGTCTTTAATATGTCGCTTGTGCAATTTGCAGTTACTCTGATTCGTTTGCCCAAAACTCTTATCTTGAATGAAGAGTTTAATATTTCTTCTACAGATATCATTAGTTATCAACGCCAGGAGTCGTTTGACTTTTCACTTCCCTTTTAAACCTAAAGACATGTCTATTACTCTTTTATAGTGGATTTCGAATGGAGATATATTGCTGGGTCTAGCAAATGCTTCTGTCGAGGAGTCCCATTAATCCTAAAATGCATTACTCAAAGACTTTCTACATTTGTAATTATTTTACAGAAAGTATGTGAGAGGAATGTATCATATTTGCAATATTACTGCTTAGATTATGTTACTCGTGCAACACCTGGTTTTACTAGTGAATGAGTGAGTTACATTTTAACGTCACCTCAGCAGTATATCAGCCATATAGTGACGAGAAAGGTTTTGCATACACAATGAATATAAGTTGTTAAATAGCCATCCATCGAAGAACTGTAAAATAACTAAAGTATCACAGCTGGTGTCTAAAACTAGCATGTAAATCTGAAAATATTGTATTTACGAAGGCAATACAATATAAAAACATGCTAGAAGTCGCCAACTACTGAAGGTAGATCACCATATAAGGGACCCGGTTTTTAGTATGTTTTCATATATATGAGGATAGTGTGTAAAAAGTGGATACATATATGAACCATAGACAGGTTACGATGATACGTAATAAACCAAGCCCATAAGCTGACCACCTGATCCAGTTCGCTTCCCCTTATGACATTCAAACCTGGGTTGTTGATATTAGTCGTACTTCGTCAGATGTTAGGTATGGTGTTGCGATGAAAGTCAGAGCAGCTGTAATATAATTGAGCATTTTTCAAGCAGGCTTCATTCATAATGCAATTAACCTGCCTTCCAGTACTGCAGTGAGTTGTAACTGCTATGGCGATGCTACCGTGTAAGAAGTCCCCGTGTGGAGGATTTCAACTACCCATTGCGACGACAGACGTAACACGGTGGAGTGTTCCAGATAACCTATTTGAATCGCTGCCAGCATGTATAGAATCTAGTCGTGTTTCAAGCAATGTTTTGTACTCTGGAATCCAGAACTGTCTCTCCAAGTATATTTCCTCGCCTCCACGATATTCAAGTAAAATGTGTCTTAGAACGTTCTTCCGCACATGCCCATCACTGTTTGGTGACACGCATTATGAGAAGGGTGTCTAAAGGAAAGCACCCTAATCTCATTGAAACAAACTTTATGTTCGATATAAGGTGAAAAGGAGTTTGACTTGGAAGTTGAAGTGGTCCCTTGTCCCAATTATTGACGTTTGGATATTGATTGTCAGTGTAAATCGTTCTCCTTTTACGAAATACGTGGCGAATAAAGAGCATGTAATTACATATTTTTAGACAATCCACTTTGTGTCCCTGTGGGTTTTGTTACAACAATAACCGTGTTAAATTGTTCATGAATACACAACAAAGTGTTTGACAGGCCTTACTGGCGTATCTTCGTCACCCATGCTTGCAATATAATATAAATGACGAGTGAAAAAGACAGGAAACATGTCAATGGACGAAAAGAGTTATGTCTACACATTAACAATGAAACCACCAGGGTAATGTGTAGCGATTGAAAGGAACTCTTTGCAGACGAAAAGTGATACATCGATAAACAATCTCGGAACACGGTGTTCATAGACTCTCACACAGCTTGGTAACTAATTGTACTGCTGATGCAAAATCCGTTTCAGACAACCACATATTATGTAGCTTATGATACTTTCGTATAAGAGAGCCTCTTAGTGTTCTGTTAACCCATTTACAACAGGACGCGGATACACCATTTATTTACTAAGCAGCAAAAGAAACGTCAGTTTGGAATTTTCCTTCGCAGAAACGGATAACTGTAAACTCATTTAATGTTTTGATTGTATATTTTTGACAACATCTCCAACTTTACCTGAGCAAAGACATTCCTTCCCAAACTCAGCATGGAACCCAGGAAATGGTCTCAAAAAACGCAACCTGATCTCGGAGATGGTACGGTGTTCTCCATGTTTTTCATACAACTCATGATGCACATGATGTTCACAAGGACCAGCCCTATAAAATGCATCCCCAAAACTGAAACATTCACATTACAACGTCAGCAAGATGCCGCGACTCAGTAAGATGCCGCACAAGCCGTTGCCAATCACTTCCAGGTCAACGTTCGGACCATCTAAAGGCTGCAGCAACGTTTCCGCGCCACCAACACCACAAGTGATCGCCCCCGTACTGGAAGACCAAGGGTGACCACAAGACGACAAGACCGCCATGTTGTGCGACAGCATGTACAGAATCCCTTCATGCAGGCATCTGAAACAGCACGCCAGACAATGGGAACACACGGAAGACCAATCAGTACTGATACAGTACACCGACGTCTTAACAGCAGGAACCTCCATTGCCGTAGACCTTACCACCAAAACTGGCGATACAGGCAATGGGGAACTGTTTTGTTCACATATGAGAATCGGTACTGCGTATCAACTGCAGATGGCAGAACAAGAATATGGCGACGACGTGGCCAGCGTTAGTCAGACCATCAGAGCAATGTGTTATGGAAAGAGACTCATGGGGAGGTGCTAGCATCATGGTATGGGCTGGAATAGACCTGAACCAGAGAGTGGGTCCCGTGGTGTTCCAGAACCTTGGTCCAGGGAGAGGAGGCGGCATCACAGCGGTGCGCTACATCGACCAAGCTCTCAGACCCCACGTCATACCACATTTCGCACGTCACCAGAACAACATTTTCCAGCATGATAACGCCCGGGCCCATTCTGCCAGAGTTACACGGGAGAACGGTGTCAACATTATGCAGTGGCCAGCCCTTAGTCCTGATTTAATCCCAATTGAACATCTTTGGGATGAAATTCAGAGGAGACTGAATAATGTCATACCAAGGCCGAACACAGCCGAATTATTGCGCCAGGCCTTTCTCAGAGTGTGGTTCCAGGTGCTAATGGCTTTCATCAATCGATTGGTGCACTCCATGCATAGACGCGCACTGTGTTGCAGTTGCCGCTCGTGGTGGTCACACTGGATACTGAAGTCAAGAGTCTGAATGGACTGCAAAGTGGAGTTATTCATTGATGTGTCAATATATTGTACACACAAAAATGTTTTTGATCCGCTTATTATGTCAATTTCTGTAATGATTTGATTACAGTGCCTATCTAATTTTGAATTCGTACTGACGTGTTTTTTGCTGCTGAGTATAGTTTCATTTGTTCTCAGATAAATTCGTAAAAACATTTAATTTGATTCTTTGCCATACTTTGACATTCAATAAATATACAAGATGTTTTTGTATAATGTACTTAAATTGCTTACTTGGCATCAAACAATATTCACTCATTTGTATGAAATTTATTTGTAAGTGGTTTCACGTAAAGTTTGCGTCAACACTATGTGTGTCCTGATAAAAAAGGATAACTGACGGTATTGTTGCGTTGGATTTTAATGCGTGAAATGCAATATTGTGAATGAAAGTTAATGCATTGATTGATAATTAAACCAACCAAAGTTAAGATCTCTGTCACTTTAGGAGACATGAGGTAAAATGGGTTTAAACGTAGCGTTCATGAATGTTGCATACACAGGCGTGTGTATGTGGGTCTCCTTGTGGAGCTGTTGTACTCTTCCAGATTAATGCTGGGTTCACACTGCTAGCCCACTAAGATATCTTACAGCAATTTACCATGGCCATCCAAGCCACATTAAACTGCCTCCGGACCGACCAGTCTCCGCTTTCTTTTCTCTTATTGGCGGGATAACGTGTTAAAACGTTCGCTCGCCAAGCCCGAGACCCGGGTTTGATTCCCCCAAGGATACAATGTGTGAGTGTTTCTGGTGCTCCGTGATATTATCGGGTTATTGCCAAAAGCGGCATAACACATTTCTCAACCCGGACACCGTTACGTAAGACTTAATCCCACTTAATCCTTTGGAAAATGAGAGGGACACAAATAACATAATATTCTCTAAAGGAAGAAGACGCAGTGCTAAATTTGCAATTTATAGCAGCGCCGCTAAATAACACCGGAACAGTTAAGCTGTTATACTGACTAACCGTTATTCAATATTACACTCGAATACAGAAATGATGCAATAGACATACCGAAGAAGAAATTGTTCTCAATTCTCCACTTTTACTGGATAACAAACTGGATGGGAGTGGCCTGGTGTTATGAGACAGACTGAATGTCCTTTAACCCAAACGGTGTGTATAGTTGCCAACGATGTACCCATTAACCCCCCATTTGTCAGGGGTCAATTAATGTCAACCATGCGTGATATTGCCATTTTTCAAAAACCAACTGGTACCGGAAGGCGATCAAAGTCTGGTATACCTGTTTCGTGAAAGGAACTGTGTTTCTTGTTGATAATGGTTTCGTTTGTTCAAAGATCCGGCTTGGAAGGATCAGGAATTTTTGCAAAAAATCGTACTACTCAGATCTTAGATCACTGCTGAAACTACTTGTAATGAACAAGGAGACGACAATGGAGTTTCAGAAGTATCCACACCAAATCAGTCGTCGCAAAAATCTTCACAGGGTGAACTGCCTCTTGGGAACCATTACCTTGGTGTTGTATCAAAGCTTAAAGCTTTAATTCTTATTTATTTAAGTTATATTTTCAGCAGAGACTAGCATGGTCAGGACATATATTCCACGTTTCCAGTCGTTGAGACACTTTAGTTTAGTTTTTGAAAGGTGTCCAAAACAGACTTACGAGCTGATACAACTGTCATGCTTTTGCTGTTTAAAGTACCTAAAGTCAACCAGTACGCTTCTAAAAGCCATCCATCTCATATATATTTCCACTTGGTCAGTTGAGTGTTCCAACTTGGCTTTAATTCTTCGACGTCAACACAGCTCCAACAAATACTTCTGAAGACGAAGGCTGTGTGCAGGTATCACTCAGTTTCTGATATGGTTAATGACTGTGTTGAGCATGTCGTGTGTGACTGGCTGGGCAAGGACTCAGTTTGCTTGAACATCCAGAAATTTTCACAACATTGACTTTACGTGAACCCATTGGATCCAACCCCACCTTTCTAAAGCCGAGTAATGATCTCAGTTCCATTGTTTCGAAGGATATGTCCAATTTTATGTGAGACCAAATTCTGAGGATTCTATAAACTGGCGCTACGCACACATTTATACTGACGCCTTCAAGGCTTATTCCATGTTTCGCGCTGTTGGCGCTTTCTGGTTCCCCGATAATACTATCTCTGACGTGCTCAGGCTTTATGATTATATATCGGTTTGTGCGCGAGACCTTATAGAGATTCTATAAGCACTTGTATGCGAGATAAATATGCCCACGAAGCAATCATATTTTTTTGCAGATCCACCGACTTCCATTAAGGCTGTTGAATCTGAAGTAACTGGGCTGAGAAATGATTCTATTTCCGAAATTTTGAACCATGACCCAGTTTTGAATACTACATATATCTCATGTACTATTGTATGGGTTCAAGCTCATTTTGGAAGGCAGGGTAATAAAATACCTTGATAAGGTCAAAATTGTTCAAGGATGAGATTAATAATTTTGTCACAGATATTTCGAACATGGCATTGTGACGCCGGTCTCAGTCACGTGGGACCCATGAAGGTCCGGGTTAGAATTGATCTTCAGCAACACATGCTTAAGTAAGAGGCGACTAACGGGATCTGGTGGTCAGGCTCGCTATCCCAGTTGCGTAGATCGATGTTCATGATGTTGATCCCTGTATAGCCTGGTCCGGACTAGATTATTTACATCCCACCGCCATATAGCTGAAATATTGCTGAGTGCGGCCTAAAACTTTACCCATTCACTCACTCAGATACGTGGCAGCCATCGTGGAATGATGGTTCTAACAGAAGACATATGTCTTTTATCCGCCCTGTACTTACACAGTGGGGTTGTAAAAGTCATTATCGTAAGGGAAGAGTTGAAGTTGCCTTGACTAAACTTGGTCTTGATCACTGTGCAGTTAATGCATGCACATGACTTAGTGTTGTTGATGAGAACGTATCACCTATGTATAACCAATATAGTGATAATACGCCTGAAACAGTTAAACATTCTCTTTCCATGTGTCCTGCATTTGTTAACATAAGAACAAATCATAAACGGCGTGTCCCCCATATTACAGGAGATGACATCATTTTACCCTATATTTTGTTCCGTGTTCAGCAAATGTATCAAGCGCTGACCATGGATATTATAATATCATTTGAATATTTGAATATTTTTCCATCCGCTATCCGCTGTGTATTAATGCCATGTGTCTTTCCACTTGACTTGGCTCTAAAACCAGAAGACTCACCCTTTACGTCCATCGTGGAGATGGCACATTAAATGAAACACCGAGAACAAGTAGAGTTGGTCTAAGTTAACGCTCATCACGAACCGCACGTGCGTTTGTTTCACTGTTCCAACTACTGCGCTTACCCCCTTGTGATACAAACCCATGATAGCGATTTCAGTGTATGCTCGTTTGTTAAACAACTCTTATCCTAAGATGAATAAAATTCTGAGATTTAAATGTTCAGTTGGCAAAATAAAATTATGACGATTCGTAATATTAATTTCAATTTATTTTATTTACTTTTTTGTTTAAAGTGAAATTCATCGGTACGTTTTCATTGCAAACAGACTATACTTCAAAGAGTGACTACCTTTTCAAATGTGTGCAAACTTTTATTTATCAATCAAGACGTTTTAAGTGATCACATAAGCTATGTCCCTTCCTCTCTTTAACTTTCCTATCACTTCTCTCTATTCTTTCCTGAGATGTATATAATTGAAAATGTATGTATGTAAATATTAGGGAGCGGGTAGTTTAATTTGAATAACTTGTCCCCAGTCCCTTTCACATTTGTGAACATAATGGTTTAAATCAGTGATGTTTTGCTGGTTCCAGCAAATGTACCACCAAATCCCCGTCTCGTAGATGAAGAATACTCCCGAATACATCCACGGACGCAAACTTTCTTTTTATAAATAAAAAAACTAATTTTTAAATTGCTTTAAGAAATTATTGCGCATTTTACGGTAAGGAATTAAATCGCACCATTCATATTTTACCAAAACAGAGTTTTTGTCCAGATTTGTCTTGTCTGATCTGTCTTTGTTCCATGTTTATGCGAGGTGCCTCCAGTGGTTCAAGAAACGCGTGTGTTGAGCTATCAACGCGAGTGGTCATCTCTATTTGAGAGGGATGCTAGGACAGATTTTCGTGACATGGTCGGTTTTAGCAAAGATTGGGATGATTATTGAGAGACGTGTTAATTCGCTGTGCAAAGTTGCGCCCCATGGTCATTGCCAGAAGAGCTGGTCGTAGGTTCTAATCCCAGAATCTCATATCTTGTAGTTTTCACAAAAACAGAATGAAAGGATGCGTTCGGTGTCCCTTTTGATTTTCGCTCCACATAACTGATACGTGTCAACTAGTCTAACTAGCATTGCAATCTCAGCTCTCTTAATATCCTAACACACACTAAACTTAAATAATGGGACAACGTGGGGCTTGTGCCAAAGGAAAGAGATATTTAACTAACTAAACTATGGTAATTGTGAGATAAATGTCAGAGCCTAAATTCGACTGTAACAAATTAATTTAAACATGGCCACATGTAAGGCGTTACCTTGTAAGCTTTTGCAATGACTTCTCTGGGCGGAATATCGTTTTAGTCAGTACATTTACAACTCTATGGTGTCAGATTCCCTCAGTTGTTTATGGTGAAATTTCTGACTTCCAGCAAAATACGTTGATCATGGGAAAAACGAAAAAGTTTATTGGATGACTGAAATGAAATTCATGTGTTTGACCTTGTGGATGCCCAGGAAATTGAATTCAAATGTTCCCTCGTTAACAGCTGTTAATATTGGCTGCTTTAAATTGCTGTTTTCAAGGAAGACATAATTTCAAAGTCATGTCTAAATGGAAATCCATACAAGAAATGTTTTATGATTCGCGATTACATTATTTACACATTCAGATGAAACTTCATTCAAGTGTTATTGCAACTTTATTTTACTTAATTTGTTGCTGAACGATATTTGCTACATATTTTAGAGTAACATCGAGGGCTCGGACTCCCATTACTCTCACCTGTGAGCTCCAAGTATTTTCAGTTACACGTGTTACCAGTTACTGCAGCCTGGTCTGAATTCCTTGAGGGTTATGGAACACTAATTATTTAGGTATAATCCAAATCTGTATCCCTCTTGTACATAAACAAACATAGAGGTTACATCAACCTATGGGCCCCAAGGCATTTCCAGCGGGTAATTTAGAAAATGTTACTCGTTGGTAAGCGGGGTACATTGATTAGCTCAGCCAATCACAAAACGACATTTATGTGTGAGGTAAGATAAAATAATAATGTACATATGTCGTGCTGAAATGAATACGATCTCAAATGGTATGACAGTATTCCTTTAAAATTAGATGATATTGAATATCATAAATGTGCGAACTTCATAACTGAATGTGATTAAAACTTGACATGATTAATACTTTGATGAATTGCCATGTCAACACAGCCGATTGTACAAAATATTCACCAGCTGATAGTTTCCCAGTGTGCTGTGCTATGGACCAGATACAACCCTTATCCTGTTATCGCTAGTTCAACATTTCCACACTAGTTAAATATGCAAAAAGTGAGAGATCACAGGAAGCAAAATCTGGGCTAAATCTTGCGTTCTCATGTTTTAAGTAATTTTCTAAAAAATCGAGAGCGCGAGAAATGAAGCAAATCTCATTCTCAATCTGGGCTTAACGAATCAGGCCAAAGAAAAGGTTCAGGAACGCGAGATTTATTGTGAAAACCCCTTAGGGTATTCAATGTACAGATTCCTGAAATGTGGATTTGTTTGCGATTGCTGCGACTGTTTTACACAGGATTCTTGATCTCCGGCATTTTAGTATAACGTATTTCCTTCTCAGTAGCAACAAGATGAATAAAAGGTCCTGATTGTGTGATTTCTTTTGTAAGCTGAAAAGCTCTATGAACGTTTTAACAAGATCTCGTTGAACGATAAATGTGTGACAAGAAGCCAGACCTTGTTCAAAGATGTCACAGATTTCAAAATATATAAAACATATATTTAGGCGAAAAGAAAGCTATAAAATGTTAGTGTTTTGTTAAGCATTGTTGACCCAAATCTATTTCTTTTCAATAATGTAACATATTAGAAAGACATGTTTACATCACATTTGCATGAGGGGAAAAGGTCCAGATGTTTTATACTTGCTTTTCATTTTGAACTACGCATCTGACATGGTGATTATTTTTGGAATTTATGGTATAATAGTGACCATCGTAACTAAAGAAAGTACAATTTAAGCAGTTGGAACACATCAAAGACCACTGTGTCATAACACTTGTTCTTAAATTTGTGTTTTGTGTATGTGTTTTACATTGTAAATAATATTGTAATGCTAAAATGCATATGTATTGTTACTTTTAAGTGGGGGCGGTGGGGTAGCCTAGTGGTTAAAGCGTTCGCTCGTCACGCCGAAGACCCGGGTTCGATTTCCCACATGGGTACAATGTGTGCAGCCCATTTCTGGTGTCCCCCGCCGTGATATTGCTGGAATATTGCTAAAAGCGGCGTAAAACCATACTCACTCACTCACTCTCTACTTTTAAGTGTGACTCTATAATGGACTTATTATGATTATATGCGACCATGGTTTCGTCATTCTGCAGCTGAAACAAATCTGATGCGACGTTAATTTTAACTCATTCCCTTAAATCTTGATCGCTGGAGATTATCTTTAACCTGGAATTTCGACGACGCGCAACACAGATTTAGCATCAAATACAACTAGAAGCCTTCGATTTGGTGTAAACTACAAATTCTGCCAATAATCGCAGCGATTGCAATGTAATGCAACGTGCACCTGGCTTGTCTCATTCACAATGCATTTAGCAAGCCGTCGGATATCTCATCTATTGTCATCCTGACGTGTAAGAATTCCCAGCGCCGAGGATTTCAGCCATTCATTGCAACGATAGACAGCACGCATCCCAGTGTTCCCGATAATCTATTTAAATCATTGCTAACATACAAAGAATCAAGGCACCTGGCATGTTTAACCAGCAGTGGTCTGTTGTCTGTCATCTTTATACCTGACTATGTGCTTCGCCTCTACATGAATCACGAGCAATGTGTCCCTGGGTCTTCTGCATGCGCAATTCGGTTGTCATGGTTGTCCTGGAGAAATTATTCTATTCACGTTTAGTCAACGTTGGTTCATGTATGAAGCAGGTGAAGATAGCATGACCTTATGCATAACATTGATGAATAAAAGAATATGCTTCAAACCACAGGTTGAATGTATAAAAGTAGATCACAATCTTCTTTTTCATAATCGGATCAACACTAGTTCTTGATGTACGTAAGGATCCAAGTATTAACTCGACAGAACATTTCTCATCTCGTTCTGACAAAAGACGATTCACCTTGGAGACATTTTGGGTAAAAAAGACAAATGCATAACACATACCAGTGTTACGTCACTGATACTTCAACAAGTACATTCCCAGTCAAACACAACCGAGGCATGTTTTACAAACCGGAAGCTGGAAAGTGTAACGATTTTACCGTTCTCCTTGAAATATTCACATCATTTGAAGACGTATTCCGGGTAATCACTTTGTATTGTTCAACAATTTATGGTTTAATAATACAATACTGTTTGTATTGCTGATGTATCCACCAAAGTGTCAAGCAGACCTTACTAATCTTCCACCCATATGTCCATTACAACACTGAAAAAGAACGGAAGGAGGGAGGTGATCGGAAATAATTTTGTTGTCACATAAACAATTCCAAACAATAACCACTAATGTATAAGTATTGAAAGGACTGTTTGAACATGGCAATTATACGTCGATAAGTCATCATGTTGTAACAATGTGGCTTAGGATATTTCGGACGACTTTATAATTACACAAATGGCTCATTTTTGGCACTGCTGAGAAAGGCTTTTAGGCAATTCCATTCTGCTGGTCAGCTATCAACTCACGTACAAGAGGTACGTGTTTAGCGATCGCTCCGAATCCAAAAAGCTCCGTCTACAACCGTAAATAAATCTGAAAGTAGTGACACTGTGACTCGTCATATAACTTCATTGAAAAAATCTTCGTTTTAGTGTATGCTTCTGACATATTTTGAGATCCATTGTATTGGGCATGCTTGACGTTTCTGGACATCGTTGCCACTCATAGGACACATTTGATGCGTGTGAGACGTCACTAATGTAAATGTTTGGCGCCAACACGATTGTGTCTTGACAGTAATGCTTTACCGACGTTTCTTAAACTGTCACTATGTTCAACTCGAGTCATTTGTTCTAAATAATAAGGTGTGTGTAATTTAATAAGAATATATTGATTTAGGGAATATAAATTCATGTATTCAAATTTACACGAGGTGTTTCATGACATTGTGCTTTTGGCATGTAATTGTAAAGAAATAGAAGAATGAAGGACAAATGATATTACCATCAACACAAGATGGGTGTATACATAACATCAGATAGTGCACCTTATATATATTGTAGTATGGAAGTACACACGTGAAAATTAGGTTCATCTTCAGCAACGCTTGCCTGTTGAAAGCACTGACTGACTGACGGGTTGACTTGGTTTATGCACGTCAGCATATTCCCATTGATGTTCCTGTTAATTGCTTGGAAGGTCGTTAAGAAGCAAGCAACACAATGTTACATATATGGGGTAGATATATAGCTTTAAAACGTATTGTAAAATTTCCTGTAATTATATGTGAAATATAGATAACATATATACATAAAGTTACACTGCAAAACGAATGTATATACACGTTTAGTTGTCACAATGTATATTCTATTTACAGGGCGGTATGTTTCTAAATACTCCATTCTCAAACAGTAAGTACAGTTACACCAAAGATTTAAGACTGTTTACCATGTTATTTTATAACCTAATAGGATAGGGTGGTCTTTGGATGACCCATGCCATTGTATCCCAATTATGTAGATCGATGTTCATGCTGTTGATCACTGGATTATCTGGTCCAGACCCGATTATTTCCAGACCCCCGCCACATAGCTTGGATATGACAACAACAGACAAAATCCAGCACGAAAATGTCTTACTGATGGTTGTTGGGTCTGCAGTATTAGTGAAAAGAGTTGTGGCTCGAAATGAATGCAGAAGTTAAGGCTCAACCAAACACCTTGTTTTTCCCCATTGCATTTAATGACAAACTTGTATGTATAGCAACAACTAGCTAGTGGCAGTGTCTGATGTTGGATGTCTAATGTAGGGTGCAAGTATCAATGCAATATGTCCACTTCCTATTGTGACAGTAATGTGTAAATTTCAAATGAGGTAAAGCAGTACATACCCATATGTTCCACATAATAAAGTGCGTGCAATTTAATTAGAATATATTCATTTAGCATTTGTTTATTCGTATTTCTGTCAAATGAATGACTCATAACTTAATAAAAAATGGATAATATAAACTCATATATTCTATTTATCAATTCAAATATACAGGAACGACATAAATTCCACCAAAACCTGTTCTGTCACATTTCATCAGGTGTTTCATGTGTTTTGGCATGTAATTGTAGAAGAATAAAGGACTAGGGCTTATGCATAACATCAAATAGTGCACCTTGTATAAAATGTAGTATGAACGTACATCCGTGAAGATTAGGTTCGTCTTCAGCAACCCATCCCTTTCTGAGATCGAATCATCACACTTCTTGGCAGATGCCAGTGAATGTATATACGTAGAAACTATACAAAATTGATCTATGAAAAATCCTGCCTGTTATCCATTTAGTTATAGACCGTGGAGAGGGGCCTTAAATCCTATCATAGCAAGGTTGTTTATGGGCTTCCTTTAAAACCCAAATAATCGACAGGACGTTCTGCTATATTTTGCTAACATGCCGAAAAGGCGAGGTTAAAAATGGAAACCATTAGTTTATAAGGAATCGTTTTTCAAATGTGCGGTAAAAGAACGTAACTAGGAAGGAATTATTCTTCTTATAAACCACCCAAATATTTGTCTCTGAGAAGTAAATCAATACCAGTCCATCTTGTCAGAAAGGTGAAAATCAATGAATGAAAAATCAAATAGGATAAAAAATTCAACTTTGAGCAACTTCAACCACAAACACGTTAATTGCTGAGTACCAAACAGAACTCTCTGCCACCAAATGTTCACTGTGTAGGTGCTAAACGATGGCCGCTTCAGACATCAGTTCCCTGCTCACTAATGAAATCTAATCTATTACCTCAACTTGCGTAACAGCCCATTGCCACTGGCTAACGTCAAATTGTATCTTGTACGTGGCATTCCCTGTAATTTGCGGTTACGAAATGCCTAACAAACCTCTCTATTTCAATTTTTTATGACTGAGGAGATTTCATGTTAACCCTAGAGAAGGACGTTGTCGTTATGCCTTGTACGAAATATCTCCAGAGGAAGAGATCTTCCGTTTTGGACCCACTTAAATTATGTTCTTAGATTGTAGTCCATTCGAATTTGTCTGAGCTTAGAGATTTCAGAATCTGGTGTATGAAGGCGATGCATGTGAATGGTTGAATAGATACTTGCATCTTAATCAAAGATTTAGTCAGAAAGTGTATCTCATAATAACGATGGACAGTTGATTTTGATGATTTACAAAGTACAAGATGTAACCTGTGACAGTACAGCTGTATAAGCCTATAATTAAAGTTTGCTTCTTAAAATATATCAGGCGATATTTAATTGTGGTCTTCAAGTTAGGGAACGGAAGAAATGTGATTGATTTCTTGTGATTTGTGTCTCAAGCATATTGTATACCACATTGCAGCTCAATGGGAGTTCTGTGTTTTTCGAGTTAACATCATGGCTGAGTGAGTGAAATGATTTTTAATGATACAGATCATTACGTCTTAAACCGAGTTTCATTATCTATGAAATATACGCCTGGGTAGGTGCGAAATGGATATCATAAAAGAATGGGGTTTGAAATGTATCATATCACCATTTCGGTCAAATTCTAGAGGTGTTGCAATATTGTTTAACAATGATAGAGAGATCGATATTCATAATATAAGAAAGATGAGAATGGTAATTTCATCATTGTTGACATAAGTATTGATGGTATAAGAATAACCCTAGCCACTATCTATGGCCCCAACCAAGATACGCCTGATTTTTATAGAAATCTATTTAATCAAATTGATGCATTTGATAATGAATCTGTTGTGCTCTGTGGTGATTGGAATGCGGTACTTGACCCAACCATAGATCTAGAGAACTACAAACATATTAATAACCCTAATGCAAGAAATGTTATTTTGGAAAAATAGATCAACTTAACTCTTGATAGATATCTGGCGTGATCTTAATAGTAATACGAGAAAGTATACTTGGTGGAAAAATACCCTAGACAGCAAGCCAGGTTAGATTTTATTTTGGTCTCCTACGATGTTGGTTGTATGACAGTAGACACCGAAATTCTCCCTGGTTATAAATCTGACCACTCTACCATAACACTTACTTTTCAAATAATAATAAAACACAAGAGGAAAAGGCTACTGGAAATTTAACACCTCTTTATTGCGAGACAAAGAATACATAAAAATAGTAAGGACCGAGATAGAACTAGCCAAACAGCAATATTCATTTAATAACTATACCGAAGATATAAAGAATATTGACGAAAATGATTTGCTCTTAAGTATCGATGACTGTCTCTTTCTGGAAACTTTGTTGATGAATATTAGAGGTAAATCAATATCCTACAGCTCCTACATTAAGAAATTAAAAAAGAAAAACTAAAGAATTGGAAGCTAAAATAACTGATACTGAAGACACAATCCGTAGGAACTTTCAAAATATAGATGAGGCTCTCTTATCTGATCTATCCACATATAAGTTAGAACTTGAAAATGAAAGAGGAAGAGGTCAAAGGTATCCAAATTAGAAACAGAATGTTATGGCAGGAAGAAGGCGAAAACCTTCAAAATATTTCTGTAACCTTGAAAACAGACAATTTACTAGTAAAGCCATTAACTGTCTGTTATCAGACGACGGTGAGTTAATTACTGACGAAAAGGACATTCTGTGTAGGCAAAACAATTTTATCAAGATTTATATGCTGAAAAAGATAACAAAATAGATCACAGTGAAATACTATCCGAACTTAACGTTCCTGTTCTTCCAAGCACTTTGACAGAAAAAACTAGAAGAGCCAATAAATATGAATGAAATACTAAATGCCTTGAAATCTATGAAAAACGATAAAAGTCCCGGTATTGACGGATATTCAATAGAGTTTTCAAATTCTTTTGGTGTGATCTGGGAAAATGGATATTTCGCTATATAAATGAAGTGTTTAAGAATAATTATCTTACTTTAACTATGAACAGGGGAGTAATAACTTGTATACCTAAGCAGGGAAAAAGACAGAAAACTGCTAAAAACTGGCGTCCAATTTCTCTGTTGAATTCCGTGTATAAACTGATTAGTGCTTGCATTACTAACAGATTAAAATGTACTCTCGATTATTTAATACAGGAAAATCAGACTGGCTTTATTCCAGGGAGATGTATTAGTGAAAATATAAGACTCCTTTATGACATTATTTTGAAGCTCGAAAACAAAACATTGGGGCTCCTGCTGTTAATTGACTTTGAAAAGGCCTTCGATACTGTTTCAAAACCTTTCATCTATTCTGTTATGAAAAAGTTCGGATTTGGCAACTATATGCTCAAATGGATATCGCTTTTAACAAGTAATGCCACTTCATGTGTCATTCAAAATGGCCACTTATCTGACTTTTTCCCTAATTCGAGAGGTTGTCGTCAAGGGGACCCAATTTCACCGTATCTTTTTCTTTTTGTTGCCGAAATTCTAGGCATTATGATCCGTGAGAATTCTGATATCAAGGGTGTTGTACTAAACCGTAAGGAATATAAACTAGGCCAATATGCTGATGACACTCAGCTTTTCCTGGATGGCACAGAGGATAGTCTAAAGGCAGCTATGGATACACTCTCTCTTTTTTTATAGAATCTCTGATTGAAAATTAATGTTGATAAAACTAAAAAGCAATATGGTTAGGGGCTATGATTAATAGTAAAGATATTATCTGTAGGGAATATATATTGGATTGGGTTTCTGGTAACTTTGAGGTGTTGGGTATAGTATTAAACGCTAAGTTGAACGACCTCTGGGTTATAAACACAAAAAAAAAGAATGGCTCAAATACTGAATACATTAGGAAATTATGAAGAAGACATTTAACTGTTATCGGGAAAATTACAGTTATTAAAACTCTAGCTCTTTCCTCCTTGGTTCATATCTTCACAGCTCTACCTAATCCACCAAATGCTTTTATTAAAAGACCTAGAGCAAATATTTTTCTCTTTTCTATGGAATGGGAAACCTGATAAAATAAAAGAGTAACATTAAAAAGGACCACCGGGAGGGAATTAGGATGACAGATATCCTTTCTTTCATCGATTCACTAAAAATAACAGCATTGAAAGATGCCTTGGTAGAGCTCCCCGCAATAACCCGTGCAATGTTCCCATTATATCATTACTTCAATTAGGAGCTAATAGTGATCTATCTAAGGAAGTGGATAACCTTTATTGGAAGGATGTGTTTCAGGCATGGACGAGGTATAGATCATCTTTTAAAATTGATCAACATGACTATGAGAAAATGCTTCAATGAACCGTTGTGGCTAAATCATCAATTTGTTAACTCTTCTCTTTTTATCTCTAGTTGGTTTTAATAAGGGTGTTACTGAGATTAAAGATTTATGTAACTCTGATGGACTACTATCTTTTGATGACTTTAAGAATAGATTTAAAGTTAAAGGTACCTTTTTGGATTACAATAGAGTTTTAAGTAGTATTCCCAATACATGGAAAGCCACATTAAATGACTATAAACTAGAAAATCAAAATCTTGGTATTAATGAAGCGATATTAAATCTGCTTACACCTTCAAAAGGCTGTAGAATATTTTACGATAAATTGATCAAATCAGATAGATTGCCTGATGTGTGTAGAAAATGGGAAGTTGTGATAAATATTGCTATACCTTGGGACGCTATTTTCTTAAATTATAGAAAATGTACAAAGGATATTAAACTCTTGGATTTTCAGTACAGATTCATTCACAAAGCTATTTACACAAGAAAAGAACTAGTAAAGATGAAAATAATTGATAATGATCACTGTATATTCTGTAAAAAAGAATCTGAAGACATTGTACATGTGTATGTTTCATGTGATATTGTCCAGACTTTTTGGAATGACTTAAGTACATATATTAAAAACACTGTTAATATTAATATCCTATTTACGAAATTTACTATATTACTGGGGATTAACACTGGCTACCTTTTTATTGATAATATCATTCTTGCCGGAAAAAGATTCATATATTTATCTAGTATTAATGATAGAAAACCATCCTTGGACACATTTCTAAATTCACTAAAAACAATTCTATCAACTGAAAGATATATAGCCAAAAAAAATAACAACATGACAAAGTTCCAGCGAAAATGGCCCAAGGAATTGAAACTGTAGTATCCTTCTTAGATAAATATATGATGCAATACCTACTATAAAGTGCTAATAACTACTATAAAAGCTCTACTCCTATTATATTATATCTAGCTATACGGTGTGCTATGCTAACACAGTTATCTCACTGCACCATACTTATTACAGAAATGAACCGAAATAATATTCTCAAATTAAAATACTTATTTATATAAGTGTAGCATGCGCTATATACAGTATTGTTCTGGCCGGATCAAATTGTTACTAGGTCATACGGATATTTCATTACACTATTTTTTGTATAATGATTTTCTATGAAAATCAAGTGTAATATGTGTTAGCTCAAGACTATACCCTCTTAGTATTTGATGCATATGTCATGCTTGTTTTACTATTTCACTAAATGATACTCAAATATCACCATGTATGCTTCACTGAAAGTTTGTCTTACTACATCACCAAATGATACTTAAATATCACCCTGCACGCTTCTCTGAAATGCTTGTCTACTACTGTTTTCATCAAGTGTCCTTATGCCATCCTGTATCCTCTTAGTAGTTGATGCATATGTCATGCTTGTTTACTATTACACCAAATGATACTCAAATACCACCATGTATGCTTCACTGAAAAGCGTGTCCTACTACTTCACCAAATGATACTTAAATATCACCCTGCATGCTTCATTGAGATGCTTGTCTACTACTGTATTTTGTCAAATGTCCTTATGCCATCCTGTATGCTCCACTAGAATGAATAAAAATTAATTAAAAAACATAAACATGGAACCCAAAGATATGTGGACATTGAGATTACAGGTCCCTTCGTGAAAGTGGCCCATATGCTGAAGTGGATGTCATAAAAACCCCGATAAAATGTAAATCTGAACGGGATTGTCTTATCACAACAGGGGTGCATGTCTTAACATGATTTATTGCTGTTTGTACACCACATGATAGTGTATCATACAATCTCTGTTAACGTGAAACACTACAGATATACAACTGGCAAAACAAGACCCGTTCCATATTCATACAGAAGGAAAGGTTCGGTAAGTCCCATCTTCCTCAGTCTAGATTTCATTTCTGGTTGTCTGTAGCCTGTATTGCAATAGCAGGACGCGAAAATAATATGTATGTTGACTATAATGAATAAGTATTGAATGCATTTTTCTCTGTTAGCTGTAAAAGCTTCGCTAACATTTTACCATCCTTTGTTACAGGATTTTACCTATAAAACTAATCCCATCACCCATCACTATATATGGCGGCGAAACCGTCATTATGAAAAGTTCATAAGAAATCATACGATTCCGTCAATATTATCAGCATATGTTTATGAATTTCTGTCAAATAATGATGATACCCGGCGTCCAACCGGTCACAAATACAGGCCAAGGAAATTAATAAAAAACGAAGCATGTAATATGAGTATTGGCCCACGCTCGAAAATTTAATTTAATTCCCCATGCATTAGAAGGGGTGGTGGGGTTGCCTAGCGGATAAAGCGTTCGCTCGTCACGCCGAAGACCCGGGTTCGATTCCCAACATGGGTATAATGTGTGAAGCCCATTTCTGGTGTCCCCCGCCGTGATGTTGCTGGAATATTGATAAAAGCGACGTAAAAACATACTCACTTATTCACCCTATGCATTAGAAAGAACACTTTTGTAAATTTAAATTCTCTTATCTTGTCTTGCCGAGCTCAAAATATTCTGTTTGCATGAGTCATCGATAAAGGGTATCTTATCCAAAATGTGTTGAACATCTTTATTTCCTATATATGTAATTAGATAATTAAATAACTTAAATATGTCACTTTCATGGCAGACAGATTTGAATTCCATGCCTCTCATTTTGGAATGTTAAATAGTTCCTGAATATACAAAACTTTGTGGACAGGGAAACTGCCAAGACAGAAATTGCATTTAGTGACTGTCTGGTAATCACGTTCCGTAAGAGTATTCACAAGGGACGTTTTTGCACAGGTTGATTTTTACAGTCGATCTATCCTTTGACTGTTGTCACCGGATCAGCATGTCATAGTAGGTGTTTCACATTGATACATATGATATATAGAAAAGCCTTATGTGACACAGACCGTGAACTATTACCGCGTTGATGAAAACGGGCACGCAGTCGAGTTTTCGACGAAAAAGTGAGACGGATCACGGTTCCGCTGTCTTGTCTCAGTATTAAAAATAAACATACGACTAATATACTACACAAGAGCTATTGATAATGCTCGGCGTAACTGAAACTTGCTTGTTCATTCTGATTACGATCGATCGATACAAATAACATCATGTGTTTGTAATGAAGCAATAGTTCATTACAGAGACGTTTTCATCAAAGATGTCTTCTCATCAAAGAGTTCCATTCACCTGATTACAAATAGCTGATTGATAATTACAGCTGCTGAACACATATTTGAAGTCTTGACGATAATATGTTCACAAAGGAAGAGGTCCTAATGAAAGGAGAATTAAAGATAAAGAACGATACAGTAAATTATACAAATCAAGCAAAATGTCTGACATCTGATTGCGTGATTTCAGCCTTGCTTAACGCAACCATCTAGCAAAGTCATGATTGTTGGTGGTGGTGAGGGTTTCAATACTGTACACAGACCTGCAATTGTAAGCCCTTGCAGGAAGTCGAACGAAGGCCAACCACTAGGATTGGATTCCAGACCGCATCTGACCTGTCACGATATATTTAATTATAATTGGCGTTGAGAAAGTCGATTTCAACTCATATATACTCTGTACTCTGAACCAGCCGTAACACTTGCATCTGTGAACGACAGTTATTGGAATTGTTCAGAGATACAATCTCAACGGGGTTATTCCCACTTGTCCGGCAGGCTGAGGGTATTAAGAGTTATGGTGGAATCGTTGTGCAAAGTTTGCTGTTCCCTGTGAAAAAAAGTACCAAGGTCTAGCTGGCTAGGGGATTACTGAACACCGCTCACCTCATCCGGCAGGCAGGTATGACTGCAGTGTTTAACTTACTAACACGATGAGGTGTATATGGTTCACATGTCATGATTTTGACGCCTGGTGAACATACTGATTGTGTTTAATTTACTGAAATATGTACAGAGTATACACTAAATTAATCAAGTTCAATAGAATAAATTAAATTTGTGAGTATAATCAGGATACATATAAAAGGGACACGTTCATGTCAACTGTCATTGCATCCAACTTCAAATTGAAATTAAAACCATCAAGTTAAAATGAAACCTATCGCAAGGCCGAAAGCCCAGACTATCAGCAACCATCCTCTTGTAAGCCATACCAAGCTTTGATCGAAATAAGTGTGTGTCCATCATTACCTGAATTCTGGAATACAGGCAAGCTGCTCTGTTCTTGAGAGAGAGAGAGCGGGAGAAATAATAACAGTTATTTAACTGATGAGTTTGTTGTTTGGGATTGCTGAGAAGTCGGGTTTGATTTTGTTGTTTACTGAAAAAAGCACATGAGCAGCTGCCATAGACAAATGCACGCACAGACGCACACAAACAAACGCACATGGATAATCGCGCTCCACTGGTCTGGAACCTGTAAATAATAGGTGCCGGACAATTGGGAAGACCCCATCTCAACGAGCACGTTCGATTTAAAATCATTATGATATGCACGACATGTCGCAACCTGGGTTTTGATTGATCGTGAAGAAAAAATGTTTTTCTCCAAGGAAAGGTAATTTTGTGATGGCAGTATGGCGAACAGATCATAGGTTTGCTGGTTGTGTTCACGCTAAAATGAATCTGCGTTGAATTTTGTTTATCACGCTCAACTGTTTCACAAATCTGCTTTGATTTACTTACGGCCAATTTCTTGCTGCTAAACATTTGGTGGTTTATAATTATATTTCGTGTATCTCACTTTATGTTGCAAGTTGAATTATGAGACAAAGAGTGGGAAAAGTGAAATGGGGGTGAAAGATATAGATAATATTTATAGATAAAGTATTCAGATGCCTGATGACAAGATTTAAGTAGGGTGAAGTGATCAGGAAACTTCACAGGGCTACAGGGAGAGATGGTGAGAGAGACAGACACACAGGGTCAAGACAAAACCAGTAACATATTTTACCATCCTTTGGTGTGACTAGGTCCGGGATGGAAACTGCTCCTGGCAATCACCTATCCACTTGACCACGCGGAGGCCGTCAAGAATTCTTATGAAAATATAGTGAAATGTAATGGTCTGATAACAGTCAAGACAGCGGTCGAGAGATCCATATTCGAATTGTTTTCCTATTAGCCCTAATGGAATATATCTCGTCGGATAAGCTCATACTTTAAAGTTATCGACATGGGAGTTCGATATTGTATAGGTTGTTAGTATAAGTTGTTAGTAAGGACTGCTATATATTCCAAAGGCATATCCTGTCTTTAACCAAATTCAGTTGTAATTCCAGATATTTGAAAGCAAATCAAACATACACTACAACCAACGTGATGTTGTGTGTCCTTTCATATTGCCATTTTTCTCAATAAGCAGGGCACAGTAGTCGGTCATACGTTCCGTATACATATGACAAGACGTATACGTGTTCTCCGTACCTTAAAACAGTATTTCATATGGTTTTACATAATTTGCTACCATCTTTTCCATTAGTTTCCAACTTGAAATTGAAATTAAAACCATCAAGTTAAAATGAAACCTTTCGCGTGCCTGAAAGCTCAGAATATCAGCAACAAGCCTCTTGTAAGCCATGCCAAGCTTTGATCGAAATAAGTGTGTTTCCAGCATTACCAGAATTCTGGAATGCTGGCAAAGCTGCTCTATCCTCTTGAGAGCGGGAGCAATAATAACAGTTGACTGATGAGTTTGTGGTTTGGGATGTTCAGGAAGGGTTTGGTTTTGTGTTTACGTACAAAAGCATACGAGCAGCCGCCATAGACACGTGCACGCACAAACGCACGAGCGCACACAGACATACGCACATAGATATAATTCCATTTTGACAAGTGTAGAACGAAAACAGCGGGTCATGAATGCACAACCTCATAGGCCTAAGACAGCAGCAAGGTAATCTCCCATTCTCACTGTGTGAAGAACAACATTTGTGTCAAGGAATGTCTTGGTAACAAGGTAATGTCTGACTCTGCCAACGAAAACAGTCGTGATCTGGCGTGTAAACACAGCCGTTCTTACCATCGCTATATCGTAACTTTTCATGAAAGAACCAGACTGTGTGTGTAAAACGAGCACGCTGGTATTGAGATATGATTGTATGAAAGTTGTTCATGGATTTTGAACGAAGCAGCCCTTATAAATTCCCATCATGCATAAACACACACACACACACACACATGTTCAATGTGTAGTAATGTAACCCGGTATCCGTTTAACAAGCATAAGGGTGCTAAAAAGCTCCCTTATTTTAATGTAGGCTTGTGATAGTTAAAGCGCTAAGATAACTCTATTGAACATAGATCAGTCAATTAAATTCAAACTCGGAATCCCATGGGATAGTGCATTCTATACAGCTGAAGGATAACTACGAATGCAGGATACCAAATGTCAGTGCAAAATGTCGTTTCGTTGAACAACCATTAATAGAAATCCCCGAATCCTTTTCCATATTCATACGAATACATTTGTCGATGGTCGAAACACAGGCAACGGAATGTCAAGTAAAACCAACGGGAATATGAGTCGATATTGAGTCAGACTTGAAATGTCCCTAACATGTAAAATATATTTTCCTCTTGTCGTTCAAATCCATTGAAAAAAAGCCATACCTGAACAGACAAAATATGTTTTATTGATAGCAAATAAAAATACTTGGTTCTGTTAAAATCAATTCGTTACACAATAGCACGCGCCATCCACCGTTCTGGAGTAGCCCACTTTTGTAGGTGAAGGAAATGAAAGGTCGTATCATAAAAACTCCAGACTGCGTCCATCCTGCTGGTGAGAGCTGGTCATAAAAACATCATCAAAATCTTAACCGAAGTGTCCGAGTTCCATTTACTGAGGTTATAGGTCGTATCTTTCATCTGCGTATACTGGCACCGGGCGTCTAAGATAGCAAATATTCCAGCCGAACTTCTCCGGTCAGAAAGCATTGTAACGCTTCAGTTGACGTCAAGAACACTTGCTCCAATCTTTAGGTAACCTAATATTTATTAGAAGCTATGGCAATGTTAGCATACATTCGTCTATCTGGTATGAGCGAACAGATTGGAAAGTCCATGAAATATGAAGGTGGAATTGATGGAGGCACCGGCAAGTCCAGAACATTGATTTGTTGTTCATTGGGTTGCAGCGTGTGTCAGTTCATACCTCATCAGCTGTGACGGTATCCATAAACATAATTTTAAGACAAAACTTAAATGATGAAAGAAATTTTTTTGAAGATGTGAAACAGCGTTTCAAATTGTTTTTGTTTTGTATTTGTTTTCAAATGTTTCCTTGGCCACCTGAACACACCAACGACATACTTAAAATAAACATTGTATTTTCACATGTGTAATATAACTTATCATGTACAAGTTAGTACTGAAAATACAATAAAAAAATTAACACGAAAATACTAAGGTGACAATATTAGCGGTAAACAGGTCAGCTGGTAGAATAATAAAATACATTTCTTGATTGATACAAATATAATGTGTATGTGTGTATGTGAGGGAGAGGTAGAAAGAGTTAATATGGTGGCAGACAACAAGTTCACAAGTGTATCCCGATGGTAGTTAAGGGGCGAAATATATTGTAATGCATATGAAATATCGTTTGTATCTATCTATCTATCTATCTATCTATCTATCTATCTATCTATCTATCTATCTATCTATCTATCTATCTCTCTCTCTCTCTCTCTCTCTCTCTCTCTATATATATATATATATACATATATATATATATATACAATAAAGCAATCCACGAACTACTTTCACAAAACTCCATATACGCCATGTGAATCCTAAAACGTTTAACGCTTCATTGATAACGTCGTCGCGAGTTTACATTGTTTGTAAACAAACATGGCTGCCCCCATTCTCAAAATTGGTGATTCTGTAAGAATTGATGACAAAGGTTCTGGAGTCGTTACTGCAGTAATTGACTTTGGAAAACTTGAGGCGGAGTACTTCGTTCAAATTGAAGGTACGGGTTATGAGGCACGACTGATCAGCAATCGTCTAAGAAAGGTACCAACCAAGGATTTCGATCTATTGATCACAATACAGACGACGAATCGATTCCGTCAGGTATCAGAAACTGATATTGATGAGGTGATTACCCGTAATGAAAACAGAAACACTGCCAGGAAAAGCCTGCCCGACTTGTTTGGTCTTTTTAGACAAAGATCATATTTTAAGCATGAGTTATGTTTGCACTGTATTAGCGACTATAGTCACAACCATATGCTGCCGTCATGAAAGACCTTCATTCTTACGCGAATGCTCGGTTCTCTTCATATAAATTCACGTACGATTCGCTTCTTTTTTAAGAGTAATTTTAAGATTGACATAATGAGCTTATTAACCTCCGTGTCATTAATATCATATATTAGGAACAAAAATTATGTATTATGCTCTCCAAAGGCTCGCATAATACAATTTTTATTCCTAATATATGATATTAATTAAACGAAAACACACTCGATTAATAATCTCTATATCTGTACACATAGATAAATATAGAATATATGTATGCCTGTCAAAACTCTCTTCCCCATACAACTCCATCAAATATTTTATCAACAGAGACTCAAATCTGTGTATATGAAAACGTACTTCAGTCTATATGAATAGATGCTAAGCAGATTACATCTGATTAAGAGTTAATTTATTTACTTTTTCTGCAGTAATGTTTGTACGGTCAGCTCCTATTTGGAACCATCACTCTAATCTAGACATGTAGTACACTTACCTCCTTTTTTCCAAAACTGCTTCTAATTTATGAGGTTCACGTAAATATAGATGTAGAAGCATGTAACATTAGCTCTCTTGAACGACGAAGCAAAAGAAATCTAACATTTCCTCGGTTATTTGGGTTTCTGCTGATAGCACACAATATGCGGATTGTTATAACTCTTTACATAGAACAGATGATAATTCCTCAGTTGCAGTACAGCATTTTTATATTCTTTACCTTCATAACTGCTTCAAGGAATATATTTACATAAGAGCCTATCAAACGTGCAAGGAAGGCTTTGCAAGGAAGGCAGTAAGTCAACGTTGTGGTGTTGCAAGAAATCCATAGCAACCCTTGCCGTATGAGGGCGGGCATTGTCCTGTTGGAATGTTAACCCAGGGCCATGACGTTGCAGAAAAGGAATTGCCACAGGTCGAAGAATCTGTTCCCTGTAGCCCACACCAATTAAGTTGCCCTGAACAATCACCAAAGGAGTTCTTTGGCGTGCTGTTATTCCACCCAAAATCATCACGGAACCACCAACAAAGCGATTTTCTCCAAGACACAGGCCTGTGCATAACGTTCTCCCACGCGTCTATAGGCACGTTGACGTCCATCACTATATGGGAAATGTTAAACCTGGACTCATCTGTAAAAACATCATTTCTCCACCAAAACAAGGGTCTGCGGACATTATTTCGGCACCACATTCGGCGAGCTTGTCGATGACGTTGTGTCAGGATAGGCCGTATGATCCCGTGATGACGTAAATATATTTACATAAGAACACTATCGAGACCATGGGGTATGCGTTTCCCTTATCAATTCTCACAGGTTTACCTTTTCGTCTGAGTGAGTGATTGAAATGTACACATGTGAAATCTTGAACTTACAAAAACTACTGAAAAATTATCTCCAGCCAATACCAAAGTAAATAGCGTGACACGTATGCAACAGAAGTCGGTTTCACAAACAATCTGGCTACAGCTCTTACATTTTCTATTTAACATATTTCAGGTTTAGTGTTGAAATGATCACATTTCCATCAGTCCTGAGAGTTGACCATTTGTATACTCAGCGGAAACTACGCATTTAGTGACTGACAAGTAATCACGTTCCGTTAGTCTTGGCTTTGACTGTTGTCTCTCGATGATCATGTCGTGCTTTTTTCCCTTGGCACAAGTGAAATGTAGGAACGCCAAATTTGACACATGCCGTGAACAATTTCCGCTCAGACGAAACTGGCCACGAGGTCGAGTTTTCGACCAGTTTGCATGGACGACAAAGGGAGACAACCGCTCTCAGTGGTTAGGAATCGTTAAAGGCTAAGTCCAACTCGATTTGTTTATATTACAACATATGCTATCACTTACTTTCCTATTTTCCTATTGAAAAAAAGCAATTTCCTGACAACACGTATGACCCCTGTTCCAGTATTGCACAAGAAACGAAAATCGAGTAATGTGCTAACCAAGAGCTATTGATAATGCTCAATGTAGCTGAAACGTGCTAGTTCATTACAATAGATCAATGAACATAACGTACCTATTTGGTAAGGAAGTAACAGTTAATTACATAGACTTTTTCACTAAAGTCATATTATTAACGAGCTACTTTCACCCGATTATTTATAGCTCAGGTACTGACACACATTTAAAGTCATCACGATAATGTGTTCACAATTCAGTGGGACCTAATGAAAGGAGAATCAAAGATACAGCACAGCAAAATGGCCGACATCTAGCAAATTCACGATTGTTGGTGGCGGTGACGTAAAGAAAGGGATATAGGACGAGATAGATATAGAGAACGATATTGACTGTAAAATGATTTTAGCATTGCTTAGCGCAAACATCTGTCACGATTGTTGGTGGTGAGGTTTTTCATACTTGAAACATACATGTACTTGCCATTTTATGCCTTTGGTGATAATCGAACGAGGGTTAACCGCGAGTATTGGATTCCCGACCGCCTCTGACCTGACACGTTATCTATAATTATAATTACCGGCGTTTATAACGTTAATTTCAAACTCCCATATCCTCTGTGCCTGATGCTCTCACTATTATCACGTCCTGGTCCAGCCGAGTAAGATTAATGCATCGGCGCCTGTGAACGTCAGTTATTGAAACAGTTCATATATTTCGACAATGAGTGTTTTATGCATACGTGATAGCATGCTGAGTGTATCAATAATCTTAGCAAACATCGCCACTGTAACGATCTTTTAGGTTCTGAAAAGGGTGTTGAATCTGAGCAGTTTCAGAAAAGAAGCAAGCCCTGATTTACCAATATGATCAGGATATATGGGATACAAGTGAGATCGCCTCGTCATTTTCGTTTTTAAATCTATACATACATATAAGGTGTGGCAACAAAATTAAACCACGGTATCAATATCTTAGGTTCTGAGAAAGGTGTGGAAATGCAGCAGTTTCATAAAAAAAACATTCAGATTTACCAATCTAAAATATGGGAGACCGTGGGATGACTTCTTCATTTTCATCTTCTTTGAGTGGCATTTTAGAAGTTGGAAAGTACAATATAGAACAAACTTCTATTGATATGCTTGACAACGGTACAAGAATCTGTATCGAAACGTCGCACTCACGAATAAAAAGAAGTTGTTATCCATAAAGTTTGTTCTATATTCATTTTCATCATTGCACAAGGTTGTATAACGAGAGGAAAGCTTTCTAGAAAAAGTTCCCTTCAACTCGTGTAATATTCCAACAACTCCAGTTTTCTGGTTTAGTGGTGTCAACATGTCACATCTTTTGAGGTTAAATCAAGCATGCTCTTTCTTCTATTTCAAAGAGCACTATACGACGATTGTTCAAAAGTTGTCAAAACACTCAAAGCCTAAGTTTCGTGCTGGGGAATTCATTTTAGTTTCCAATCAGTTTTGTTGTCACGTGATCGACCTTTACGGTAAAATGCATCAGACGTTGTATTACTTTTGCCGTCGGGCCTACACTATTATATCCTTGTCATACGTAAAAAGAAAAAAGATGGCACAAGATTGAAAATGGAACAGAAAGAATCAGTTGAGACAATTGTGTCGTTTTTCTAGAAATTCCTCAACTATGTGAAATGTCAAATTGATCCATATGTTGTCTGTCACAATGTATATTAAAGGAGGGGTACAAATCTTTCGTCGTATCCCTGCACCAAAGCATAAAAACCTACTTGAGTTGTGAGTCCAGATTTGAAGAGGACGCACATTGGCTATATAAGATATACACATGAGTATTTATTGAAAGATGAAGATCCTCTGTTTTCCATCCCTTGTGATCAGAGAATAACGGTATCGATTTTTCCATCACCGGGGATAAATATTTGAGGTCAAAACAGTGAGGGATCTTTTTAATGGTAATGATCATTTGATTATTGCATTTTTCAAAGAAATAGAATTGTTACATAAATTATGATAAATGATTTGTAAATAAATAGATAGATATTTGACAGCTGTTTAAATGAGCAGCTGAGATTGTGAGTGACTGTATTTTCACAGGGGGTTGAAGTAAAAAAAATAGTGTCCTCCTGTGGGGGTACGTAAGTCCCATAACATTCACAGTAAACTTAAATATACCGCTATCTTTAACGGTATAATATAAGCTTATTTAATTTATGGCTAGATTGTCTCAACTTGCAAACAGCTGAAGGCATGGTATAAATCCAGCTAGGGCCCTTGCAGGAAGCAAATATACTGTAAGTGTTCATGGTTCCCAGTATGGTGATCTACCTTATAGGCTGTTTTTATATTGCATAGTCTTCTATAGCTAAACTGTTTTATATTTACATACTAGTTTTAAAATTAATATCTGTGATAATCTAGTTGTTTTACTGTCCTTTGTTGACAGGTTTTTCAAATTTTACCTGTAATTTTCATAATTCTATAATTTGATTTAGTTAGGATATGGCTGAAGTATTGCCGATGTGACTTAAATTCTTAACTCACCCACTCACTCCCAACGCATTCTTGTGTGACCCCATACATTTATCACTGTGACTAAACGCATCCAAACCCTTTGTCTGGAGTCACACGCATATATGGAACCGCTAACTTTTATTTGTTTACGTGAACGTTGTTCCTTTCTTAATTCAAACTGATCGCCAGAGAATAATCACTGTTTGAGTTACTTTCTAGATAGATAGGAAAACATGCACATTTATGGATACGAGTTACAGGTATGTTGCATTTAATGATGTTTACACGTAGAGTCAAGAGGAAAGGGGGATATTCATTGTATCATGTCATATGTGTAGCGTATTTGTATTAACGACAGGTAGACAACACTTATCATCAACACTAAAATTTTTTATTTAAAACATTAACAGAACTTGTATTATGTTCATAACTGTACTTCCCAACTTGTAGAATGCCACTCAAGGAAGATATCGTAAGATCAAGCCAGATGTTCATTAATGATAAAAAATGGCACACAAGCAATGAATCCAGATGTACTGTAAAGATTGAAAAGTTTAACAAACTGATTGGATACAAATGGTTGTGGATAAGATCCTCATAGTCAGCGGAGAGGTAATACCCTTTAGCTCTGTTGATGTTTGTGATGGCACATTTTGTTTAAGTTTGTTTGAAGTTCTGATACTTGGTTGAGGGGATCTGTCGATGCTGGTGTAAGAATCGACATCATAAGTCGCAAAATGCAAACAGGGGTTGGTGTCCAAAGAGTTGCGTGTTTTCGTATTTTCTTTAAAAGGTCACGATTTTTCTAAAATGATACGATCCACTGACAATTGGCGATGAGATTGTGTTCGTGACAGTTATAGTCGTGTTTCATTTCTATATTTAGGTTTTTGATATTAAGAAACCAACGGCGGACGCATACACATTGTTGCTGTATTGTGGAGTTTCAGTTTCAGCCGTCAAGCGTTCATGTGCTCCATAGAGTCTCTACTGTCCGCATTCTGTGACTTTGCCTGATAGTGATTTCCTGGGCCCTGAACAATCGATCACCTACACTTCCTATACTGATGCAAGGTATTTCTAAGTAGAATTCGAGGTGACCTTTTCGCGTGTAAATAAGTAAAAAGTGCAAGAGTCCGGAACGGCAAATGGTCCATTATATCGGTATTTTTCATTCTCGTAAATATGACAAACGTTTTAGGGCACCTTACTGAATGCCCCGTGAGCGCATGTCATGATCAGTTTTTCCAGCGAAAGCTGTCAGTTTCCCGTCGTAAGATTAAACTTCTCTTGCTTGCTCCTGTAATGATGAAACACAAATCGATGCCCTGCCGTCATATTTAAAACGGTAATATGTTCATTATTCAGTAGTTTTACCCGAAATGGAATGATTGATGTGTATTTAATGGTGACACTGAACATCAAGTATATATGTGAGCCTCACTGTTATGTCACTATTTTTCTCAATATTCGGGAACATGGTAATTCAGCGATTTGTCAAGGTTAAAATGTTCAATATCTCAATCACGACCTGCAAAATTAAATGGAAAAGAAAGACGAAATTGGTTGAACGTGATACTTTATTTTCTTAAAATCTCAGGTTCTCACATGCAATTGTCTCGAAAGGTCTAAATGCGTTAAACTATTCCATATATACCTGTCTGAAATTTAGATTTGTTTCATAAATTCTCCAACTGTTGGGCACAATATTGTCCAGCATGATTTATCACATATCTTCATTATTATCAATTGCATGAACATGTCCGATATTAATACGAATTACTGAAGTCCAACTGTGAAGGAATCGTTCAGCAATGCCAGCTCTCAATTTCCTTGTGAATGAGTGAAATGGGATTAGGCTGCTTGCAGTGGAATTGCAGGATTGGAAGGATCCAGAGAGACTTTAAAGAACAGTGTAATATATATCTACCATAAAGTTTAGTTAATGCCCAAATTACAAGGTGTTAACGTTTTACTTCTGGGTCAAATAACTGACTCCCTTGTATATATTCATTATAAATCCATTATATGGATTGTTCTAGTTTAAATGTAACACTTTTCCTTAATAATTCTTGAAAAACATGTGTATGCCAGTATTCACATTAATCACTGTGTCCATAGAAGCATTTAACTGCGAAATTGACTCTTCGTGTGTATTCATGCTGTATATGTTTAATGATTGCAACGGTTGTCAGTGAAGTTTTAAAACATTCGCTACAAATAGAACACTAATAAAAGCAAAATAAATGTGTTTGCATTCATTGTCCAAACTAATGATTAAAGGAAAACAGAACAAATCGGGGAACACTTTTATACGATGAAATGCAGTTTGTGTAATAAATACAAACATAGACCGTTTCCACAATTTCTGTTGAAAGCATTTAGCTGTAGAATTGCAATAAACTTGAACGTGACGTTAAAGCCCTTGCAAACACACATCAGTTAAACTGTACGATTCTGACTGTATCAAGTGTTTTTGAATCACTATCAAACAGTTTTGATACCAGGTATTATGAAATGAAAACGTAAACTATTCTTTTGCTCACAATCATAAATACATGCCGAGATAAGACATTCTTTACTTGAGAAAATACCATAGAAACAGTTGGCACAGAAAAGGGAACTGCAGCTGACAACAATATTATGGTCACTGATACGACGAATGTCGAAATACCCTCCCCATGTTTACCAATAAAGTTCATAAACTTCGCCACGGCCGTGGAAACAATGAAGACTTGGACACGTGCATATACATTCGTCTGGATTTACGGGAGGTCTTGTTGTCTTGACGAAATACTATACCAATGCCTACCTAAAACATTTTGGAAATTTTCCTGAGGCCGTATAAACAATAAAAACTTGAATTGCATGAGCATGGGCTTGTGTCATTACTGTGCATGGGCTTCGTCCTGACTAATCGGTTCTGTGCTTGAGTCTTTTTGTGCTTTCATATTGCTATTTTACAAATAGTCAGTGCACAGAAGTCGTCACATGCTCCGTGTATATGTGACAAGACGTACAAGTGTACAGTGTATACATTGTGGCACGACCCGTTTCCTGAAACAATTGTTCACATGGTTCCAGAGAATTGGCCACCTTTTTTCCATTATTTTCCAACTTGAAATTTAAATTAAAATCTTTAAGACAAAATGGGACCTTTCGCGAGTCTGAAAGCTCAGACTATCAACAACCAGCTTCTTGTAAGCCATGCCAAGGTTTGATTGCAATGAGTGTGCCAGCATTACCCGCATTCTAGAATGCTGGCAAACTGCTCTATCCTTGAGAGAGTGGGAGAAATAAAAACAGTTATCAAAGTTCGGGATGCTTAGGAAGTCGTTATTTTGGTGTGTTTACTTATAAAATGCCCATGAGCATCAGCCACAGACACTTGCACACACAAACACAACAGCGCATACAAACATTACAAATAGATAATCCATTTTAACATGAGTAGAACGAAAACAGCGGGTCATGAATTCACACACCTATAGGCCAAAAACAACAGCAAGGTAATCTTCCATTCTCAATGTATGAAGAACACCATTTGTGTCCAGGAATGTCTTAATAACAAGGTAATGCCTGACTTTGCCAAAGAAAACAGTCTTGATCTACTGTGTACAACACAACCGTACTTAACATACATTGTACATACCTTTTTATGAAGGAACCAGTGTACATTGATAATATACTCATGCCAATAATGGTTTCACCCCTTCAATTTTTTCTAAGGAACCAGTGTGTGTGGTTGGGGTGGGGAGGGGTGACAACCATTGAGATTGAGAGAATATGATTGTATGAAAGTTGTTTATGGATTTTGAACGGACAGCCTTTATATGTTCCCCCAATGAACGACACACACAGTGTGCAATGTGTTGTAAAGTA
Source organism: Haliotis rubra (assembly GCF_003918875.1). Lineage (NCBI taxonomy): Eukaryota > Metazoa > Mollusca > Gastropoda > Lepetellida > Haliotidae > Haliotis > Haliotis rubra. The sequence goes on from NW_025767128.1 coordinate 82,574, forward strand.
ACAAGGAACCTGTTTAACAAAGTTATATTAGTGCTAAGGAGTTCCCATACTTTAACATAGGCCTGTGATAGTTGAAGCACTAAGATAACTTTGTGGAATATGGCTCAGTATATGCAATTCAAACCCAGGTTTCCTTGGGTAAGTGTTGCGTCGCTTTCGATACAGCTGTAGGACAGATACAATATCAGGGTACTAAATGTCAGCGTGCGTAAAATGTCGTTTCGTTAAACAACCATTAACGGAAATCGACAAAACCCTAACCATATTCAGTCGACATCTCTGCTAAAAGTGGAGTTGATTGTACGACCCCTACATGACATGTGATCGTGAATCATCATGGATGTTACAATAGACCGTCGATGATGAGTCAGAGATTAAAATAATGTTCCTGTCGGTGTCGCCTAATTTCATTAAAAAATGTCATGCATGACATTACAAGGCGATGCTTTTGACATATTACATTCTATTTATAACAGACATAAAGACTTGTTTCCATAGAAATTAGTTTGTTACACAATAACACTAGACATCCAACGTTTAAGTGTAGACCACTTTTGTAGATGAAGGCAATGAAAGATCGCCTCATAAAAATTCTAGACTGCGTTCATCCTGCTAGTGAGAGCTGGTAATAAAACATCATCAAAATCTTAACCCAAGTATCACGAGTTTCCTTTGCTCTGGTTATAGGTCTGATCTTTTATCTGTTTACAATGACACCGTTCGTCTAATATAGCAAGTATTCCAGCCGAATTTCTGCGGTCAGAAGGCCTCAGTTGATGTCAAGGACACTTGCTCATATCCTTAGGTAATCTGATATTATAAGAAAAACCATGGCAACGGTAGTATAAATTCGTCTGTCCGATATGAGTGAACAGATTGGAAAGTCTATGAAATGTGAAAGTGGAAGTGGAGGCACCGGCAAGTCGAGAACATAGATTTGTTTATTGGGATTGCAGCGTGTGTCAGTTCAAACCTCATCATCAGTGACAGTATGATGTGCATTTTGGCTAACCCTGTATCTATAAGTATCATTTTGAGACAAAACTCAAATATTGAAAAAAAGAAGATACGAGTTTCAAACAGGTTTTTTTATGCCATCCGAACTCACCAATGACATTCCTTGTGTAAAAGACTTTGTATTGTCACTACTATTTATCATCACAGGTACAATGCAGCACATCATGTTAAGATTATTATTATTGAATATACAGAACTAATTTTCACATGACATGATGTATTATACAAGTAAGATGTTTGGTATTAATTGCGTAACTGAGCACCTTAATGCTAATACTAAAGGTACACCAACTACGTAGATTGATGCTCATGCTGTTGATCACTGGATTGTCTGGTCCAGACTCGATTATTTACAGACCGCCACCATATAGCTGGAAAAGTGCGGAGTGCGTTTTAAAACTAACTGACTCATGCACTAAGGGTAAATTAAGCTGATGAAACACATTTCACAAACACATAAATGAACATTTAACGTTCATATATTTCTTTGTTTGCTACAAAACAAGCGTGTGTGTGTGAGAGAGAGAGAGACAGAGACAGAGAGATTGATAGCAAATTTCACAAGTGTATCACTATAGTAGTTACGTCTATTTGTTTCTTGTTTAACGCCACACGAGGCAATATTTCAACTATACGGCTTTGATCTGTAAATAACCCATCAATCAACCCATCCATCTATCTATCTTTAAACAAACTAGATCAGATACTATTTATCTTTCGAAACTTATTTATCCACACAACTCAATTAATTTAGTTCACACAGACTCATATCTATATAGATCTATTTATCTGCAGATATACATGTATACATACACTCTTCAAATTACATCGTTAATTTAAGTATTTTTTCTGCAGTGATATTTGTAAGGTCACTCACATTTTCATCTCTCTAATCTAGATGCGTAGTACACATACTTTCTTTGTTTCTTAACTGCACCTAATTTATGAGGTTTAACATTAGCTCTCTTGAAAGACGAAGTTAAATAAATCTAACATTTCCTCGGTTATTTGGGTTTCTGCTGATAGCACACAGTATGGGGATTGTCATAACTTTTTACATAGAAAAGATGATAATTCCTCCGATGCTGTACAACATTTTCACATTCTTTATTTTCATAACTGCTTCAAAGAATATATTTACGTTGGAGCTCTCTCGAGGGCATGACGTATAGATTATCTTCAGAAACAATTACAGGTTTACTTCTTGCACTGAGTAACTGACTGGCAATGAAGACATACCATTATGCAAAGAAAGTAAATCAATGTATTTTTATAGAAGCACATGTTTGTATCTACATGCAGTGTCTCATCTTGTAGTTCCTATAACCTTCTTGTACACTATCAGGTGTGCACCTATGTAACGAACAGTATATATGTTTAGTATGGTCAATTGTGCGGTCATTGTGATGACAAACAGACAATACATGTATGTAAACAACACCAAGAACCCGAGACCTTTGCCGTTGCAGGAATCCAGTTCTACAGACAGAAACAATCTATTGACATGGTAGATGACTGCAAGTGGTAAAACCAGTCTTCGCTAATGGGGCATATTCCTGCTGTCAACAATGGCCGACTCGGTAACTTGCTAATTTGCTTTACAAGCAACTGACAAAACTAATATTCGGGATTGGTTATAAAGCAAATGTTTTAACGTGCACCAGGCGAATCGAATTAGCAGAAGATGAGGCCTGGCGTCACTATCCATATCACACTGTTTATGTTTTGGTCTATGTTTTCCTTATTGGAGCCTCATTACATACATAGTGCACAAACGTGAAGGGCTCTTCGTGAGTCCATCTTCAACTCACTCGACTCCCCTTTCCGTACCAGAGATAGTTATCGTTATGATTGTTGATAAATAAAATCTTGACAATCTGCCATTTTGAAGAGACATGTTTAAAACTCGCGCGCTTGTGGGGTTTTTTCACTTTGTCCCACGCAGTAAAGACAATTCATTTTTCGTTTTGTTTTGGAAACACGAGTTTAACATCATTGCAAAGTCATTGTTCGACAGGTTCCGATTCAATTTAACTTGCTCAAATCATTATCACTGCCAGACACGTACATTCACGGCATACACACAGTGCACTTTGGTTAAAGGTGCATTGTTGTAACTGCGTCTTTCTCGCATTTAAATAATCATGCTTCATCGACATTCGTGGCTTTGTTCCTACTTAAGTCATGCTGAACAATGCTGTCTACCACTGATAGATATGTAAAGTTCTGAGCAACAGTCACTGTGGTCTTCAACAAACCACGCTTGTCCTCAGAGGCGGCATAAGGTCACAAGACGTCTTGCTTTCTGACCTGCTGGATGCAAGTTGTATCGAAACAGCGATCGAATTTCCTGATGTCAGTCATTGGATTATATTGTCAAGACTCGATTATTTTCAGACCGGCGTTGAAAAGCTTTAATAATGCCGATATTTTAATATCACTAGAATGTCTTGTCTAGAATGGATTATTACAGGAGGACAGGTGTAAACAAAACGACTGAATTCTGCTAGAGAATGGAATACTGTTGAATGGCAGTCATGTGACAAAGTCAAAGTCGGTTTCATTGTATTACACACTTGTTACTTGTTAATTGTGAAAACGCCCATAAAAGATCACTGTGATCATTCGCATACTCTGACATATATATTGTATTCATGACAGATCTTGGTGGTTGTTGAAATATCCAAACGGGAATATTGAGACCCGATTGCGGATATGGGTACGGACCGGTTCGAAAATGTCTAATTTCTGATGGGTCTTCAGTGGTAGGCAAACCGTCATAGCTCAAATCGAACGCTTTGCTTTTTTTCTACCACGAGTTAAATGTCAACTTGTATGTATAGAGTAGGTAAAAACTGGCAAGTGGCAGTGTCTGATGTCTAATGTATGGGGCTAGTATCAGTATAATATGTCCACTTCATGGCGTCACAAAAATCTGGAGAAAATCTACAATGTGTGTAACAACAAGTTTCACATGACAGCAACTACACTGTAGATAAATCAAAGGCATAAACATGTCACTGCATGCAACCCAAAATACAAATAAAACACAATTTCATCAAATCATATACAGCATACATTGCAGATACATATATCAAGATATATACAATGACACAGGCCCAAAAATGTCAGAGGAGCAAAATGAGGTGCAATCGAAAGTTCACATCAAGCATTACATAATAGTAGCCTTTAACCTTTGTTTTTCTTTCGGAGGTACAACTGAATCATTGAATTTTTTTGACTATCACATATCAGCATCGTGATTGTTATTCTGGTTAATATCACATAGTCCCAGGTTGTTAAAAAGGCAGTTGTCCCTGGTTGTTCACTGGGTGTTCAGATCATTCATCACTGGGGGTTCCAAAATTGTAGCGAGGATGTTTTTTGTACCTAAACACAACTCCGTTTAGAGCTGTTATAATTATGTATGCAGTGCACCATTAGTATCTCGAACATGAAGATGGATAGCTATTTCATAGCATACGTACAATTCATAGCATTACACCTGGTTATTTACTATGTACCAAAATAACAGATTATGCCCATGTGGGGAATCGAACCAGAGAACATATACATTGAACTACAAACAACCGTAAGTCACAGTGTTTTCAGTTCCACCATTAAAATCCTTGGGAATGTACTTAGGTAATAGCATCTCTCAGAAACGCCCTAAAGTATAGGAACGAGTCTTACTATATATGGGATGATGTATGCTAGCGGTAAGGCAGGACAGGATTACCCTTTTCCCGAACACGTGGTCTCATCCCGGTTTTCTATGATCCATTCATATGATTTCCACAACTATTTTAACATCTACACCAAACAGTTTTTTTTCTGAGGATAATCAATAACACCGAGATACATGTTAGATACCGCCAGGACGTTTTGCTATATCTATCCATCGTGCCAAAAAGGCGAGGATAAAAAAGCAAACCATTAGTTTATAAGGAATCGTTTTTCAAATGCGCTGTAAAACAACTAGGAAGTACTTCTTCTTTTTGCAAACCACACACATATTTGTCTCTGAGAAATAAATCAATGGCAGTCCATCTTGCCATAAAGGTGAAAATCAATTAATGAAAATCAACTAGGATAACAAAAATTCAACTTTAAGCAACTTTAACAACAAACTCGCTAGTTGCTGAGCCCCGAACAGAACTCTCTGCTACCAATGAGACGATGGCCGCTTCAGACATCATTTCACAGCGCACTAATGATATCTAATCTATTACCTCAACTTGTGTAACAGCCCATTGCCACTGGTCAACGTCAAATTGTATCTTCTAAGTGGCGTTCCCTGCAATTTGTGGATACGACATGCCTAACAAACCTCTCTATTCCATTTTGTTAAGGACTGAGGTGATTTCATGTTAACGCTGGAGAAGGACGCTCTCAGTATGCCTTGTACGAAATCACTCCAAACAAGAAGAGATTTTAGAGTTTGGACCCATTCAAATTAGAGTGATTTTAGATTTTAGAATCTGATTTATCAAGGCGGTGCCTGTATATGGTTGGAATATATACTTGTTTATTATGAGCATATGTTTATGAAATAATGTTGCCTAATGATCATATCGGGCGTTCGAATGATGAACGTTTATTGTCCAACCAATACATACAAAAGGCAAGTTAACTGTTCAACTGTAAACATCACGTTTCATCAATATGGGTAGACGAAGTCGGAACAGTTCATCGCTTGTGCACACTTTCAAGGATGTTCGACTTAACAATCACGTCTTCCTTGGCAACGGCATTTTTCAAGCATGCAATATCAGTAGTTGAACCCGCTAAACAATTAGTTTAATTCAATATGCTTTACAAAGGAAAAGGTTTGTATCGTGTTCATATTCACTACTCCAGTTCGCTTCTTAGGCTTAGCCGAGCTCCAAGAATTCAGCATCGATGTGTTGTCTTATCTGAATGTGTTTAGAATCTCAATGTGTTGTATATGTGATTAGATAATTGAATACCTAACTTCATTATTTCATTTTCAAGGCAGACAGATTTAGATTCCATGTATCACGTTTTGAATGATAATTAGCAGTTTCTGAGTATGCAAAACGTTTTGTGCAGAGAAACTGCCCAGATGAAATTGCATTTTGTGTCTGTTTAGTAATCATGTTCCACTAAATGTATCCCAGTCAGCTCGCCAAGATCCGATTTGCATATGTTGATTTTTAACAATCGATTAGGCTTTGACAATTGTCTCTCGACGACCATATTTTGCTAAAAAATCAGGTTTTTCAGTTGGCACAAATAAAATGTGGGAAAGTCAAATGTGACTGAGGCCGTGAACTATTACCTTTGATGAAAACGGGCACACGGTCTTTGACCGTGGACGACAAAGGGAGAGTAAACTAGATTGTTTATGTTATATTGTATCAATTGACTTTATCTGTTGAAATAAGGTTAGAAACTCCGATTTCCTGACAGAACACTTATCGTGTCTCAGTATTGTGGTTGTTCATGCTGATTGCCATAGCTCGATATAAATAACATTCTGAGTTGATAATAAGGCAACAGTTAATTACATAGATGTTTCTCTCATCAAAAGGTCCTTTCACCTGACTATATACTACTGGAATATAGTAACTGTGCATTATTTAATGTTCTGCCATTGTGTAATGCAAAAAGATAATAACACGATTTGTAGTGTTTTCCTTAATCACTGTTTAAAAGTTGACAGGATAATATCGAAATCTGTATGATTTAACACTAAGCATCGTTACACATCCTTGAAGAGATGTGTTGTCAAAAGTCAGTTCACAAATTCAGTATCGTGTGTATCCACCTTGGCGTTCATGCAGGCTTGACAGCGACGGCGCATAGACGACACAAAGCGATTGAAGAATGCTTGGGGAATTTTGTTCCACGTCAATGGCTGATTCTGGACTTGACGTAATCGTCTCTCCATTTCATCCCAAGCGGGGCGGATGGGTAGTGTCGTGGTTAAAGGGTTCGCTCGTCACTCCGAAGACCCATGGGTACAATGTGTGAAGCCCATTTCTGGTGTCCCCAGTCGGGATATTGCTGGAATATTGCTAAAAACGGCGTAAAACTAAACTCACTCACTCTTTCGTGCTCGATAGGGGCAGGTTCAGAGAAACAGCAAGCCAGGAAATCTGTCACAACACGAGCGACATGTGAACGGGCATTATGCTGCTGAAGCGTGAAGTGACGTCTCTGTCCTTGAATGAACGGCTGCACAGCACATGAGGCCCAATGATCTCAGCCCTGTATGGCAGACCTGTCAGATTGCCATTGACAATGAGAAGCTGTGTCCGACCATGAGATGTGTTTCACCCCATACCATAACGCTTCTTCCACCAAACTGTCGACACTGAACAACGGACGCGTTAGCATACTGTTCACCTCGCCGTCTGTACACCCATGCCCTGGCATCTGTCCAGATGAAATCTCGACTTGTCCTTGAACCATCCCGATCTTATCTCCTGTAGCCTAGCTGCTGTCTGCACCAGTCAAGAAGTGCCTGTCAGTGACATTGGAGAAAAATCGGACTATTGCAGGCAGTTGGGACCGGATGCTGTTCCCCCTCGGTCGGTTCCGTACAGTCCTGGAAATGATTGGACGTTTGAAATGGTCCGAGTAGTCACACATTAAGGGGCTTTTAGAAAGTCAATTCTAACTCACGTGTACTCCTGGTGTGATCTCTGCCAAGAAAGATTAATGCATCGGCGCATAATACCTGCATCTGTGAATGACACCTATTGAAATAGATCATTGCTTATAGTTCGAGAAAAAATTCCAGTTACGTTTGCATATATATAACAAGCAGACTGTATGAATGGTGGAATCTTAAAGCATTCTCCATTGGAACGATATCTTAAATTCTGAAGAGGGCGTAGGATCTTAGCAGTTTCAGAAGAGAAACAAGTTCTGATTTACCAATCTGATATGGAAAGATGCGAGAACGGTGAGATCACCTCATTATTTTCATCTATGCACACAGATTCTGTATGGCAAAACCTCTCGACAAGACTGTATAACGGGAAAGATGTTTTCAATGCACACATTTCCCCTTAAATCGTGCAATATTAAACCAGCTCCAGGCTTCCGGTTTGTATGTGTCAACATTTCACACCTACCGGGGTTTAATCAAGCATGCTGCTTCTTCAGTTTCAAAAAGCATCATACGACGATTGCTCGTTGTTTGATCAAGGTTAAAACACTCCTTTGGGTTTCCCCAGGCATGTTGAAGTAGTCCGTAAGTGTTTACTTTATTTCAACAAGACAGCCTCATGAAAAACGTATCAACGTCAAAGTGTGTCGTTTGTCATCGCCACTTCTGTTGTCATTCTTTTGCAATACTTCGGGGCATACACAATTATATCCTTGTCATACGTAACAAGAAAATAGATGTCACGAGACGACTGAAAACGGAACTGACGTTGGGACAGTTACCGTTTTTCTACAAAACCTTTTACCTTGTAAAATGTCAGGTTGATTCATATGTTGTCGGTCACGATGCGCTGTGAAGGAGTGTGATCCAAAGTTTGCATAGTATTCATGCCCCAAACCATTACGGTCCATACATATTTATGAATAATAGCTACGGGTCTGTTGCATTTAGCGATGTTTAGATGACACCGGTGTCAAGAGAGTAATTAGAAACGACAAAAAACTTTCAAATTTCGTAAGAAATCTCTGCTGAAAGCAGAGTTGATTGTACAAGTTTGACTGTATCACTATGTTCGTTTCACGCCTTATTCAACAGTATTACAGCTTTACGACACTAGTCTGGACCAGAAAATCCGGTGATTGACACTATGAGATATGATGACTGACCCAAGATAAGGGGGATATACATTCATAGTATGTTGTGAGATGTGTAGCGCAGAGGCTTTGTTAGTTAGTAAGAACAGGTAGACAACACACACATCATTAGATGTTCACTAACAATCACACATTGTTGGGTTTTACGCCGCTTTGAGCAATATTCCATCAATATCACATTGAACGTCGAAAGGTTTGCTTGTGATCCATATTTTCTTAAAAGGTTCCGATTTTTCGGAAATGATATGACTCACTGAAAGTTAGTGATATGTCTTGGACTACGTGGAAGCTATAGTCCTCTTCTATTTCTACATTTAGTATATTATGGTATTTGCTATGAACAAGCACACAAATTGTGTTACGTACTGTATGGTGGAGTTTCAGAGGTGTTCCTGCTCTCCATATACTCTCCGCTGTCCGCATTCCTTGGCTTTGACTGATTTTGCTCTCCTGTGCTCTGAGCAAGGTATTGCTATGGACTATTCGAGGTGACCTCGCGCGTTCGCTCTTTTGACATCAGTTGTATTTGCACAAGGTGCAAAAGTCGGGAACGGCCAATTGTCCATAATCTCGAGATTTTTCATTCTCGAATATTATTTTAAATACGTTATACACTTTAGCTGACCTGATTGAAAGCCTCGTGGGCGCATGTCGTCGTTCTTTTCCAGCGAATGTCCATAGTTTCCCGTCGTAAGCTGAAACTTCTCTTGTTGTCCAATGAATGATGACATTCTCGTCTCCCCGAAAGGTTCGATACCTCTGCCGTCCTATTTGTAAAGTATTTTGTTCATTATACAATATTTTGGTTCAAACTTTGATAACAGATATGTATTTACTAGTGACGCTGAATATCAAGTAGACATGTGAGCATCAAGGCTGTGTCACTTCTTTTTCCCAATACTCACGAACACGATTACAACGATTCGTCATGGTTAAGATGTTTCAGTTTGTCAATTAGGAGTTGCAAACTTAGGGGGGAACTAACAAATATTTGTGGGAACGTGATAAAGTCTACTCAAAATCTCAGGCACTCACATCCATCTAATGTCCGTAAGTATAGTCCATTTAATATATATATATATATCGGACTGAAATGAATATTTTTTTTCAGAAAATATCATTTAATCCTTCAAGTGTCTCCCGCCCTGATGTTGCTGGAATATTGCTAAAAGTGGCGTAAAACTAAACTCAGTCAGTCATTTAATCCACGGGCGGATACAGCTTTTTCAGAAAGGGGGTTGGGGGGTTGCAGTTTATTTACACCCGTTTTCATGTGAGTATAAATGGTCATTTAATAAACTTTCAGGACAAATAGGGGTGCGCACCCCTGCACACACACACTCACACACACACACACACACACACACGGATCCGCTCATGAAGTCCTATATTACGAATTACTCAAGTCTCGTTGCGGAGGAATCGTTCAGCAATACCAGCTCTCTATTTCCTTGTGAGTGAGTGAAATAAGATTAGGCTGTTTGCATTGGACTTGCTAGATTTTACAGAAAAGTGTAACATATGTGTATAATAAAGTTTAGTTCATGCCGATATTACAAGATGTCTATTTTCTTCATCCTTGGCCAAATGTTTGTCTCACTCGTATATATTCACTATCAATCCATTACATTTTCTTTCAGCATGATTCTTGAAAAATAAATGTGTGTGCCAACATTAACATGAATCACTGTGTCCATGGAAGCGAAATTGGCTTTTCATGCGTACTCCTGTTGTATACAAGGCGAAACCTTGAAATGATTGTCAGTGAAGTTTTAAGTGAGTGAGTTTAGTTTTACCCCGCACTCAGCAATATTCGAGTCTGGACCAGACAATCCAGTGATCAACAGCATGAACATCGATCTGCGCAATTGGGAACATGTGTCAACCAAGTCAGCGAGCCTGACCACCCGATCCCATTAGTCACCTCTTACGACAAGCATGGGTTACTGAAGATCAATATTCTAACCCGGACCTTCATGGAAGATTTAAACATTCGTTAGACAAAAAAACAGTAATGAAAGCAGAATAGAAGTGTTTGTAGTCATTGTCAAAACTAATGATTAAAGGCCAACAGAACCTCAACGAAGGGAACACTTGTGTATGCTGAAATGCAGTTTGTGTAATAAATATAAAAGATAAATTCATTTGGCTATATAATTGCAGTAATTTTGAACGTGACGTTAAAGCCCATGAAAACACACACCATTTCAACGGTATGATTCTCACTCAACCACAAGGATGTGTTAATGCATCATTATCAAACAGTTATAATACCAGTTATTTGTGAAATGAAAGTTGTTTTTTTTTCTCAAGTGGTAACCAATCATATATGTATGCCGACAGAAGACATATTTTCATTACAAAAGAATTCCTGGAAACATATGGCACACGTTAGAAAAGGGAATTACAGCGGACATTATTTCTGTCACTGATACGATAAATGTTGAAATGCCCTCCCAATGTCTCCATAAAACTTGTCGAAAATTTACTGAGGCCGTTGACACAATGAAAACTTGGGCATGGGCACATACACTCACCTAAGTTATCGGGAAGTCTTCTGTCATGATTACATACATGTATTTTGTTTGAGACTTCTCATATTGTCGCCCTATTCTGCTTGGCGTATGTGCTATCCTTTTGATAATGATATGATTCTTAATATCATGAAGGGGACCAAGCTGACGAGTGCTCAAGTCCTTTACACCACGGAAACCTCTGATTTATATCACGTGCCGTCATTACATGTACTATCACACGTGAACGTCGTGGCGCATTTCCCATCTCTACAGACGATTGTGCACTGTGCACTAAACATTCAAACCATTTCCCTGCTGCAATATTTGTGCCTTCGTTTTGATCAAGCTGTCCTTGGCTTGAGTAGTGTCCCTTGGGCGTCCAGAGCGGCGTCGATCATTGGCGGTATGTTTGTTGATATCCGACCCTCAATATTCCGATGACAGATTGGGACGCATAATTATACTATTGTGACCTGTGCCCATCTGCAACATTTCTATGACATGTAAACATTCAGCAGATTGCACCATGTCTGTTGCAACTTCCATAATGTCTGAATGTGTCTTGTGAGCGTAAAACAATATGTTTCCACTAAAATCGTACCTGTGAATATCCGGGTTAGAATTGGTCTAACCAGCAGTCGTAAGAGGCGACTAACGGGATCGGGTGGTCAGGAGCGCTGACTTGGTGGACACATGTCGTCGTATCCCAGTTGCGTAGATAGATGCTTATGATGTTAATGATTATTCACAGACCGCTGCCATATACCTGGAATGTATTACAGCAAACAAATAATGACTAATTGCAAATTGTATTTTATTTACATAACGATTTGTCCACCACCGCTTCACTATAGCTGGATTAAATAATTCGTTAGTGTGCATTGAGCAAAAACAGAACATGTTTGAAAATGTTAAACCAGGCATGCACCCATTGTATGTGATTTGTGACTGTCACAGTGTTTTGGGGCTTGCCACTTAAATCCCTTTCTTTCATTTCCAGACACTGATGGGTTGTATCATGTAGTTGTGTTCATGTAGCCTCTGTGATATTGCTGGAAATTGCTAAAAGCGGCGTAAAACTAAAACCTCAGTCATTCTTGGGTATATACAGATGCGAGTTTCACAAATGGTACCAATATAGAGAATCGAACAATGACGTCCACTATTACCACCAGACTATCTCAGCGTTCCAATTACTACAGAAATGCAACCTGTATGCCAATTACAGCTCTATCCTGATATTGGACCCCTTTCGAGAACTGCCCTGTTGGAACAGAAATACGAACACGCTCCATTTAAAATTCATTTGGTATGCACGACAGGTCGTAACCTGGTTGCGACTAATCGTGATTCATTTCTCCATGAACATACAATTTTATGAAGTAACGAGATGAGAGTATGGCGGAAGTGATCATAGGTTATTGGTTTGGTTCACGCTGAAATGCATCCGCAATGACACCTGAATTTTGTTAATCACGCTACGGTACTTAACAAATCTGTTTCTATTTACTTCCGTTCAAATTCCTGCTGCGGAACACCTGGTTGGTGCTTTATAAAGACATTCTATGTCAAACGCTTAATTTTGCAATTTGAAATATGAGTGAGACAGGCGAGATGTGAAGATAGAGAGCGAGAAAGGTGAAAGGAGGGTGCGAGAGATATCGGTATAGATACTGTGTATGCATATAGTATTGAGTTGAAGGGAGAGAACTGCAGCAACTTGGAACAAGGTAACCAAACAGAATTATCCATGTCACTACGTCTTAAACTGTTGTCTTCTGAGTTTCAATGTCTATGAATAATACGCATTGGTCATTTTGGGATTATCTTTTGAGTACATTCTCCTTTTTAACGATATATCTTTGGTTTTGAAAAGGATGCTGAAATTTAGCAGTTTCAGAAAAGAAAGTTCTGATTTCCTAATCTGATCTAGAAAAATCGGAGACCGGTGAGATCACCTCGTCATTTTCGTTCTTGGATTTATGCATACAGATATGATGTGGCAAATAGATAATCCACTGTAACTATTTGTCAGGTTTTGAAAAGGATACACAGGTTTGGATTGGCAAAACCTTCTCCATAAGCCTATATACCTAGAGGGATGTTTTAAACAAACAAATTTCTCTGTATGACTAACGGACGAAACGATGTATGCATACAGTGAAGCGATGAAACGAGGACTGCCCTTTCAATATTAATAAATAATACACATGACTATAATTCATACCATACTGTATTCTGTACAGACTAAACCTTCATGGATAAAGATGATCTTTAAACTATAAAACAACATTACATGACATCGCAGGACGTGCCAATTACATCTGGTGTTATCATTGACGTTTTCCTATATATGGCCTGGCTCCCGATCCACAAAGAGTTCGTAACGTTACGACCTCTCGCAACTCGACAGTTTTTCATAGGCTCATGACTGTCGTGGCGCTACGAACGTTTTGTGGATCGGGACCCTGGCCACTAAACATATAAACATGTTCCCAAGGTGGTGACGGTGCCGCAAATGCACCATTTAAAAAGCCTCTCGTCAGTTTTCAGCATCGACACAATTACTTACAATGTGTTGCCCATCGTGACGTTGCTGCAACATTGAGAAAGTAACGTGTAACTGTGTTCAATCATTACTATAATAGGTAATATGCAATAATCATGTGTATACATATGTGCATGCCTGAAACTTATTACGTGCTGTTACATACTGTCTATAAAGCTGTAACATAGGTTTATAAAAATAGATGTGAATTTTGTATGGTAATAGGTTTGGCCCGGTGGCTGACGAGGTACTCTCAGTAGTATTTCCCTCGATCTATCAGCGTCATACTCTGGGGAAATCTCCAAAATGGCGAACATTCATCTCCCCTTCCCCAATCCGCGTCAATCAAACAAGCCTTCATATACCCTACAGTCAAGGAGTTTTTGTATAGATGTGAATATTTCATTTTATAACGACACATCACTATGAACAACGTCAACATACATCAATAATATATCCTATTACCATTAACTGTACCTGTATGGGTATAGTTTGTTGCTGAGAAACATGCTTTCAATACATTGTGATTTCCATGTGTATCCTTGCGTTGGCTGTGCCAGTGCTATTGCATACGTATTCATAATCTTGCGCACACACCAAAACGCACACACACAAACGCACTCTCAAATTGTGACACACAATTCTCCTCAAACTCACTGACTCCCCAATTTCACACGTCCCCTCTTTCCACACTCACTCACTCACACGTCTTGCCTTCAGCGAGCACATACTCACCAATTAATTGAATCTCTATAATTTGAGCCGTTCATTCACTCATTCGTCATTAACAGTATTATGTGCATATAAAAAGTCAACCCTAGAGCAAAAACAGTTGCAATTACCCTTCGTGACAAATGCAACTGACCATTGAAGACTTAACGGTAAAAGCTATATGAATGTGCCATGGAAGATCAGTCATGGTCCTAGGTGTGGGTGAAACGGTTAAGCATGTGCTGCCGTACCGGTAGCAGCGCCTCCCACATTTTCCCAATGTCTGTGACATAATAGTTTGTCATTCTTATTTTGCAAGTATGTCTGTGTTCGAGGGAATAGGACGCAGGTGCACCATGGACGGTGTTGTTTACAAGAAACAAGAGAAATGTTAACCACCCACTTTAGAAGCGTGTCAATTGGTAGCTCCAGCTCATTACAAGGCACCTAAAGCTATATACATAGCGGTGGGGATGTATATGTCAGTCAAACAGAACATAGAGTAGTGTACGTTGTCGTCATAACAAGCTTAATTGGAAAAGATAACTTTGGAACGGATATAGACCAACGTAGGCAGTTAATCATTTCCCATGTGTCAGTATATCAAATTGAATTCTCCTGTGAGATAACCATGACAGTGGAACACACAGCCTTTGTCCAGGGATGCATAGACATTCTATTCCTGTAATGGCAAGTCTAGATAAGAAGCCGTCAGTCATTTTAGTGACAATTTTGTCCATATAACCTACACATTATGAGTTGAATTAATAAAAGAGATTTGTCAAGTGTAAAATAAAACGATCAATATCAGCCTTGTCAGCACTGCCGGTTTTTCCTTGGTCTATTAAACTATTAACTGTATACGTAAGATATGTAACATGAATGCTGACGCGGTTACATGTAACAATGATACTGTTTTAGCTGAGATATCTTTCTGCAGAGTTTCTAAGTGGCGGGAAGAATTAGACCTGCGTACTCATTTGCGTACTCATTTTGCAAAACCGGGAAACCTTACTGATTTTCAGTGATTCATTCTGATCATATGTTATCATGACTTTGCCTTCATCTCCATGTGGATTTGTTTCAGCAGATAATTGATGCTGGTTATCATCTAGCGTGGACATCATATCTATTAAATCTACTGAAATCAACAATGGCTGATTCATTTATATATGGAAGAAAGGCCATTTAGCTATTATCTCGTACACGATGTTTTGGAGGAAACCAATGCATCTGTGGGTCATCATAAACCTGTCTGATAGTCTTGGCGTGACAGATAGTGCTGATCTACTAGACTGACGGACAGCGGTAATGTGTATTTTCTTATCAACGTTGATTTGTCTGTACTATGTCATTTATTATTAATGAAAACTACAAATAGATCAGACTTGGTTTATGGTTGTCCTGACAGACATATTAGACAATGTTGATATATGCTCTATTTACTGCCGTGCAGTATGCAGGTATGCTCATCATATGGATTACACATCTGAATTAGAAATATTGGTTGACTGTAGTATTTTAGTAAGGGCTCATATGAACTGTCATGTCATCGAAAGTGTCCTTTAAAAATTGGTTCTGACCCCCAAATTACAAACATTATCAAAACATTTCACATAAACGTTGGTCTAAATACTGCAGTCTTGAAGTCCAAAACATAACCATGATATCCGTACCAAACAAATCACCATCGAATAATCATTTTTTTTCGTTTCATGTTTACTCACCATCAAACATGCATATGCTTGTTGTGCAGGTTTTTCAATCTTAAAAATGATCCCAATAGTGTAGAAACAAATTCCTAGGCATATATATCGTTCGTGGAAGAAGATGCTAGATGTTCGTAACCGTAACGTATTCTCTCTCGCAGAAACCATTCAACCCAAGATATGTCCCTGACCACCATTTGAGCAGACTCCATGAGGATTGGGTGGTTACAAAGATTGTAGCTAGGAATTATCGTGTATCTAGTTTGTATACATTGTTACATTTTACTACACTGACAGTCCCTGGTTGTCCTTGTTGGTATTGTAGCATACAGTCATGTGTCTGTAAATTGGTGACAGTAACATTAAATAACATCCACTCACTGTCTTAGATTTGCAGCACAAGCAGATCTTGTGAGAATGCTTACAATACACGGAACACTCGTGTCATATTTTTCAGACATTCATTACGCATGTAGTTTAAGTGATGTTATTTGTGCAGGAGAAAATATTTAATATATTTAATACACTCTTTAAACCATGTTTGATGGCCTTCGAGAACAGCCTGCTAGAGTTGGTTCAAATTCAATGCAATGTTACATCACATTAACACTGCGAGGAGCAGGGAACACAAAACTCTTTCAACTGAAAACGCAAATGATCGTTGTTGATTTTTCACCCAAACAAAAAGGCGTCAGAAGAAACTTATCAAATACTAATTTTGGAATCTTCATGCTGTGTAAGACGCTTCGTGTTTTCCTGATGTATAAACTCTTTGATAAAATTCCAGACTGATGTTTTATGCAGCTCTATTTATTGCCCCTTGTAATTTTATACATCACAGCTTGTCTTGATCTTGCTTTACGTTCAACGTAATGTTTGCACTATACACATGTTTTATGCACGACCCATTTATCACTGCGTGAGTTGGTCTACAACCCAACCAAGGGCTCCGCTTAACGGATGGCAACTGCCGAGCTGATTACATACGTTCTGACACTGTAGATATATCGCGAAGCAGCCGCCCTCCACAGACAAAGTGATGCGTTCTAGTGCAGCTGAATTTGTTTATAACGCATTCGATTTCGGAAATGAAAATATTACAAGAAAACGTGGGCCAAACTATTTCTACGTTTAGTGATTGTAACAATCATTTGTATTTCTTAAAAACCTTGTACAGATTGTCTTACTAGAATAGTGCATGCATAATGGCGCGAGTTCAGCACATGCAACAGAAAAAAAATCTTTTATCACTGCTTTCTTACCACAGATCTCCACATGAACTAGTGATGTTTCTATAACAAAATATGTTTGATCAGCGCTACAGCATTGAAGACCTCCTTAAAGCTTCCCAAACATCCTATGGTAGACATCTAGAATACATTTCAAAATGTTACACATCAGAGACACACGTTATGTCTGACACACGTTCTTCCCTTTTGTGAAGTGTACCAGGTACTACCGTAGTTTTACAGGTGTACGATTGATTTGCGACGCATGTGTTTAAGCCGGTGCCGCTTGTAGGACAGTATACGCCTACCATGTGAAGACATGATTGCAGCACTATTTGATCATGATACAATACACTCATCTACTTTTAGCAGATATTTCATAACATGACAGCGTATTATCGATGTTATTTCAATGTTGCACTTTCACAATGAAGTGATATTAAGAAAGTTAGTTTATGGATAACAATGTCTTTATTACATAATATTATGAAGCGATGTTTCGGTATAGATTCTTATACCTTTGTCAAGCAAGAGAGCCAATCAAACTGATTATCATGAAGTGATATGTTTTGCAATTGAAGCATGGAAGTATCTTCTTGACTACCATTCAAACTGGTTTTGATTTATTGTGACCCAGTACGTGCAACCATCTGAAGGAAAATGCATTGTTGTAACTAGGGCTGTAACGATGCATCGAACTATCGATGGATTGCAATTGTTGAGTCTCCGATAGCAATTAATCGATGGAAGAAACGAAAAACTATCCATGCATCGATAGTATGTGTGACTATCGATAGTTTAGTAATTGACTTTCGTTGATAAATGCTCAGCGCAAAATACAGGATGTTCGGGTGCAGACTTCATTGAGTTCATTCATTGAGTTAATGTTTAACTGTTTACTTGATTTGGGTTTCAAGTTTCATGTCAGTTATTAAAAGAGATTGAAACTACTTCAACTTGTTTGTATTTCATATAAACTATACATGATTTCAAATGGGACAATTCAAGGAGAGAAAAAACTATTGTAATAGTATTGCAATAGTTGGTCGCAATAGACTATCGCTATCGCAATAGTGTGTTGCAACAGACTATCGCTTTTCCCTCAATAGTCACCTCTAGTTGTAACACCTACTGCCATACACAGTTATTCATTGTATCGTGGACAATTATAGAAAATGAGAGCGATGTTTTATAATAGTTGGTACATCATCACAAGGAAGCGGTTTTATTCCCAATTGCCATAATGTCTCATGTCTCCCATCATACATCCTGGCGTTAACCGATGTGCTCATGATGTCATTCACTGTATTAACTGGTCCAGACTCGTCATAAAGCTGCGGCGTCACTAAAAACCGTTCGATTTCCAAGAGAAGACTCTTTACTTCTTTGAAGTAATATGCTGAACAGTCACTCTAAATCCATTAACAAGTTACGTCATGGCAAATGATTGGTGTGTTTCTGACCTATTTTGCATAATCGATATTACTGCATAATTAACTTAAAGCCAGTGATTAGATTTCGTCAGTCAGTGTCACTTTGAGCTGGTTAGAAGTTTTATTAATTTGACCATAAAGGTCATTCACAGACCAATGTATCCATGTGTTTAATGAAGGGCTCTTTATACAAGCATGATATCAATGCAACCTCTACATTCCACATCTCAAGTCATTTAAGTTTTACTATCCGTAGTTTATGTTTGTTCATAAAGTAAAGTTTAAGCCATCTTTTCACTTTCAATGTGGCGTTCATAGTTAATGAAATGCAAAGTTACTCATAGTTAAACGAAGCATTACTTTGCTGGTACGACCCTGGGAATTGTTAAGAAGTGCGTATGAACCATGTAGCATCTCCTCTGATGTTTACTGCAGTAATCATTCAAAGACTATATTGGCAAATTGAAAAGAAAGCTCAAGTAATATACGTTATCCTCGCTCGTTGAAGCTCGCGTTCCTGGAAGGAATCATTCCTTTGACCACAACTGTCTAATGAGATTGACGTTCAGAGATTGTGTCGGGCACACAAATTGCTTGATGTATAACCTGGAGCCCCCTTCCTGCAAACTATAAATCACTCAGACACATTCAGATCATCGGGTTACTGTTCCACACGAGTTGCTGATGTGCCAATTTCAGTGATAAGATCTGAAAATCCTGAAAGGTAAGTGATGCTTAAAGGTGGAACAAATTTAGGTTTGATGGCCTTTCTGAGGGATGGCGCCGCTAAGAACTGCTGATCCTGTTGCAACAGGGTGGAATTGTCGAAATAGCTTACGGTTAATAGGCTCAAAAAACTTAGAATTAGATTGATAGGACCCTGTACAAGCTTACACCGTATCACAGAAATGTAAAGCGTTTCTGTGTATATCTAAAGAAGCACATTAACACGAATAAACAAATTATCCAAATAGTCTTGAAGTAGCTTTAGGCATATTCTGTACAGTTAATACAAACGTAATATATTAAACGTAATAAGAAATATACGCATCATTTATCAAAGGATATTAGCAAGTCAGTTTTAGTGGGTAATAATGTATACAAGCTGAGAAGCTTTTGGCTACTGTTGTCGACTTCTTTGGGACTTCAATGATCTTTTGGGTAAACCTTTTCGTCAGTATATCATATCAAATGCTTACTTGCTTCAATCTAAATCTCATAGTGTATTCCACAAGATACTACACTATCACAAATGTCACCTTGTCTTTTTGAAAAGAGATTATATTCTATCCACATCGTTTGCGGGCGTATGACACGTCTGATTATGAAATATTGATAAACCGTGCTGTTCCCAGAAAATTATGGAACCGTTTGTCTTACCATGCCCGAGTGTAACATTACTGACAATCACACTGGCTTAAAGTTAAGAGATCGTTATAAGTTAACAGTAAATGGACTAATCACTACTCCCAATAACATGTGTGCCCAGCTCGGATCCGTGTTAGGTTTTATGTTCAGCAGCTCATGGTTGTCATACCGGTAACAGGATCGAGAAAACTCCCAGTACCATGGTTGATTAGCATTCATTGTGTATTCCATAAGATACTATACTGTCACAAATGACACATTGATGGTTTGAAAGAAGATGATCTTCTATCCAATTCGTTTGCGGGTCAATGACACGTCAAATTATGACGTGTGCTGGTTTGAATTTATAAATCGTGCTGTTCCCAGAAAATTATGGAACCGTTTGTCTTATCATGCCCGAGTGTAACAATACTGACAATCACACTGGCTTAAAGTTGACCGATCACTAAAAGTGAATGGACTAATGACCAGTCCCAATAACATGAGTTCCCTGTTTGGATCAGAGTTAGAATTTGTGTTTAGCAGCTCATGGTTGTAACGGGATTGGGTAGTCATGGTGGCTGATGTGTGTCATCGTATGGTATCCAAACATTCTTACATCGATGCTTATTGAAAGTCAGTCACTGGATTGTATCGACCACACTAGATTATTTACAGAACAGCGTCCCATACATCCGGAATATTGTTCAATGTGACTTTGAACATCAAACGAACAAACAATGACATGTGTTTATTCTTACTCTGGCCTACAAATACATGTAAAAAGTAGTTGAAAATCTGTCGTCAATGAACTACAATAGATACCAATGATTAATCTATCTCAGCAAAGAGTGAGTGAGATTAGTTTTACGCCGCTTCTAGCAATATTCCTGCAATATCACGGCGGGGGACATCAGAAATGGGCTTCACACATTATACCCATGTGGGGAATCGCACCCGGGTCTTCGGCGTGACGAGCGAACGCGTTAACCACTAGGCTACCCCACCGCCCCTTCCCAGCAAAGAGAAGTGTTTGTGTTGTTTTGTAGAATCATAATTATGCACAAAATATTATAAACTATTTTGTGCTAGAAATATTGCAATCGGTCTCAGAAATCCAAGCACTGGTATGGACTTTTGCATTGAAGAAAAAATGCCCTTATCGAATGAAATGATTACGGACTGATTTAATATTGTTGATTAGCACTCAGTGCGCCATGGCCGTGCATCAAAGACGTTTTTACTTTATGACCCCGGTCCAATTGACATGACAACGTTATATCCCGGAATAATTATAGTTATTCACCTTGCGTCGAGTTCCTGTCCTTTGTAGGTTAGTGCAGTTCATGATCAAGTGAAGTAATATCACATTGTAAAATCATTTGGGGCAACATTATTATGAAAGAAGACATATGGAAGAAACAAATGATATGATATAAAAGCATATCAGTGTTAGTTTTTGGGCGGTCTGTAGTTTTGGCATATTACGCTATGACTATCCATTATTATAATACATACAGATAACAGTTGCTGCAGATCAAAGCACCCTGTTACCCCTTTAAAGTTATTTCTGACCTTGATAGAAATCGATTGGATTGTGCAGGGCTTTGCATAGTGTGCATTACTTACAAATCAAGCTTCAATAAAATTATATTTTGAAGATGAAGTGATTTCTTATAAGTTGATTGGTTTATTTGTTATTCAAATGACCCGTTCATTTTCCAAGAAACTTTAAAAAGTGCGTTTTTCAAGTATAAACTTCATCTTGTCACGTTTTACACGATCTTGGATAAACAGTTTTGAAGAGTAAACCCTATTTCAATGTAGCCGGTGATGTCAATTGTCTCAAATTAACCTCCGTAATTCGAACATATAAGAAACTGATTTTACACTGAGGTGGTTGTACGTTAAACAAATGCATATAATCGGTCGTTGCCAGTATTATATTCATCACTTGCATGGGTATCGTGATATTAAATACAATTCAAGTATGTGCGAAAGAAATCAGCCAGTACACCTGTAGATGTATTCACAAATTTAGACAAATGAAGAAATTAAGAAATCAGTCTACAAGTAATTTGTTTTCAAAACTATGCATGACACCAATTTAAACCCAAAACAACAGAAATTTAACCATTGCATATGGCTCATTAAACAATTTGTGAAGCTGTTATGATTTCTGTCCAGTAGAGTGGTTCAGTGGTGAGTGAGTGAGTGTATCGAACGCTCAGATAACGAATTCTATATATCAGATAATCACGTCCCAGATGAAATAGAATGTTAAAAGTATCTAATGTGTATTTAATATATCTCTATTTAACAATAATTAATTGTTTGTTCAAATCATGTCCATATTTGTGGTGTACAGAAACGTATATGTTGGCTTATGCTTGGCAATCGTTGTAGAAGCACACAACAGAAGAACATCGTGCGTTGAGACACCAGCCCCACGGCAGGCTATGTGTGCACGCATTATGTACCTTAGTGCACGGAACTTTACTTCCAGGCTCTCAAGATCAATTACTCCGGGCTAAGTACAGACACATCCGTTTATTGACTCAGCCAGTGTGGGGCAGTGCAGATCTTACTGTGGGAGATATGTCTGCATGTTCCTGTCTGCAATTGCAGGTGATCGTGACTTCGCCACAGGCTCAATGATAGACATCTGTTATGTAACATGTAGAAGTATATATGTGGACGTAACTGAATATTGTGTACGCAAACTCCTTTCCATATCAAACAGCCTGTAAAGAATTTAGACCATAAGACCAATGATTGATAGCATGTGTGTTAATCAACAGCATTTGGGCATCGTGACGCTCAAGCAATAGAAACGAAAAAAAACCCATTTACACAAACATCAGACATATCGACTAAAAACACAGTCCATTGTACGATTCCAATAGGAGAATATGCCTGCTGAATTAACTTCAGCATAAGGCGTTGTAAAGAGGGTGGGTGATTTCTAACAGTCGGTGTGCCATTAAATAAAGGACAACTAAAAACATTTGGCACATTAACACTAGATAGAAAGATGAACGTTATTTTCTAAATATATCCTGATAATTGCAAACATACAGAGGTTAATGACATAGCAAACATAAATAATGTAATGTTTCTTGAATTTACCTGAATTACAGTGGAATGCGTTTCATTTAAGGAACCTGAATAAATAGTTGAATTAGCGCAAACCGATTTCAATATTCTTATTTCCAATATCTCATAATTATCTGACTTCAAATTCGTATATTTGTATCGGCAATTATCAGCGCGACGACAAATTAAGAAACGTTTCTGACAAAAAAATAATCGAAAACGATCGTCGTAAACAAATCGTATTTTCGATGTCATCACATATTTCATTCAAATTCCAACGTGTCATGTCATGAAAAATGCAGAATAAAATATATGATTTATGAATATTCAGGAGTGCTAATTTCATTATTTTGGACACACACAAGCCTACAGAAAACCAGTGTTGCACCGTGTTACACGTACGAAAAAAATAATAACTAGTGTCGTTTATTCTGTTGAGGTAACAGAATATTTATCAGAAAATCTTATCATTTGATGAAAACAGAGACCGCATACATGTAATAAATTATATGGTCTCTGATGAAAGTCAAGAGGCCTCATATTCTTCTAAAATTAAAGTATATATAAAATTATCTTACCTTAGTATCGTTTCCTGGGTTTTGGAGCAATGACAAAATATTAAATTTTGCTACTGAACTTTCAAGGATTGTTGTTGTTTACAGAAGTGTCTGATAGTGATAGGCTCCTATTACTACAGTATGTAAAATTGCCTCTGCCATCATAAAACAAACAAATGTCAAGAACGGTCTTCTTTGAATTAAAAAATGACAAAACCTGAGCACTCTTCCACTTAGGGTCTGTATGTATTCGGTATTTTCATTGCCACATATATATGGCAATAAAAAAATCTAAATATATATAATCCAAATTAATATCTCGGTGAATCAACAATGTCAGTGTCGGAAGGGTTATCAAACAAATTCATTATAAACTCGATAAATGTGATTTATTTTTTACAAAGAAAATAACAGATACCGGAACAGACCATGTGATTAATTCCAGTGAAAATAATTGGATCTGTCAAAAGGATGGCACAATTTTCTCGGTATCACGATGTATGTGGAGTTCTTTGTTTACAGCCGTTGCTATGATCGTTCCTATTCATCCAATCGGTGACGTAACATTGAGATTGTATTTGTTGACAACTAATCAAACCGAAAGTTACTAATGTTTAGAAAATATGAAACTTCAGTGTTTACTCTTCACCAAAGAGCAAAAATAATGATCAAATTGAAAATGAATTTTCTCTCTTTTCAGAAACTTTAGTGCCTCCCGGCTATGATATAGAGTCCTTGTCGAATCTGGTCAATCCTTGACTGTAGGGGGAACGTATATTCACGTTGCTGTAATGAACACAAAGAATATGAAATAACTCCCACGAGAATAGGCTACATCTAACTCGCTTTCTTCGGGAGTTAATCAGCTTATTCTCTTCAAACATCGCCCGTTTGCATCTTGAGCGTCGTGAACACTCCAACAAAACACAACACAACACAAGCAGTGGCACTTAATTTCCTATTTAAAAAATGTCAAAAATAGCACTACTTTAATCCATCGAACTTCACATCAGATCTTTGTTACTTCAAAACTGGAGAAGGGGTCATTTGTACCGTTGGTGAAGGAATTTTAATCTAATCTCACAGTTGAAAGAGAAACAACGATAAAACTGCCTGCCACGGTAACGAAATAACTTTAGAAATATTATGGCACCTTGGTAGTTCCTTGAAAGTAGGAAATGGGGATAAATCCTGAAATCTCTTACCGTGCCTCTCAGAACCCATCAGGAGTACATGGTACGAATGATGGCACCTGTGAGTGGTCTCCGACATTCACCCACACTTACTATGACCATAAATGGACTGGATTGTAAAAATATGGTTGAACTGAGGTCAAGAACCTACGGAGAAGTTGACTCGTTTTCCAAGGATGTAATTGCGAAATACCGTTGACGTTTCTCGGCAGCCAGTATGCCAGGATATCAATACAATCTTCCTTTTCCACTTTGATAAAAACTACCTGCAGAATTCAGTTAACCTTACCAGGAGTTTAATTATTTCAGGAATTAAAAGGATTTTTTATCAGTGGTTGGTTTTAAGCATACAGATGTTACACCTTTTTCTGAAATCTCTTGTAAGAAGGCAGATTTCAATGTGAAATAATATAGTGTAGTTAATGCAGCCATGATCGATGATATCACAAGTGACAAGTCATAGTGTATACAGACATATGTAGCAAGTACACTGTCAACACCCAAGCTGAGATGTTATGTAGTCAAGAACTCATGACAAGTTTCCACTTTTAATCGTTTAATGCACAGAAGCATAAATATGACCAGCTCTTTTACCGTAGGAAATATATTACGTTTTTCAAACATAAACTAGTGAACAAAATAAAGTATAACACCTAATAATGTCAAACATACAAATACCAACGAGCGTTTTAATACAATGTATATACAATAATGTTTGCCTATCTACTGTAGTGACAAATGATGAGATGTATCAATTTAAAAGTGGAAATAGACTATAATTCTCAACAACATCAAAAAACACGTTTTGCATGCGCAGCTCCAACACTTAGGGTTTTTCCTGCCCTCAGTTACAGTCAGAGTGTATGAATAATATACAGCTAAGGAAAACACACGTGTAAAATGGTCAGGCTAACAATGCAACAACGCGCGAGGGCTATAGGAATGTGTCAAATGGGGGAAACACAACGCCATATTGCAAGAACGTTTAATTGCACGACTACAACCATCAATAAGTTGTTTGAACGATTGAGGCAGACTTGCAGTACTAAGATCAGGCCAAGGTCAGGAAGGCCACGTGTCACGACACCCCCTTAAGACCGACATCTGCGCATTCTCCACCTACGTAATCGTTCCCTAAGTGTACCGTCATCCGCAATGACGGGGTTGAATCATCATGTCAGCAGATGGACTGTGTCGAGACGACTACGTGATCGAGGGATCAGATGTCGGCGACCTCTACGTGGCGTCAAGTTGACTCCTCAACATCGTCTCAACAGGTTACGATGAGCAGGAAACGTTAGGCGTTGGCAACTCAGAGAATGACAGAGAGTCTTGTTCAAATTAGATGGCAGAGCACGGGTGTACAGGCGGAGAGGGGAACGGGAAGCACATGACTGCGTCCAGGAGGTCGACGCCTTTGGTGGAGGCGGAGGAACCGTTTGGGGCAGCATTTAGGGCAACGTCCCCAAGGAACAATCTTGCAACACGACAAGGCAAGGCCACATGTCGCACGCCTTGTCCATGACTACCTTCAACAGCAGAACGTTCACGTTCTCCCATGGCCTGCTTGTTCCCCAGACATGAACCCTATCAAGCACCTCTGGGATTACCTTGACTGTGCAATAAGACGCAGAAATAGTGTGCCAGACAACAGAACACAACTGTAACGGGCTTTTGTTGATAAGTGGAACAGGATTCCATATTGTGTCATACGACGACTCACATGGTCCATGGGAAGGCGCATTACTGCGTGCATTGATGGCACGGGTGACCATACCAGATATTGAAGAACTCAACTTTTGTTTTGTGCCTGTTAAACGTGATTTTGTATTGACTGAAAAAGTGATAATTGGGTACCTCTTGTTTTGGTAACTCGTGATGTCTTACACTGGACTTCATTTTGTTTAAAATGTTACTTGAACAATGAACTTCATTTATCGTGACAGTCATCTATTAAACTTTATTTCACCCAAATACGTTTTTCAATTTGCAATTTTCTGTAGGTTCAAAATGGGTATTATACTTTCTTTTGCTCGCTAGTTTAGTTATGATACGATTACTTAGGAGGCATTGCTGAAATTAATGCTGACAATGCAACGTTTCGCATAAGTATCTATTGTGAAGATTATATCAGTTTACAGTGTACGTTAGCGTTTAAACTGAATCAGAAGCGTAGGACATGGCAACTGTACATGTGTCGCGAATGTCATAGTAGTTTGACCAAACACCTACCAGTAACTATTACAGCAAAAAGCGTAATTGCTTCCAGTTATGCCCCACTCGTTTGGAATTTCAATTCGTGACTCAGTTAAATTACGTTCGTCCTTCATCACTTGCAATGTATTTCAGTGTCAGAGGGGACAAAACGTATAGCGTATTTCTCGTTTGGCACTAAAGGAAACAATCTCTTTCCCTGTTTGTTTGGGTTTTTTTGGTTATATATACTGATTAGGTTCACTGTAGTCTGTAAACTAAACTGTAATGACCTGTGTTTTCAGTAAGAACCAAATTTTTCAGCACACTTTCAAATTAATTGAATCTCCATAATCTGACCCGTTCATTTACTCATTCGTCATCAACAGTATTATGGAATTATAAAGATCAACCCCAGAGAAAAAGCAGTTTTGATTATCGTTCGTGGCAAATTCCTCTTGGCACATAAGACATAATGGTAAAAGCTACTGGATCGCGGAAGATCAGTAATGGTATGTGTGGTCGACAAAGGTTAAGCATGACTATTGTGCTGCCTTACCGGTAGCACTGCCTCTCACATTTCCCCAATGCCTGTGACTTGAATATTCTGTCATTCTTATTTTGCAAGTATTTCTGTGTTCGTAGGAATAGGAAACAGGTGCATCATAGATGGTGTTTACAAGAAACACGAGAAATGTTAACCACCCACTAGAGAAGCGTGTCAATGGGTAGCTATATACATAGCTGTGGGGATGTATATGCCAGTCAAACAGAACATAGAGTATTGTACAGTGTCTTCATAACAAGCTTAATTGGAAAAGATAACTTTGGAACGGATATAGACCGACATAGGCAGTTAATCATTAACCATGTGTCAGTATATCAGATTGAATTCTCCTGTGAGATAACCATGACAGTGGAACATACAGCCTTTTTCCATGGATGCAAAGGCATTCTATCCTTGTAATGTCAAGTCTCGATAAGAAGCCGCCAGTAATTTTAGTGACAACTTGTTCATTTTGTTCATATAACCAACAAATTATGAGATGAATTGATAAACATCCTCCTTGAGACTTGTTAAGGGTAGAATGAAAAGATGAGTATCAGCCTTGTCAGTACTGCCGGTTTTTCCTTGTTCTTGACACAGTTACATGTAACAATGATACTGGTTTAATTAAAGTGTCTTTCTGCAGAGTTTATAAGTGGCGGGAAGAGTTAGACCTGGGTACTCATTTTGCAAAACCGGGAATCCTAACTAATTTTCAGTGATTCATTCTTATGATATATTATCACTAGTTTGCCTTCATCTCAACGTGGATTCTGTTTCAGCAAATAATTGATTCTGGTTATTATCTGGCGTTGACATGTTATATTAATAAAATTGAAATCTACTGAAATTGATAATGTTTGATACATTTATATATGGAAGTAAGTTCATTTAGCTATTATCTCGGGTAAGATGTTTTGGATGTAGCCACATGCTTCTTTGGGTCGTCAAAAACCCGCCTGACAGTCTTAGCGTGACAAATAGTGCTGATCTACTAGACTGACAAGACAGCAGTAATGTGTATTTTGTTATCAACGTTGATTTGTCTGTACTATGTCATTTATTATTAATGAAAACTTCAAATAGATCAGACTTGGTTTATGGTTGTCCTGACAGACATATTAGACAATGTTGATAAATGCTCTATTTACTGCCGTGCAGTATGCAGGTATGCTCAACATATGGATTACTCATCTGAATTAGAAATATTGGTTGACTGTAGTATTTTAGTAAGGGCTCATATGAACTGCCATGTCATCGAAAGTGTCCTTTAAAAATTGGATCTGATCCCCAAATTACAAACGTTATCAAAACATTTCACATAAATGTTTACTGCAGTCTTGAGGTCCAAAACATAACCATGATATCCGTATCAAACAAATCACCATCGAATAATCATTTATTTTCGTTTCATGTTTACTCACCATCAAACATGCATATGCTTGTTGTGCAGGTTTTTCAATATTACACATGATCCCATAGTGTAGAAACAAATTCCTAGGCATATATATCGTTCGTGGCAGAAGATGCTAGATGTTCGTAAAAAAAATGTTAGTGGAAAAGGAACTGCGTAATTAACAAGATATTACATTGACCGCTAACTGTAACGTATTCTCTCTCGAAGAAACCATTCAACCAAAGATATGTTCCTGACCACCATTTGAGCAGACTCCATGAGGATTGGGTGGTTACAAAGATTGTAGCTAGAAATTGGTGTGTATCTAGTTTGTATACATTGTTACCTTTTACTACACTGACAGTCCCTGGTTGTCCTTGTCAGTATTGTAGCATACAGCCATGTGTCTGTAAAAGTGAGGACAGTAACATTAAATAACATCCACTCACTGTCTTAGATTGGCAGCACAAGCAGATCTTGTGAGAATGCTTACAATACACGGAACACTTGTGTCATATTTTTCAGACATTCATTA
Source organism: Haliotis rubra (assembly GCF_003918875.1). Classification (NCBI taxonomy): domain Eukaryota; kingdom Metazoa; phylum Mollusca; class Gastropoda; order Lepetellida; family Haliotidae; genus Haliotis; species Haliotis rubra. The sequence goes on from NW_025767128.1 coordinate 112,395, forward strand.
CGCATGTAGTTTTAGTGATGTTATTTGTGCAGGAGAAAATATTTAATATATTTAATACACTCTTTAAACCATGTTTGATGGCCTTCGAGAACAGCCTGCTAGAGTTGGTTCCAATTCAATGCAATGTTACATCACATTAACACTGTGAGGAGCAGGGAACACAAAGCTCTTTCAACTGAAAACGCAAATGATCGTTGGTGATTTTTCAAGCAAACAAAAAGGCGTCAGAAGAAACTTATCAAACACTAATTTTGGAACCTTCATGCTGTGTAAGACACTTCGTGTTTTCCTGATGTATAAACTCTTTGATTTAATTCCAGACTGATGTTTTATGAAGCTCTATTTATTGCCCCTTGTAATATTATACATCACAGCTTGTCTTGATCTTGCTTTACGTTCAACGTAATGTTTGCACTATAAACATGCTTTAGATATATCACGAAGCAGCAGCCCTCCACAGACAAAGTAATGCGTTTTAGTGCAACTGAATTTGTTTATAACGCATTCGATTTCGGAAATGAAAATATTACAAGAAAACGTGGGCCAAACTATGTCTACGTTTAGTGATTGTAACAATCATTTGTATTCCTTAAAAACCTTGTACAGATTGTCTTACTAGAATAGTGCATGCATAATGGCGCGAGTTCACCAGATGCAACAGAAAAACAAACATTTTTAGCACTGCTTTCTTTCCACAGATCTCCACATGAACTAGTGATGTTTCTATAGCAAAATATGTTTGATCAGCGCTACAGCACTGAGGGCCTACTTAAAGCTTCAGAAAACATCCTATGGTAGACATGTAGACGACAATTCAAAATGTTACACATCAGTGACACACGTTATGTCTGACACACGTTCTTCCCTTTTGTGAAGTGTACCAAGTGGTACCGTAGTTTTACAGGTTCACGATTGATTTGCCGCGCATGTGTTTAAGCCGGTGCCGCTTGTAGGACAGCATACGCCTACCATGTTAAGACATGATAGCAACACTATTTGATCATGATTCAATACACTCATCTACTTTTAGCAGATATTTCATAACATAAGAGAGAATTGTCGGTGTTATTTCAAAGTTTCACTTTCACAATGAAATACTGAAAGCAGATTCCACTATGAAGTGATATTAAGAAAGTTAGTTCATGGATAACAATGTCTTTATTACATAATATTATGAAGCGACGTTTCGGTATAGATTCTTATACCTTTGTCAAGCAATAGAGCCAATCAAACTGATCATCATGAAGTGATATGTTTTGCAATTGAAGCATGGAAGTATCTTCTTGACTACCATTCAAACTGGTTTTGATTTATTGTGACCCAGTACGTGCAACCATCTGAAGGAAAATGCATTGTTGTAACTAGGGCTGTAACGATGCATCGAACTATCGATGGATTGCAATCGTTGAGTCTGCGATAGCAATTAATCGATGGAAGGAACGAGAAACTATCAATGCATCCATAGTATGTGTGACTATCGATATTTTAGTAATTGACTTTCGTTGATAAATGGCAGCGCAAAATACAGGATGTTCGGGTGCAGACTTCATTGAGTTCATTCACTGAGTTAATGTTTTAACTGTTTACTTGATTTGGGTTTCAAGTTTCTTTGCCAGTTATTAAAAGAGACTGAAACTATTTCAACTTGTTTGTATTTCATATAAACTATACATGACTTCAAATGGGAAAATTCAAGGAGAGAAAAAACTATTGTAATAGTATTGCAATAGTTGGTCGCAATAGTATGCTGCAACAGACTATCGCTTTCCCCTCAATAGTCACCCCTAGTTGTAACACCTACTGCCATACACAGTTATTCATTGTATCGTGGACAATTATATAAAATGAGAGAAATGTTTTATAATTATAGTTGTATCAGGGACGTCATTGCAAGGAAGCGGTTTTATTCCCAAGGTGTATTCAATTGCCATAATGTCTGTTGTCTCCCATCATACATCCTGGCGTTAACCGATGTCCTCATGATGACAATCACTTTCTTACACAACCGTGGGTGAGAAACCCATGTGAGAAAACTGGTATCACACATATGTGTGAGATCGATTTCTAATCCCGTGATTGGCTACTCCATGGTGATGACCTAGGGTCAGGGTATGACGGACTACTTTCCTGATTAAAATTCATTGATAAGTTACTCGTGCTTCAATCGAACAGAAACCTGTTACTCAAGCAAAAAATACCCCTTTACACCTACCTGTTATTTTCGCGATTGCAACATAAACAGGTATTTATACAATGAGTCACAAGTAGAATAAATATAACACAAATCTATTTATTTTCTAATTCCTTTTATTAAAACTTTTGATTTCTAGTCATGGATTCAAAATGGCTCCAACAATCAGTGATACCTGTGTAAACAATTATGTGAAAATCACCGTTAGAGATAAAGCCCTTGATTCCCTTAGAATATTCAAAATGTACAACACTGGTACTTTTACTGGAGAGATGCGACAAGTGTCATGTGTCGTCTTGCAAAAATACCTGACACGATAACGTCAGTGCCTGTCCATTGTGAGATCGATTTGCCTCGTTGTTTCTTTGATACATTGATGAAGATGACATTTTTCACTGATACACATGATGAAGACCCACTTCCAGCTCCGAGATACTATGTGATTCCAATGTTATCAAATTCACTCATGACAATCTGAACCAAAACACACTCGTTGAAACAATGTACAACATGGTAGGTTTTGCAAGGCTTCATGAGTGCAAATCGCGGCACACGTCCTTTCTATTCAATCGAACTTGTACAGGAACGGTTGATCTACACATAAGTCATTGCTCAAGATATTCCTCCTACGCATGATAATGAAAAGTTTATGTCTTGATAACTTACAGGATGTAATCAACTCACATTTCATACTGAAAACTCCGTAAATTGCATTACATTCCAAGTGGCAGTTTCTGGCTCCGGAAAACGAGAAGGATGTGGCGAAGAAGAGTAGTCCCCCATTGACAGTGAACGTAACCTCAGCAATGTCACATTCAAGCACACTGGGTGCACCTAATTACACACATTCAATAGTTTTGGCTCCGGTCGATGGGAGAACATTGAACGTAAACTGGTACACAAGTACAGATCCCCAATGTGCAGAGATATCCAAAACAATCTTCCGATGACGACAACCACCAAACGATAACGATGACGTCACTCGCTCAAATATTTTACGCTTACAAGATTAAAATCATCCACATTTGCATGGTAACATCATCGTTTTAGAGGGTTTAATTAATTTTCTGTGATTTTATCTAGTTATCATTATCACTATAGCCTTGATGATGCGAAGAGGTGGCAGAAACTTTTTTGTGGAGGGTCACCATGGGGATGAGTAGTGATTAGGAAGCCAAGTGACGTCACTCATTCATAAACGTTGTGTTGTGTATTATTGCGCACCTACGATGAGAAAACATGAAATTCGACCATAAAATGGTGTGATTTTATGGTGTGTAAGAAACAGATTACTGTACTCGTGTCTGTCAGATACCATTTATCTTACAACTCGTTGTTTCAAAACGTATTTAACTCGCTTTCGCTCGTTAAATACGTTTTGAAACAACTCGTTGTAAGATAAATGGTATCTGACAGACACTCGTTTAGTAATCTCTATGTATTAACTGGTCCAGACTCGTCTATTTACACATTGCCATCATAAAGCTGCGTCGTCACTAAAAACCGTTCGATTTCCAAGAGAAGACTCTTTTCTTCTTTGAGGTAATATACTGAAGTCACTCTCAATCCATTAACAAGTTACGTCATGTCAAATGATTGGTGTGTTTCTGACCTATTTTGCATAATCGATATTACTGCATAATAAACTTAAAGCCAGTGATTAGATTTCGTCAGTCAGTGTCACTTTCAGCTGGTTTGAAGTTTTATTAATTTGACCATAAAGGTCATTCACAGACCAATGTATTCATGTTTTTAATGAAGGGCTCTTTATACAAGCATGATATCAATGCAACCTCTACATTCCACATCTCAAGCCATTTAAGTTTTACTATCCGTAGTTTATGTTTGTTCATAAAGTAAAGTTTAAGCCATCTTTTTACTTTCAATTTGGCGTTCATTGTTAATGAAATGCAAAGTTCATCAAAGTTAAACGAAGCATTACTTTGCTGGCAATGGGAATTGTTAAGAAGTGCGTATGAACCATGTAGCATCTCCTCTGATGTTTACTGAAGTAATCGTTTAAAGACTATATTGGCAAATTGAAAAGAAAGCTCAAGTAATATACGTTATCCTCGCTCGTTGATCGCCTGCCCTCAGGGGCAAAACTGAAGCTCGCGTTCCTGGAAGGAATCATTCTTTGACCACAACTGTCTAATGAGATTGACGTTCAGAGATTGTGTCGGGCACACAAATTGCTTGATGTATAACCTGGAGCCCCCTCCCTGCAAACTATAAATCACTCAGACACATTCAGATCATCGGGTTACTGTTCCACACGAGTTGCCGATGTGCCAATTTCAGTGATAAGATCTGAAAATCCTGAAAGGTAAGCGATACTTAAAAGGTGGAACACATTTAGGTTTGATGGCCTTTCTGAGGGATGGCGCCGCTAAGAACTGCTGATCCTTTTCCAATGGGGTGGAATTGTCGAAATAGCTTACGGTTAATTGTCTCAGAAAAACTTAGAATTAGATTGATAGGACGCTGTAGAAACTTACAGGGTACAGAAGAAATGTAAAGCGTTGCTGTGTACAACTGAAGAAGCACATTAACACGAATAAAACATATTATCCAAATAGTCTTGAAGAAGCTTTAGGCATATTCTGTAAAGATAATAAAAACGTAATATATTCAACGTAATAAGAAATATACGCATCATTTATCAAAGGATATTAGCAATTCAGTTTGAGTGGATATGTGTTAATAATGTATACAAGTTGAGAAGCTTTTGGCTACTGTTGTCGACTTCTTTGGGACTTCAATGATCTTTTGGGTAAACCTTTTGTCGGTATAGCATATCAAATGCTTACTTGCTTCAATCTAAATCTCATAGTGTATTCCACAAGATACTACACTATCTCAAATCTCACCTTGTCTTATTGAAAAGAGGTTATATTCTATCCACTTCGTTTTCGGGCGTATGCCACGTCTGATTATGAAATATTGATAAACCGTGCTGTTCCCAGATAATTTATTTGTCTTACCATGCCCGAGTGTACCAATACTGACAATCACACTGCCTTAAAGTTAAGAGATCGTTAAAAGTTAACAGTAAATGGACTAATCACTACTCCCAATAACATGTGTGCCCCGCTCGGATCCGTGTTAGGTTTTACGCTCAGCAGCATGGTTGTCATATGGTTGTCACCATGGTTGATTAGCATTACCGGTAACAGGATCGAGACTAACTCTCATTTGTGTACCATGGTTGATTAGCATTCATTGTGTATTCCATAAGATAGCGTCCCATACATATACTGTCACAAATGCCACATTGATGGTTTGAAAGGAGATGATCTTCTATCCACCGCCCCCTTCCAGCAAAGAGAAGTGTTTGTGTTGTTTTGTAGAATCATAATTATGCACAAAATATTATAAACTATTTTGTGCTAGAAATTTGCAATCGGTCTCAGAAATCCCAAGTACTGGTATGGACTTTTCAATGACACGTCAAATTTAATATTGACACTCAGTGCGTGTGCTGGTTTGACAACGTTATTTATAATTATAGTTATTCACCGTGCTTTGTAGGTTAGTGCAGTTCATGATCCCATTGAAATTTGGGGCAACATTATTATTATGAAACAAATGATATGATATATAATCATATTAGTTTTAGTTCTTGAGCGGTCTGTAGTTTTGGCATATTACGCTATGACTGTCCATTATATAATACATACAGATAACAGTTGCTGCAGATCAAAGCACCCTGTTGCCCCTTTAAAGTTATTTCTGACCTTGATAGAAATCGGTTGGATTGTGCAGGGCTTTGCATAGTGTGCATTACTTACAAATCAAGCTTCAATAAAATTATATTTTGAAGATGAAGTAAAATTTCCGTCCATCAAAATTAACCTCCGTAATTCGAACATATAAGAACTGATTTTACACTGAGGTGGTTGTACGTTAAACAAATGCATATAATCGGTCATTGCTAGTATTTCAAGTATGTGTGAAAGAAATCAGCCTGTACACCATGCAAGTAATTTGTTTTGAAAAATATGCATGACACCAATTTAAACCCTAAACAACATAAATGTAACAAGCATATGGCTCATTGAAGCTGTTATGATTTCTGTAGTGGTTCAGTGGTGAGTGGTGAGTGTATCAATGTGTATTTAATATATCTATATTTAACAATAATTAATTGTTTTATCAAATCACATCCATATTTGTGATGTACAGAAACGTATATGTTGGCTTTATGCTTGGCAAATCACTGTACTTCCAGGCTCTCAAGATCAATTACTCTGGCTAAGTACAGACACATGTTTATTGCTTAAATGGACGTAACTGAATATTGTGTACGCAAACTCCTTTCCATATCAAACAGCCTGTAAAGAATTAAGACCATTAGACCACTTGTTGCAAAAGGCGTTGTAAAGAGGGTGGGTGATTTCTAACACAGAAGTGTCTGATAGTGATTGGCTCCTATTACTACAGTATGTAAAATTGCCTCTGCCATCATAAAACAAAAAAACAGTGTTCTTGGAATTAAAAAATGACAAAACCTGAGCACTCTTTCATTTAGGGTCTGTATGTATTTGACATTTTCGTTGCCACATATATATGGCAATAAAAAATCCAAATTAAAATCTCAGTGAATTAGCTCCAAACTGGACAAACAAATCATTTATTTCAGGGCTTGATTTTGGGAAAGGAAACCTATATGCCCCTGGTGCCACCTTACATCAGTGCCTTGATGCCTCAGACAAAAACAGGCTGCACCCCCTGCTAAATATATATTTCTAACATGTCTTGTCACTTTAAAAAAGCGACTTTGGCCACGCCCTTACGCGTTACTTACGGCTGTCAACAATGTCAGTGTCGGAAGGTTTATCAAACAAATTCATTATAAACTCGATAAATATGATTTTTATTTTACAAAGACAATAACAGATACCGGAAGAGACCATGCAATTAATTCCAGCGAAAACAATTGGATCTATCAAAAGGATGGCACATTTTTTTCGGTATCACGATGCATGTGGAGTTCTTTGTTTACAGCCGTTGCCATGATCGTTCCTATTCATCCAATCGGTGACATAACATTGAGATTGGTTTTGTTTACAACTAATTAAACCAAAAGTTACTAATTTTTAGAAAATATGAAACTTCAGTGTTTACTCTTCACCAAAGAACAAAAATAATGATCAAATTATGAAAAAAAATCATTATGAAGAAACTGGTTAACGAAGTGCACGAAGTAGAAAGTGGCCGTTTTTTGTGGCTGTGTGCGGACATTTTTTTAATTCGCGGGCGTTTCGTTTTAAGGTACATAAACTAATGGAAAATTATATATTTAGAATGCTGAGAATTAATGCATTCCATACATATTTCAAATGACACGTACATCCGACTTGTTGAATAATTATTGCAAGTTTTATTTGGGATGTCATTATGCTGCTGTTCTGCCGAATGGGTTCGACAGTAGCATTGAGAGGATTAATGAGCGATATCAGGTACTGTCGAGGAGGTTGTGTAGCCTGCCCCACAGACACTACTCACCACAACCACATGCAATCGCAAGTCAGTTGTTCATGAAAACCAAATGAAATAACTTATCATGATCAGCATTTTATACCCACAGCATAAAGCAAGTAGATATTGTTCAATAGTTGTTGAATAAATTAACAGTAATTGTTATCGAAATGAATAAATTACTGCTTTCATAACATCCGTGGAAACGTATATGCCGACGCGGCGGGCCATCGAACATAAGTGACGGAAGTGCCCTCAGGAAATGAAATAATGATCAAGTTGGTTACTGCTATATATTGTTTTTGGTCCGTATAGAAATATTCATAAGTCATAGTGTTTGAAAATGAATTTTCTCTCTTTTCAGACACGTAAGTGCCTCCCGGCTATGATACAGAGTCCTTGTCGAATCTGGTCAAGCCTCGACTGTGGGAGCAACGTATACTCACGTTGTTCTAATGAACCCAAAGAATATGAAATAACTGCCACGTGAACAGGTTACATCTCACTCGCTTTCTTTCGGGAGTTAATCAGCTTATTCTCTTCAAACATCGCCTATTTACATCTTGAGTGTCGTGAACACTTCAACACAACACAAGCAGTGGCACTTAATTTCCTATTTAAAAAATGTCAAAAATAGCACTACTTTAATCGATCGAACTTCACATAAGATCTTTGTTACTTCAAAACTGGAGAAGGGGTCATTTGTACCATTGGTGAAGGAATTTTAATCTAATCTCACAGTTGAAGGAAAAACAACGATAAAACAGCGTGCCGCTGTAACGGAATAACTTTAGAAATATTATGGCACCTTGGTAGTTCCTGGAAAGTAGGAAATGGGAGATAAATCCTGAAATCTCTTACTGTGCCTCTTAGACCCCATCAGGAGTACATGGTACGAATGATGGCACCTGTGAGTGGTCTCCGACATTCACCCACACTTACTGTGACCATATATGGACTGGATTGTCATTATGGTTGAACTGAGGTCAAGAACCTACGGAGAAGTTGACTCGTTTTCCAAAGGATGTAATTGCGAAATACCGTTGACGTTTCTCGGCAGCCAGTATGCCAGGATATCAATAAAATCTTCACTTTCCACTTTAATTAAAACTACCTGCAGAATTCAGTTAACCTTACCAGGAGTTTAATTATTTCAGGAATTAAAAGGATTTTTTATCAGTGGTTGGTTTTAAGCATACAGATGTTACACCTTTTTCTGAAATCTCTCGTAAGAAGGCAGATTTCAATGTGAAATAATATAGTGTAGTTAATGCAGCCATGATCGATGATATTTCATGTACAAGTGTCAAGTCATAGTGTATACAGACATATGTAGCAAGTACATTGTGAACACCCAAGCTGAGATGTAGTCAAGAACTCATGACAAGTTTCCGCTTTTAATCCTTTAATGCACAGAAACATAATTATGACCAGTTCTTTTACAGTAGGAAATATATTACGTTTTTCAAACATAAACTAAAGTACTGTCGGAAATAGAAAAAAACTGTTTTTAGGCTGTTACTCTGTATCTCTAAAATTTACACAATTGCAAATAGCATATGTCGAAATAACCTATATCGGCCTAACTGGACGTTAGGTGGGATGCGTAATAGGATATCCAGAAAAGCATGTTTACTCGTAAAATTGGGCAAAACGTAGAAAAAATACGAATAGCTCCTGAAAACAATAGATCATACTATAGATGGCAATTAAGTCGCTCAGCCAGGTATGACGACGGACCGTCGACTCACCTGGCATGAAATCCATGTGCTGCCTACGGGCACAAGGGGTCATCTCAAAGATATTTTATGCTTTCTCATGTGTGTTGAATATGTCTCATCTATTGATTAACATCTTACGTGTCTTTCTTTCACAAAGTTTATGTGGAGATGTGTAAACGAGGACCCATAGAAAGGCTTAAATCCGCCTTCGCATTAAATGTCTCAAAATATATAGGTGGCATGACCACCCGATGATCGACAGGAATGGATAGTATTTGTAAATTGTTATGACATGCCGTTTGCTTCCTCAATCTATTTCCCCTAAAGGGTTATCTTGTCTCAGCTGATATCTCTTTCACCCAGCCCGACCCCAACCACCGTCTGTGACACCCGTCCTGACACGCTGTTTGAGACGACCCCTCCTACCTGTTTCTTTTTACAGTGACAGTGAGACTCCATGGTAGCTACATCCTTAATAGTGTCAATATCAAAGTTATTATTGTTTACGTCAGCTATCGTTTATAATAAAGATAAGTTTATTTTTGAAATAGGCATTTAAAAAGTGTCCTTTGCAATACAGTATCATCGCACACTTATTTGCATAAAGTCATGGTCTGTTCCAAATAAGTCGCTTTGGACTCAGAAAAAAACCGCATTGCTTATTTCTGCACTAATCTGTCCTCAGTAAAGTCCTTTTTCTACGTTTCCTATCTCCCTACCACTGAGACTGTAGTTAGGTCGAACTCAGTTTAACAGATATTTCACACTTTCACATATTAACTACATAAATTGTAGATATAAAGTGTTTTTCTATTCCCGACAGTACTTTAGTGAGCAAAAGAAAGTATAACACCTAATAATGTCAAACAAACAAATACCAAGGAGCGTTTTAATTTAATTTATATACAATAATGTTTGCCTATCTACTGTAGTGACAAATGATGAGATGTATCAATTTGAAAGTTGAAATGGACGAAAATTCTCAACAACATCAAAAAACACGTTTTGCATGCGCAGCTCCAACACGTAGGGTCTTTTCTGCCCTCGATTACCGTCAGTTTGTATGGATAATATACAGCTAAGGAAAACACACGTTTAAAATGGCCAGGTTAACAATGAAACAACGCCAGAGGGCTATAGGAATGTGTCAAATGGGGGAAACACAACGCCATATTGCAAGAACGTTTAATTGCAGTACATGGTACGAATGATGGCACCTGTGAGTGGTCTCCGACATTTACCCACACTTATTACTGTGACCATATATGGACTGGATTGTGAAAATGGTTGAATTGAGGTCAAGAACCTACGAAGAAGTTAACTCGTTTTCCAAGGATGTAATTGCGAAATACCATTGACGTTTTTCAGCAGCCAGTATGCCAGGGTATCAATACAATCTTAACTTTCCACTTTAATTAAAACTACCTGCAGAATTCAGTTAATCTTACCAGGAGGTAAATTCTTTTAGGAATCAAAATGATTTTTTATTAGTGGTTGGTTTCAAGTACACAGATATTAAACCTTTTTCTGACATCTCTCGTAAGAAAGCAGATTTCAATGTGAAATAATGAAGGGTAGTTAACGCAGCCATGATAGATGATATCGCATGTAACAGGTCATAGTATATGCAGACATTTTTTAACAAGTACACTGTGAACACCCCTGCTGAGATGTTTCTGTAGTCAAGAAGTCATGCCATGGTTCCTCTTTTAATTTTTTAAAGCGGCTAAAAGCGGCGTAAAACCAAACTCAGTCAGTCAGTCCGTCCATGCAATGCACAGAAGCATAAACATGAGAAGCTCTTTTGCAGTAGGAAATATATTACGTTTTTCAAACATAGCAAGCAAAAGAAAGTATAGCAACTAATAATGTCAAACAAATACCAACGAGCGTTTTAATACAATGCATATACAATAATGTTTGCCTACCTACTGTAGTGACAAACGATGAGATGTATCAATTTGAAAGTTGAAATGGACGGGCCCTCACTTCCCACCAGTGTGTACGGATAACATACAGCTAGTTAAGACATACACGTTTAAAAGTGCCAGGTTAACAATGCAACAACGCGAAATAGGAATGCGTCAAATGGGGGCAACACAGTGCCATATTACAAGAACGTTTCATTGCACGAACCGTTTGGGGCGGCATTTGTGGCCACGAGAAGACGCCAATACATATCGTTCATTGAAACATCAATGCTGTATATTACAGGGATAACATCTTGAGGCCCCATCAATGTCCCAAAGGAACCAACCTGCAACACAACAACGCAAGGTCACATGCCGCACGCCTTGTCCATGACTATCTTCAACAGCAGAATGTTCACGTTCTACCATGGCCTGCTTGTTCCCCAAACATGAACCCTATCGAGCACCCCTGGCATCATCTTGACTGTGCCATAAGACGCAAAAATAGTGTGCCAGACAACAGAACACAACTTTGTTGATAAGTGGAACAAGTCACATGGTCCATGAGAAGGCGCATAACTGCGTGCATTGATGGCAGGGGTGCCCATACCAGATATTGAAGAACTCTACTTTTGTTTTTGTGCCTGTCACATGTGATTTTTGATTGACTGAAACAGTGATAATTTGGCACCTGTTTTTTGGAAACTCATGATGTCTTACAGTGGACTTTATTTTGTTTAAAATGTTGCTTTAACAATAAACTTCATTTATCGTGACAGTCCTGATTCGTACCAATCTACTAAACTTTATTTCATGCAAATACGTTTTGCAGTTTCCAATTTTCTGTTGGTTCAAAATGGGTATTATACATTCTTTTGCTCGTTTAGTTAAGATACCATTACTTAGGAGACATTGCTGAAATTAATGCTGACAATGCACCTTTTCACATTAGTATCTATTGTGAAGATTACATCAGTTTGCAGCGTACGTTGGCGTTTAAACTGAATCAGAACCATAGGACATCACAGCTGTGTCCAGAATGCCATAGCAATTTGAACAAACACCTACCAGTAGTTATTCAAAGCAAAAAGCGTAATTGCTTCCAGGTATGCCCCACTCGTTTGGGATTTCAATTCGTGACTGGATTAAATTCTGTTCTTCCTTCATCACTTGCAATGTATTTCAGTGTCAGAGGGGACAAAACTTATAGCGTATTTCTCGTTTGACACTAAATGAAACAATCTCTTTCCCTGTTTTTTGTTACATATACTGATTACGTCCACTGTCGTCTGTAAAACTGGGGCGGTGGGGTAGCCTAATGGTTAAAGCGTTGGCTCGTCACGCCGAAGACCCGGGTTCGAATCCCCACATGGGCACAATGTGTGAAGCCCATTTCTGGTGTCCCCCGCCGTGATGTTGCTGGAATATTGCTAAAAGCGGCGTAAAACCAAACTCAGTCAGTCAGTCAGTCAGTCTGTAAAACTAAACTGTCATGGCCTGTATTTTCAGTAAGAACCTCCTACTGTTTCAGCACACTTTCAACATGTTCGACATTGTGTCTACAAGATTACATTTGAAACAATTTTGAAACTGCACACTTTCCACCGGTGTACTTATTATCGGGTTTGGTTTCAAATAGTTGTTAATATCGCAACTGGTTTATAAATAGTGATAATTATGTATACCAATAAACATCAAAGGCCAGAGAAGAACCATTCTCGATATTTTAATGTTACTGTGATTAAAATGACAAACATACCTGTGTTATTATGACCAGATTAACGTTAAAAGCATCTGTGGGATAGACAAGTCATTAAACCATTTGACGTGCCAAGTTCGATATCAAGCAGTTGAAACCCATCCTTCGTGTATCGGCGTGAAAATCCTTTGGTAAGCCAGAACCAAAGACACATAAACAGAGGACGGAAAAGGCACCTATAACGACATACAACATCAAAACCAGACACAGTACAATCATTAACAAGAACTTGTCTGTATAGGAAGGGAATGTTATTATCAGACATGATTCAAGGTTTTTGACGTCGGCCTGAAAATTATCGACATTGCATGGTACTGGTTTTGTTCATCACGACGTCAGTAGAAACAAAGCCACACATACACACACTATATGTAGAATTTCCTATTTCATATCACGTTCTCAGCTGATAAATACGTACAATTAGTTTTATAGGTACAAGGGTGGTTCTGCGAAAATATCATTGGCCCGCAACGCCAAAGACCTAATTCCTATTTCATACATGTGTAAAATAGGCAACGTGAGGTAAAAGTGGGTTCGTCTATTAGTTCAGTAATGTAGTGAAGTGTGTGTGGTTACTTCTTCTATTTTACAAAATGACATACTGTGTCGCAGTTTAACACGAGGAGACCTCACGCAGACACATTACACTCACCCTGACACCATTGGTCCTTGTTTTAACATGACTGCAAGATAACAACAAATAACATTTTCAGCGTCTTGTGTAATGACCCCGCTTGGGGTTCTGACAACTGCTGATACACTGACCGTCGGGTCAGACGCTCTATACACAACTCCACAGAAGCGGTTATATTAACGTAGAAAATCTTCAAAATAATAAAGTGTTAATGTCAATTCTGAATAAGAAACTGAGTACTAGATTTCCCTTCTAGGTATTAAGATTCGTATCATTATCACAAGAAAAGCAAAGAACAGGGCAACATAATGACAAGTCTACTCCAACAAGTTACCATAGTAATGACACAAGTATTATGCCCATGCAGTGCAAAGTTTTCACGGCCTCAGGAAACTTTTAGAAAAGCTTTAGGTAGACATGGTGAGGGCACACATGTATTGTTTTTTGCTAATGTCCGCTGCAAAACCCTGTCCTGACTTGTGCCATATGTTTCCAGAGTATTTTTCTCAGGTAAACGTATGTCTCCTCTTGGCATGCATTTATGATTGTGTACCACTTGAAGAAAGAATACGCTTTCATTTCGGGAATACCTGGCATCATAACTGTTTGATGATTCATTAACATCCTCTTGATAATCGAGAGTCAGAATCGTACAGTGAAACTCATATGTGTTTACATGGGCTTTAATGTCACGTTCAAGATAATTGCAATTCAATAGCCAAATGTTTTCAGCAGAGATTGTGGAAACAGTTTTATATTTTCTATTTAAAACACAAACTGCATTTCAGCATATACAAGTGTTCCCTTAGTGGAATTCTATTTCCCTTGAATCATTAGTTTTAACAATGACTGCAAACACGTTTATTCTGCTTATATACTGTAACCAAGTTTTATTTGCAGCGGATATTTTTTATTTATGCCAACCGTTGCAGTATTTCGCGCTATGTACAACATGAGTACACGGTGCCTACAGTCAGATGACCTAAAATGTGTTTAAAACACGAGAATGGAAAATATCGAGATTATAGACACTTGGCCGTACCCGACTTTTCCTGAGAAGGTCACTTCGAATAGTCCACACAGACATCAGTTAAAGACAAAGAATGAGCACAGCGGAGAGTATATGATGGATAGCATGGACAATACACTAAGTAACACAATGTATGTGGTTTCTTAATAGGAAATACCATAATATACTAAATGTAAAAATGAAATAGGACTATAGCTTCCATAAACCTCTAGACACATCACTAATTTCCAGTGAGTCATCATTTCCGAAAAATCTTGACCTTTTTAAGAAAATACGGATCACATGCAAAGCTTTCTACGTTCGATGTGGATTCTTACAGCAGAGATCAAGGGAATTGCCTCCTCCCCTGACTATGCAGATCGAATAAGGGAAATGACCCATCAATATGTATCAAATCAGATTGTTGATAACGTTGCAGTACATCTGAATTCATTACTTGTATACAATTTGTCATTGTTGGTGAACATCTGGCATCATTTAATGATATGGGTATTGTTTACCCGTTCGTAATGCCAAAACGCCACACTTCTCACAACATACTATGGATATATTATACCCCCTTTCTTTGGTTCGGCCCGTGAAGGTCCGGGTTAGAATATTGATCTTCAGTAACCCATGCTTGTCGTAAGAGGCGACTAACGGGATCGGGTGGTCGGCCTCGCTGACTTGGTTGACACATGACATCGGCTCCGATTGTGTAGATCGATGCTCATGCTGGTCCAGACTCGATTATTTACAGACCGCCGCAATATAGCTGGAATATTGCTGAGTGCGGCGTAAACCTAAACACACTCACTCACTTCTTTGGTTCAGTCACCATATCTCATGATGTCAATCAACGGAATTTCTGGTCCACTCTTCTCCTCAAACTCACTGACTCTCCACTTTCACACATCCCCTCTTTCCGCATTCAACCACTCATACTTCATTCCTTCATTGAGCACATACTCACCAATTAATTGAATCTCTATAATCTGACCCGTTCTTTTAGGTGTGGACGAAAAGGTTAAGCATGTGCTGCCTTATCGGTAGCACCGCTTCTCACATTTCCGCAATGTCTGTGACATAATAGTCTGTCATTCTAATTTTGCAAGTATTTCTGTGTTCGTGGGAATAGGAAACAGGTGCACATTGGATGGAGTTTACAAGAAACAAGAGAAATGTTAACCACCCACTTGAGAAGCGTGTCAATGGGTAGTTCCAGCTCATTACAAGGCACCCAAAGCTATATACATGGCGGTTGAATTCTCCTGTGACATAACCATGGCAGTGGAACACACAGCTTACTGTGGATGCATAGAAAATCTATCCTTGTAATGGCAAGTCTGGATAAGAAACCTCCAGTCCTTTTAGTGACAACTTGTACTTTTTTTCATGTAAGCTACAAATTATGAGTTGAATTAATAAACATCATCCAAGAGACTTGTCAAGTGTAAAATGAAACGATGAGTATCAGCCTAGTCAGTACAACCGGTTTTTCCTTGTTCTATTAAACATAACTATAAACTGTATACGTTACATATACACGAATGCTGACACAGTTACATATAACACTGATACTGTTTTATTTAAGATGTCTTAATGCATAGTTTATAAGTGGTGGGAAGAGTCTGACCTGCGCACTCATTTGGCAAAACCGGAAAATCTTACTGATTTTCAGTGATTCATTCTTATCATAAATTATGTTATCACTACTTTGTCTTCATCTCAACGTGGATTCTGTTTCAGCAGATTATTGATTCTGGTTATTATCCAGCGTTGTCATGTTATATTTATATAATCTACTGAAATTAATAAATGCCTATACATTTATACATGGAAGGAAGGTCATTTAGCTATTATCTCGGACGAGATGTTTTGGAGGAAACTAATGCATCTGTGGGTCGTTATAACCCTCTCTGACAGTCTTGGCGTGACAGATAGTGCTGATCTACTAGACTGACAAGACAGCGGTAATGTGTATTTTCTTATCAACGTTGATTTGTCTGTACTATGTCATTTATTATTGATGAACACTACAAATAGATCAGACTTGGTTTATGGTTATCCTGACAGACATATTAGACAATGTTGATATATGTTGCCGTGCAGTATACATGTATGCTCATTACATGGATTACACATCTGAATTAGAAATATCGTTTGACTATAGTTATTTAAGTAAGGGCTGATATGAACTGCAATGTCATCGCAAGGATCCCTTCAAAACTGGATCAGCCATGTGTATGTAAGAGTGCTGACAGCAACTGTAAACACCATCCACTCACCCCCTAGGTTGGCAGCTCAAGTGTTCTTGTAGGAATACTTACAATACACGGAACACTTGTGTCATATTTTCAGAGGTGCATTACGCATGTAGTTTTAGTGATGTTATTTGTGCAGGAGAAAATATTTAATATATTTAATACACACTTGAGACCATGTTTGATCGCATTCGATAACAGCCTGCTAGAGTTGGTTCCAATCCAATGCAATGTTACGTCACATTATCACTATGGTGAACAGGGAACACAACGCTCTTTCAACTGAAAGGGCAAATGATCGTTGGCGATTTTTCACGCAAACAAAAAGGCGTCAGAAGAAACTTATCAAACACTAATTTTGGAACCGTCATGCTGTGTAAAACGCTTCGTGTTTTCCTGATGTATAAACTCTTTGATTTAATTCCAGACTGATGTTTTATGCAGCTCTATTTATTGCCCCTTGTAAGTTTATACATCACAGCTTTTCTTGATCCTGCTTTACGTTCAACGTAATGTTTGCACTATAAACATGCTTTATACGCGGTCCATTTATCACTGCGTGAGTTGATCTAACACAGAACCAAGGGCTTCGCTTAACGGATGGCATCTGCCGAGCTGATTACATACGTTCTGACAATGTAGATATATCACGAAGCAGCAGCCCTCCACTGACAAAGTAATGCGTTTTAGTGCAGCTGAATTTGTTTATAACGCATTCGATTTCGGAAATGAAAATATTACAAGAAAACGTGGGCCAAACTATTTCTACGTTTAGTGATTGGAACAATCACTTGTATTTGTTAACCTTGTACAGACAGTGTTACTAGAATAGTGCATGCATAATGGCCCGAGTTCAGCGCATGCAACAGAAAAACAAAACGTTTTAGCACTGCTTTCTTACCACAGATCTCCACATAAACTAATGATGTTTCTATAACAAGATATGTTTGATCAGCTCTACAGCACTGAGGGCCTACTTAAAGCTTTAAAAGCATCCTATGGTAGACATGTAGACAACATTTCAAAATGCTACACATCAGAGACACACGTTACGTCTGACACACGTTATTCCACACTTTTGTGAAGTGTACCAGGTACTACCGTAGTTTTACAGGTTCACGATTGATTTGCCGCGCATGTGTTCAAGCCGGGGCCGCTTGTAGGTCAGTATACGCCTACCATGTTAAGATATGATAGCAAAACTATTTGATCATGATTCAATGCACTCATCTACTTTTAGCAGATATTTCATAACATAAGAGAGAATTGTCAGTGTTATTTCAAAGTTGTACTTTCACAATGAAGTACTGAAACCAGACTGACTGACTGAATGAATTTGGTTTTACGCCGCTTTTAGCAATATTCCAGCAACATCACGGCGTGGGACACCAGAATTGGGCTTCACACATTGTGCCCATGTGGGGTGTCGAACCCGGGTCTTCGGCGTGACGAGCCAACGCTTTAACCATTAGGCTACCCCACCGCCCCTACTGAAACCAGAATCGATGAGGAAGTGATATGTTTTGCATTTGGAGCCGGGAAGTATAATTCTGAGCACCTTTCAAACTAGCTTTGCTTTATTGTGACCCAGTATGTTCAACCATCTGAAAGAAAATGCATTGTTGTAACACCTACTCCCATACACGAGGTATTAATTGTATCTTGGACAAGTATAAAAATGAGAGCAATGTTTTATAATAGTTATATCAGCTACATGGCGTTTATACCACATGATTAGAATGAAGCAGTCACATTTTCCAGGTGTATTCAATTGCCATAATGTCTGGTGTCTCCCATCATACATCCTGGCGTAAACCGATGTGCTCATGATATCAATCACCGTATTAACTGGTCCAGACTCGACTATCAAGCTGTGGCGTTACGAAAAACGGGTTCGATTTCCAAGAGACGACTTTTTGCTTCTTCGAAGTAACATGCTGAACAGTCACTAGCTTAACATGTTACGTCCTGTCAAATGTTTGCTGTGTTTCTGAACTATTTTGCATAATCGACATTGAGTGATATACCGAATTCTGAACTTAAACCAAATGATTAGATTACGACAGTCAGTGTCTCACTGAGCTGTCTAGTAGTTTTATTAATCAGAACATAGAGGTCATTCACATAACAGTGTATTCATATGTTGCACTTTAATAAAGAGATCTGAATAAAGGCATGCTCTACAATTCCACAATCTCAAACCAATAAAGCCATTCACAGACTATATAGGCAAATTGAAAAGAATGCTCATGTAATATACGTTATCCTCGCTCGTTGATCGCCTTGTAAAGCCATTAAAGTTTTACTTTCCGTAGTTTATGTCTGTTCACAAAATAATGTTTAAGCCATCTTTTTACTTTCAATGTGGTGTTCACAGTTAATGAAATGTACATACCTGGCCCAAAGTTAATAATAGTTAAACAAAGCATCACTTTGTGGGCACAACTCTGGGAATTGTTAAGTAGTGCGTATGAACCATGTAGCAATTTCAGCATCTCCTCTGATGTTTACTGAAGTAATCATTCAAAGACTATATTATCAAATTCAAAAGAAAGCTCAAGTAATATACGTTATCCTCGCTCGTTGATCGCCTGCCCTCAGGGGCAAAACTGAAGCTCGCGTTCCTGGAAGGAATCATTCCTTTGACTACAACTGTCTAATGAGATTGACGTTCAGAGATTGTGTCGGGCACGCAAATTGCTTGATGTATAACCTGGAGGCCGCTCCCTGCAAACTGTAAATCACTCAGACACATTCAGATCATCGGGTTACTGTTCCACACGAGTTGCTGATGTGCCAATTTCAGTTATAAGATGGCAAAACCCTGAAAGGTAAGTGAGGCTTAAAAGGTGGAACAAATTTAGGTTTGATGGTCTTTCTGAGGGATGGCGCCGCTAAGAACTGCTGATCCTATTCCAATGGGGTGGAATTGCCGAAATAGCTTACGGACAGTTGGCTCAAATAACCTTAGAATTAGATTGATAGGAATCAGCAGGAACTGACACGGTATCAAAGAAATGTAGTGTTGCTGTGTATAACTGACGAAGCATATTAACACGAATAAAACAAATCAGTCCTGAAGCAGCATTAGGCATATTCTATACAGTTAATAAAAACGTAATACAAAGTAAAACATGCATCATTTATCAAGGATATTAGTATGTCAGCGTGAGTGGATAAATAATGTATACAAACTGAGATGCTTTTGGCTGTAGTTGTCGACTTCTTTTGGATTTCAATGATCTTTTGGGCATACATATTCGTCGGTACAGCATATCAAATGCTAACTTGCTTCACCCATTGTGTATTCCATAAGATACTATACTAACACAAATGTCACCTTGTCTTTTTGAAAAGAGGTGATCTTCTCCAATGCGCATGACACGTCTGATTATGAAATAGGCTTGTTGTTTTGAAATATTAATAAACCGTCCTGTTCCCAGAAAGTTATGGAATCGTTTGTCTTGTCATGCCATGGCCAGACTGTAACAATACTGACAATCACATTGAATGGAGGTGAAGAGATCCCGCAAAGTTAACAGTAAATGGACTAATCACTACTTTCAATAACATGTGTCCCCCCGTTCGGATCCGGTTTAGATTTTATGTTCAGCAGTCCATGGTTGTCATGCCTGTAACGGGATCGGTAGTCAGGGTGAGGAATGTATGTCATCGTATCGCATCCACAAATTCTCCTATCGGTGCTTATTGAAAGTCAGTCACTGCATTGTATCGACCATACTGGGTTATTTACAGAACGGCATCGCATATATCCGGAATATTGCTGAGTGCGACTTTAAACATCACACAAACAAACAATGACGTGTATCGAATTCATTCTTACTCTGGCCTTTTGACAAATACATGATAAGTAGTTAAACATCTGTCATTAGTGTACTGCACCAACGATCGTTCTTTCTCAGCAAAGAGAAGTGTGTGTGTGTTTGTTTTTTGTTTTTGTAAAATAAAATGCACAAATATTGTAAGCTATTTTATTGCTAGAAATATTGCAATCGGTCTTGGAAAACTAAGTTCTGGTATGGATGGAGGTTTGCAATGAAGGAGAAATGTTCTTGTTGCATAAGATGATTTGGGGCTGGTTTATTATTGTTGATTAGCACTCAGTGCTCCATGGCAGTATATGGAAAACGTTTTCACTTTATGACCCCGGTCCACTTGCCATGATCCTATTTGATATGTATATTCCGAGCTTCCAAGGACTACGTTATACCCCGGAATAATTATAGTAATTTACCTTGCGTCGCCTTCCTGTTCGATGTAGGTTAGTGCAGTTCATGATCAAGTGAAGCAATATCACATTTGTAGAATCATTTGGGGCTACATTATTATGCAGGAAGACATATGGAAGATGCTGAAACAAATTATACAGCAATAATAGCATATTATGCTCCATACTTAAGCAGACTATATTTTCGGCAAATTAACCCACGACTGCCCATTATTATAATACATACAAATAACAGTTGCTGCACTATAACGTTAACAAGATTAGATCAATGCACCTTGTTACCCCTTTGATTTTTTTTCTCTCCTCGGTAATAATCGGTTGCATTGAGTGGGACTTTGCATAGTGTTCATTATTATTCACAAGACAAAGTAATATCTTGAAGATGAAGTGATTTCTGATTATTTGATTGGTCTACTGGCAAATCAAATGACCTTTTCATTTTTCAACAAACTTTTTAAAAAGTGGCGTTTTCAAAGTACAATCTATTCATGTTTTACACGATTTTTGACAAACATTTTTTAAGAATACAACCATTATTTTGTTACTGCATTTCAATGTACATTGTCTAAAGTTTGCGTTACAGTCAAATCGTCACCCCTTAATCTCAGAAATTTGAAATATAAGAAATGGATTTCACATTCAGGAGTTTGAACGCATAAAATCGTGAAAAAAGTAAAATTGTTATCATTTCTCTCCTTTTTAATAACACGATGTAGAGTGATGCATGTGAAGTGCATCTAAAAGAAACTCAGTGCTTATGATAATAAACTCCAGTGAGTCCATGGGAGTGACCCAGTGGTATATGAGTGAATGCGTGTGTTTTCCAGTGGTATATAAGTGAGTGAGGGAGCGAGCGGTCCAGCAGTATATACGTGAGGGAGGGGTTGACTGAACGGGCGAGTGAGCGTGCGCGCGAGAGTAGCGAACGCTCAGATAAAGGGTTTAATCTATCAGAAAATAACAGCACTGTTGAAATAGAATGTTAAATGTATCTTATGTGTATTTAATATATCCCCATTTAATTCCTAATTAACAATGTTTAATTATTTTATCAAATCACATCACATTGTAGTGATGCCATCCAGCGTACACAGAAAAGGAGATTTGGGCTTATGTTTGGAAATCGTTGTAAAAGCATACAATGCAACCCACTTTGGCTAAAATGGTGCTTTGAGACACCTCCTGCACGGCAGCTATGTGTGCACGCATTATGTACCGGAATCCACTGAACTGTACTTGCTGGCTCTCAGGATCAATTACTTGGCCAAGTACAGACACATCAGTTTATTGACTCTCGACGTGAGGAGCAGTGCAGATCTTTTGAGGTAGATATGTTTGCATGTTCCTGTCTGCAATTGCAGGTGATCGTGACTTCGCCACAGGCTCAATGATAGACATCTGTCAGGTAACATGTAGAATATATATGTGAACGTAACTGAATATTGTGTACGCAAACTCCTTTCCATAACAAACAGCCTGTAAAGAATCTGGACCATATGACCAATGATTGATAGGATATATATTAATCAACAGCATTAGGGCAACGTGACACTTAATCAACAGAAACGACAAAACATTTTAACAAACATCAGATATATCGACTAAAAGGACAGTCCATTGTACGATGTTGACCGTATTAGGAGAATATGAAACACTATTAAAGAGCGATGGTACCAGGTACTGGCAAAGAGGTTAGTGTCGTTTGTTGTTCATGAAAATCCAGGCCCTGCAATTAAAGTAACCTCTCAGTCGTGATTTAGATCGGAGACTGTGACCATTCACAGCATAAAGCTGATGTATATTGCTCCATAGTTATCATTGAAATGAATACATGAACACAACTGTTATACATTACTGCTTTTAAACATTCATGAAAACCTATATATCTACAACGAGGCGGGCCATCGCTCATAAGTGATGGAAGTGCCCTCATGGAATGAAATAATAGTCAAACTGCTTATCACTCTATTGTTTTTGGTCCCTAAACAAAAAGCCAGAGTGTTATCGCTTTGATATTTCTTGATTGTGTTGTTGCATAGCATTCTTTCACTCAATCACATATCCCCATTTTCTGAAACTTCAATTATGATTAATGAATTATAGGAATTCTACGGGCGTATGTATATCGTTTGTAATGAAATGCATAATAGTGATGTGAGTTACCGCTCGCCACGCGTACGCCTTTCACGAACACCTGGTGTTATTTGTGACGCCCATATTTACTATGAATGCTTGTGTAACTCATGCATTATGACATTGTTCATGCACTTACAAACATGTGGGGCGGTGGGGTAGCCTTGTGGTTAAGCTTTCGCTCGTCATGCCGAAGACCTGGGTTAGATTCCCCTCATCGATACAATTTGTAAGGTCCAATTCTGGTGTCCCCCGCTGGAATATTGCTAAAAGTGGCGTGAAGCCAAACTCACTCATTCACTTACTGCAAACATTTATAAATATCTCTGATTTGAAGGGGCGGTGGGGTTAGCCTGGAGGTTAAAGCGTTCGCTCGTCACACCGAAGACCCGGGTTCGATTCCCCACATGGGTACAATGTGTCAAGCCCATTTCCGGTGTTCCCCGCCGTGATATTGCTGGAATATTGCTAAAAGGGTTGTAGCCCATAACCCCTACATGCCACGGTGTCTGCACAGGACGTCGACCCTTGGGTGAAATGTCACGGTTCAGTTGAGAAAAAAGGTCGACGTCCTGTCCATTTGACCTTATACCAATTAACAGGGCATTAGAAAGGACAAAGAAATAATCCAGTGTTTTCACAAGGCGATAATCCAGATTATGCGGTTGAGAACACAGACAACAGGAGAAAAGTACTATAATTCGTCCATTTTATTTCGTATACAAAATCATCCAACTTGAAGTAGGTGAGATGCACCATTAGAAACTGGTTCATCTGAAAGATAGTAAAAGTAGATTTATTATTTCTTTTTACACATTCTATTACACAGACCACGTTACACCACTCTACTGCTATATATAAATTGTTAGAATCTATTTTACTTTTATATTTTCCTTAGTAACAGATTGATATCAGGTATTGACAAGATGCTTACCGTTATGTCTACTTGGACACGGGGATGAGCATGGTCACCTTTCACCATCGTCACAATGTCATTGACAGTTGACGCAGTGAAATTACACTTCTTTTCTGTGCAGGATATCCAATTTCGCTTCACTCATAAATCCACCAACACACAGGTATCTTCCACCACTGGATGTGACTGTGTATTTGCCATATCGAAATTGAATGCAATCTACCGCGTGTTCCTTCCTTAAATATGTTCATCATTGTGAATTCACTCTCATATGTATGATAACATTGATGACATGTTGAGTGAACTATGTTCACGCCTTACACGATGCTCCGGTTATGGAAAATCTTAAAACAACACCTACTAGCGGATTATCGTGACTCTAGAAACGCCTTCAACATCAAAGTTTACCGCGGGTCGACTTCGTGTCCATAGCGAAATTTCAAAAGGTCGACTTCTTGTCCATAAACCCATGCCACTACCCCTACAGCCCAGTACCCCTACAATTAGTTAAAACAACACACGGCATTTACCCAAAGAGAGATTAGTGCATAGAGTATACAGATGAGATCAAGGAGGGATTAAACTGTTCTTTAGTGTTTTGTGTCAAGGAAATTTGGGATTAGCTAAAAGTTGTTTTAGTTTTATGATGAAAGATAAACCTCTAGTGAGTAGAATTTTTTTACAAATTGGATAATGTGTAGGTTGTTAAATGTTGAAATTATGTTGTTTTAGTGCCATGATAAAAGATACACAGTATTACTTCGCCTTACTACCCGACCGCCAGACGACGACCTACTCCAGACTCTTCAGACTCCTCAAGGATGAAGTTCAGCGGAGACTCAACAGGCCGCTTCCATTTCTGTCAAGCCATTTGGGGGAAGGTTCAGGATCTTGGACTGGGTGTTGCCTACAAAGAAAACCCCGAAGTCACCAAGTGGATCAGGCGAGCAGCTGGGCTACCTCTACTCCCTCAAGACACGGTCCACGGATTGAAATCACCTCTTCAGTTCTTGGACGCCGTCGGCTATCTGCTTAAGCTGGGATAGATTGAAACACTAAATGTTCATAGACTGAAACACTTGACACAAATGACTATGTTAACATTGAATGTTAACAATTTATTGTTAATGTCCATCAAAGAATCATGATGACGAATTATTGTTAATTCTTATTAAAATCTTGATGATGACAAATGATGATCATTTTTCATTAAAATCATTCTCTCAACCTTTTTAGTTGTGTGTTGTTATGTCTTTTAAGTGGATTAGTCCATTGTGTGGAATAGGTAACAGGCAGTGGATTAACAGTGCAACAGACCGTAAACTATGTTGTTATAAGCTGTAGGGGTAGTGGCATGTAGGGGTAATGGGGGGTTACCGCTAAAAGCGGTGTAAAACCAAACTCACTCACTCACTCACTTTGACTTCGAAGGGTTTGTTTTCTATTTGTGCCGTGTCACTTCAAAATGTTTGAAAATGAATTTTCTTTCGTTTCAGACACTTTAGTGCCTCCCTGCTATGATAGAGAGTCTTTGCCGAATCTGGTCAAGCCTTGACTGTGGGCGGGCCGTATATTCACGTTGCTGTAATGAACCCAAAGAATATGAAATAACTCCCACGTTAATGTTACGGTATCTTTTTCTGCATCGGTTGCATCTCACTCGCTTTCTTCGGGAGTTAATCGCATGATTTTATTCTCTTCAAACATCGCCCGTTTACATCTTGAGAGTCGCCAACAACACAACCAGTGGCACTTAATTTCCTGTTTAAAAAATGGCGGAAATAGCACTACTTTAATCCATCGATTTTGACATAAAATCTTTGTTACTTCAAAACTGGAGAAGGGGGTCATTTGTACCGTTAGTGAAGGAATTTTAATCTAATCCCACAGTTGAAGGAGAAACAACGATAAAACCGTCTGCCGCCGTAACGGAACAACTTTAGAAATATTATGGCACCTTGGTTGTTCCTGCAAAGTAGGAAATGGGGGATAAATCCTGAAATCTCTTACTGTGCCTCTCAGAACCCATCAGGAGAACATGATACGAATGATGGCACCTGTGAGTGGTCTCCGACATTCACCCACACTTACTGTGACCATAAATTGACCAGATTGTGAACATGGTTGAATTGAGGTCAAGAAACTATGAAGAAGTTGACTCGTTTTCCAAGGATGTAATTGCGAAATACCGTTGACGTTTCTCAGCAGCCAGTATGCCAGGATATACAACAAATCTTCGCTTTCCACTTTTATTAAAACTACCTGCAGAATTCAGTTAATCGTTTCAGGAGGTTAATTCTTTGAAAAAATAACATTTTTTAGCAGTTCTTAATTTTAAGTAAACAGACATTGCACCTTTTTTCTCTGACATCTCTCGTGAGAAGGCAGATCTTTATGTGAAATAATAAATGGTAATTAACGCAGCCATGATAGATGGTACCATAGATGACAAGTCATAGTATATACAGACACTATGGACACCCCTGCTGAGATGTTTATCTAATCAAGAACTCCTGCCAAATTTCCTCTTCTAATCGTTTAACTCATACTTGCATGCAATGCACAGACGCATAATTATGACCAGCTCTTTCACGGTACGAAATATATTACGTTTGTAATACACTAAACGCCAAAGAAACATTACCCTCCTTCCTTAATGACGGAGGTACCTATCTTCAGCTGGCGTTGTGATGCGTGGACGTGCACTTCTTGGTCTGTCTACGGTGACCCCAGTCTGTCTGAAGCCCTGAATAAGTCTTATAACCGTGATACGGTGGCATCCGAGGGCAGCATTGTATGTCGACCCCATAAGCACCATCCCAATGGCTCTTTCTCTCTCTTCAGCTGTTAATCGTGGCATATTTCTCGTACTTGTGTATTATATCATGTATTCTAAGCACTCTTCATACCCTATAGAATCATTCTACATGTGAAATGGATGCAAATACTAGCGAGGTAATGTGTTTATGTTGCTTGAATATTGCTGCGTTTTGGCGATTGATATTGCTATGTGTAAACAGAAAATGGAAAAATGTTACTTTGCAAGCAAACATGTTAACAAAGATAATTTTAGATGTTCCTAAACATTTTTTCACAATATCAAAGACACGTTTTACTTGTTTTCACTAATGCAAATCAGCAGAAAATGTTTTAAAAGACTGAAATCATAGGAATGGTTATTTTACAATTGTACACACTCTACAACAGTTGTTTCATTTTTTAATAGTTGAAAAATGGTGACTTTCAATGGTTTATCATTGTCCCAAAACAGAAATTTATTTCAAACTTTCTTTTGGACATCAAAATCACTGTTATTGGTTTTTTCGGCATGGACGAATATAGGACAACTTAATTCTTCTGAAAAAGATGCATTTCATCTAAAAATGAATGCATTTGAGAATTTTGTTTCGTGATTTGCATAAAGCTGTGTTGTTAAGCTTTCTTGTAAACTAAAACCTTCTAACATATATCTTTGGTAGTTTTACGGTAATTCATAAAGGTAGGAAGGTAACGTTTCTTTTGGCGTCTAGTGTAGTTATAAGATACGATTACTTAGGAGGCGTTGCTGAAATTAATGCTGACAATGCAGTTTTTCATAAAATATCTATTGTGGAGATTACATCATTTTATAATGTATGTTAGCGTTTAAACTGAGTCAGTGGCATAGGACATCGCAATGGTGAGAAGAAAGCATTAGCAATTTCAACAATGACTATCCTGTAACTATTTACAGCAAAAAGCGTAATTGCTGCAAAGTATGCCTCACTTGTTTGGGATTTCTATTCGTGTCTGAATTAAATTCTGTTCTACCTTCATCACTTGCAATGTATTTCAATGTCAGAAGGGACCAAAATTATAGCGTATTTCTCGTTTGACACCAAATGAAACAATCCCTTTCCCTGTTTCTTTTTTATTGTTGATTGTGTTTTGTAAAACAAACTGTCATATGTTTTCAATAAGAAGCTCCTATTTTTTCAGCACACTTTCAACATGTTGGACAAAGTGTCTACAAATTTACATTTGAATTATTTTTACACATCACGCTTTCTACCGGTGTACTTATTATTGGGTGTAGTTTCAAATATTTTTTTACCGCCACTGGTTGATAAATAGTGTCACTGATAATTCTAACATATACTACCCATCAAAAGTTTAGACTCCCTAGTGTAAATGTAGCCACTTACTTCAGTCTACTGTTTTAAACTAGATTTGGCTAAATATTCAATAATGTTTAAAGGTACTGTTTACACATGAACTGGTGTATTGTAAAACAAATGTGTAACGTTGAAAGAAAAATATTTTCATGAGTTCAATAAATCATGAAAATTGGCGAATTCTAAACAAAAGTTTACACCAAAACGCTGCTGTGCACATGCACGATATTTGCACATACGTTTCAGAAAATTGAAGCATGATCCCCGTGCAATTCATCTGCATAATGTTTGCAGATGGTTTACCTAAGTTAGTGGAGAAATTCATCTTCGATGTAACCGCATCTATGTACATGACATATAGTGAGTGTTTTAAGTGAGTCTAAACTTTTTATGGGTAGTATATTATGCATACAAATAAGCATCAAAGGCCAGAGAAGAAACATATTCAACAGAAACATATTAAATTCATTACCAAACACTTGTCAGTATAGGAAGGGAATGTTCTTATCGGACGGGAGTGAAGCTTCTTGACGCATGTCTGAAAATAATCGAGTCTTGACAGTAAAATCCAGTGATTGACATCAGGAAGATCATAGCTTTTGGATACAACTTGCATCAACCAGGTCACAAAGCATGACATCGCGTTACCTTATGTCTACTCTGAGGACAAGCATGGTTTGCTGAAGACCACTTTAGCCCAGAACTCCGTGGTAACGTCATTGCATGGTACTGGTTTTGTTTATCATGACTTCAGTAGAAACAGACATGCGGATGTCGATGAAGCAGGCGAAAATGACACACATTACAACAATGCACCTTTAACATACGTCTGTATATAAGCAGCAAACGTACGTGTCGGGCAGTGAAAATGGCTTAAGCACATTGATTGGTGTCGGAACTTGGCGAACAATAAATTTGCAGTGAAACCGAACTCGTACTTCCAAAGCAAAACGTAAAAACGCGAACAATCAATTGTTGTTTCTAGACGAAAAATTTCAAGCAGAAAAGTTCATTATAAACAAAATAAAAACCCATAAGCACATGATTTTGAAATATATCTCATGCAAATGGAAGACTGCCAGCTTCTTTTAAGCATTTATCAACAATCACAACCATAAGTATCTCTGGTACGGAAAGGGGAGTCGAGAGTGTTGAAGACCAATTCACGAAGAGCACTTCACGGTTGTGCACTCTGTATATAATGACGCTCCAATGAGGAAAACATAGACCAAAACACAAACAGTGTGATAAGGATAGTGACGCCAGGCGCCTCGTCTTCTGCTGATTCGATTCGCCTGGTGCACGTTAAAACATTTGCTTTGTAACCAATCCCGAATATTAGATTTCTCAATTGCTTGTACAACATATTAGCAAGTTACCGAGTCGATCACTGTTGACCCGTCAGCGAAGACTGGTTTTGCAGTTTGCAGCCAGGTCTCATGTAATTAGATGGCTTCTGTCTAAAGAACTGGATTCTTACAACGGCAAAGGTCTCACTTTCTTGGTGTACCTTACATGCATTCATTGTCTGTTTGTCATCACAATGAACGCAAAAGCTATCGGACTACACAAATATACGCTTCGTTACATAGGTACACACATTATAGTATACAAGAAGGTTAAGGGAACTACAAGGTGAGACAGCACATGCAGCTTCCAACATCCGCTTATGGAAAAACGTTAAACAGTGAACAGGCTTCCATCCATTGAATTATTTTCTTTGCTTAATGTTATGAGTTCGTTTCAATATTATGGACAATCACGTGGAACAATATATATGTACCATGCGACGATTAAACACATCTAATCTCTCAAATAAATATAGTGGAAACCTGATAAGTAACATTTCAAGGGACTTGCCAATGTATGTTGTTCAAGTAATACAGTTCTTAAATTAGACATCTTACTTGTCAAATATTTCAGGCTTTTGTGGGCTTTCTTGGATATGTGTGTATGTCAGACTGGATTGTAAAACAATTTGCAGATTTTCCAAAGGTTCAGCTCTTACGACTGATGGAAATGTGATCAGGGCAACACCAAACCTCTGATAGTTTAGAAACTACATTTTTAAAGCATTGTAGCCTTATAATTTGTGACGCCGACCTCAGTTGTATACGTTTCACGCTATTTATTTTGGTATTGGCTCAAGATAAATCTCCTCAGTGTTTGTATGTTCATGCTTTCACATGTTTACCTTTCCTTGGCGTAAGTCAGTCACTCAACATAAGTAGTATTTCTATAATTATTTATGAGGGTAACATATACCTCTGGCCTCGAGATTGTTCCAGCGCAAATATATTCCTTCAAGCAGTAATGGAGGTAAAGAATGTAAAAATGCTGTAATGCATTTGCATTTTTTTCTATGTAAACAGTTACGGCAATCCACATATTGTGTGCAATCAGCAGAAACCCAAAAAAACGAGGAAATGTTAGATTTCTTTAGATTCGTCCTTCTACAGAGGTAATGTTACACGCAACTACATCTATATCTACGTGAACCCTCATAAACCTTCATTTTCGCAAGAGGCGACTAACGGGATCGGGTGGTCAGGCTCGCTGACTTGGTTGACACATGTCATCGGTTCCCAATTGCGCAGATCGATCCTCATGCTGTTGATCACTGGATTGTCTGGTCCAGACTCAATTATTTACAGACCGCCGCCATATAGCTGGAATATTGTTGAGTGCAAATTCACTCACTCACTCATAAACCCTCATAAATTAGAAGCAGTTAAGGAACAAAGGAAGTATGTGTACTACGCATCACTGCAGGAAAAAATAATTGAATTAGATTTAATCAGATGCAATCTGTTAAGTTTCTACTAATGTATGCTGGAGTATACATTGATATGAGTCTGGGTGAACTAAAGTAATTGAGTTGTGTGGATAAATGAATTTTACACTCACAAATATGTTATCTATTGTGTTAGTGTTGATACTTTGCATTGTATTTTCAATACTTATTTTCACATGATATTATGTATTGTATATGTGAAAATACAATGTTTACTTTACGTATATCTGCGTAATAATGCCATTGGTGTGTCCAGATGTATATTCCGACCTTCCAAGGACTGAAACAAATTATACAGTTATAAGAGCATATCATTTTTAATATTATGCAGGCTACATTTTTGGCATATTACGCCATGACTGTCAATTATTATAATACAGACAAAAAAACAGTTGCTGCACGATAACGTTAACAAGATTAGATCAATGCACCTTGTTACCCCTTTGATGTTATTTCTGACCTCGATAGAAACCGGTTGGATTGTGCAGCTCTTTTCACAGTGTGCATTATTGACAAGACAAGCATTAATGAAATTATATTTTGAAGATGAAGTGATTTCTTATGATTTGATTGGTTTATTAGCTATTCAACTGATCCGTTCATTTTCCAAGAAACTTAAAATAGTGGCGTTTTCCAAGTACAAACTTCATCTTTTCACGTTTTACACGATTTTGCACCAACAATATTGAAGAATATACCCCTCTTCAATGCAACCTGTTATGTAAATTGTCTAGAATTAACCTCCGAAATTCGAACATAAACAAAACTTATTTGACATTGAGGTGGTTGTACGTTACAAATCGGTCGTTGCCAGTATTATATTCATCATATAATTATCGTGATATTAAATATAATTCAAGTATGTGTGCAAGTAATCAGCCAGTACACCTGTAGATTTATTCACAAATTTAGACAAATGAAGAAATTAAGAAAGCAGTCTTCAACTAATTTGTTTTGACAAAGATGCACAACACCAATTGAAACCCAAACCGGCAGCAATTCAACCATTGTATATGGCACATTAAACAATTTGTGAAATTGTTATTATTTCAGTCCTTTTAACGATAGGATCGAGGTATTGCCTGTGTACAATGATGCATGTGAAGTGCATGTAAAGAAACGCAATGGTCATCATAAAGAGCTCACCGTGGATTCGCAATTTTCCCGTGAGTCCAGTAGAGAGGTCCAGTGGTATATGAGTGAGTGAGTGAGTGTATCGAACGCCGAGATATTGAATTCTATATATCAGACAATAACGTCCCTGGTGAAATGGAATGTTAAAAGTATCAAATGTGTATTTGATATATCACCATTTATTATTCCTAATCAACAATAACTCATTATTTTATCAATCATATCCATGCTTGTGGTGCTGTACTCCATTGTTCACGAT
Source organism: Haliotis rubra (assembly GCF_003918875.1). Taxonomy (NCBI): domain Eukaryota; kingdom Metazoa; phylum Mollusca; class Gastropoda; order Lepetellida; family Haliotidae; genus Haliotis; species Haliotis rubra. The sequence continues at coordinate 145,003 of NW_025767128.1, forward strand.
GGATTTATCACAGCACTGAACTGTACTTCCAAGCTCTCACGATCAATTACTCTTTCCCAAGTACAGACACATCAGTTTATTGACTCAAACTGTGTGGGGCATTGCAGGTCTTTCTGTGGGAGATATGTTGGCATGTTCCTGTTTGCAATTGCAGTTGATCGTGACTTTGCAAGGCTCAATGATAGGTATCTTAAGAGAAACGTAGAAATATATCTCTGAAAGTAACTGAATACTGTGTACGCAAAATTCTTTTCCTGTACAGCCTGTGAAGAATCTGGATAATTTGACCAATGACTGATGGCATGTGTATTAATCAACAGCATTAGGGCAACGTGACACTTAATCAACAGAAACGACAAAACATTTCCACAAACATCAGATATATCGACTAAAAGGACAGTCCATTGGACGATTCCGACCGTATTAGGAGAGTATGAAACACTATTAAAGAGCGATGGTACCAGGTACAGGCGAAGAGGTTAGTGTAGCCTGCCCCACAGACAGCACCCACCACAACCACATGCAAACGCAAGTCAATTGTTCATGAATAGCCAGGCCCTGCAATTAAATAACCTCTCAGTCATGATCAGCATTTTATATCGGAGGATGTGACCATTCATAGCATGAAGCTAACATATATTGTTCAATAGTTGTCATTGAAATGAATAGATGAACAGTAATTGTTATTGAAATGAATACATTACTGCTTATACAAATTCATGGAAACTATATATCCAGAACGCGGCAGGCCACCGAATACAAGGGATGGAAGTGCCCTCAGGGAATGAAATAATAGTCAAGCTGCTACCATTATATTGTTTGGTCCCTATACAATTATTCACAAGTCATGATGTTATCGCTGGGATATTCGGGATTGTGTTGTTGAAAAGCATTCCTTCATTCAATCACATATCCCTATTTTCTGAAAATTCAATTATGATTAATGAATTATATGAATTGTACGTGCTTATGTATAAAGTTTGTAATGAAGTGACAGTAGCGATGGGTGTTTCCGCTCGCCACGCGTACCTCTTTCGCGAAAACCGTGTTGATTATGAATGTTTGTGTAACTTATTATGTCATGATTCATGTACTCGCAAACAATTGGGGTAGTGAGGTAGCCTGGTGGTTAAAACGTTCGCCCGTCACGCCGAAGACCCGGGTTCGATTCCCCATAGCGAGGGTACAATATATGAAGCCCATTTCTGGTGTCCCCCGATGTGGTATTGTCCGAATATTGCTAAAAGCGGCGTAAAACCAAACTCACTCACTCACAAACTGCAAACATTTAGAAATATATCTTTGGATGTGTTGTATTTATATATTTGTGTTGTACCCCTTAAACATTTCAAATGGTGTTTGAAATGAATGTTCTCTCGTTGCTGACACTTTGGTGCCTCCCGGCTATGATTCGAAGTCATTTCCGAATCTGGTCAAGCCTTGAATGTGGGAGGACTGTTTATTCACATTGCTCAAATGACCTCAAAGAATATGAAATAACACCCACGTGAATCTTTTTTGTGCATAGGTTACATCGCACTCGCTTTCTTCGGGAGTTAATCGCAAGGGTTTATTCTCTACAAACATCGCCCGTTTACATCTTGAGTGTCGCCAACAGCACAACCAGTGGCACTTAATTTTCTGTTTAAAAATGGCGAAAATAGCACTACTTTAATCCATCGATCGTTACATAAAATCTTTGTTACTTCAAAACTGGAGAAGGGGTCATTTGTACCGTTAGTGAAGGAATTTTAATCTAATCCCACAGTTGAAGGAGAAACAACGATAAAACTGTCTGCCGCCGTGACGGAATAACTTTAGAAATATTATGGCACCTTGGTTGTTCCTGGAAAGTAGAAAATGGGGATAAATCCTGAAATCTCTTACTGTGCCTCTCAGAACCCATCAGGAGCACATAGTACGAATGATACCTCCAGTGAGTGGTCTCCAACATTCGCCCACACTTACCGTTACCATAAAAGGACTGGATTGTTAATATAGTTGAATTGAGGTCACGAACCTACGAAGAAGTTGACTCGTTTTCAAAGGATGTAATTGGCGAAACACCGCTGAAGATTCTCGGCAGCCAGTATGCCTGGAAATCAATAAAATCTTTACTTTCCACTTTAATTAAAACTACCTGCAGAATCTTACCAGGAGGTTAATTCTGGCAATGCAACGTTTCATATAAGTATCTATTGTGAAGATTACATCAGTTTACAGTGTACGATAGCGTTTAATCTGAGTCAAAAGCATAGAACATTGCAAAGGTTTCCAGAATACATTAACAATTTGAACAAACACCCACGAGTAAGTATTACAGCAAAAAGCGTAATTGCTGCAAGGTATTCCTCACTTGTTTGGGATTTCAATTCGTGACTGAATTAAATTCCGTTTTTCCTTCGTCACTTGCTATGTATTTCAGTGTCAGAGGGGACAAAACTTATAGCGTATTTCCCGTTTGGCACTAAATGAAACAATCTCTTTTCCTGTTTTTGTGTAATATACTGATTACGTTGATTGTGTTCCGTAAAACTAAACTGTCATGGCCAGTGTATTCAGTAAGAAGCTCCTACTTTTTCAGCACACATGTTGGACAAAGTGTCTACAAAATTACATTTGAAACAATTTTGAAACTGCGCACTCTCCACTGGTATAATTATTAACGGGTTTAGTTTCAAATAGTTTTAAGTACCCCCACTGGTTTATAAGTAGTGATACTGTTGACATATTATGTATACAAATAAGCATGATAGGCCAGAGAAGAACCATTCTCGATATTTAAATATATTAGATTGGATTGAAAAGGCAAAACGGCGGTTAATTTGTTTAAAATATCAAACATATGGGTGTTGTTTTGTCCAGAATACGGTTAAAAGAAGCTGTGGGATAGACATGTCATCAAAGCATTTTTTCGACATGCCAAGTTCGATATCAAGCAGTTGAAGCCAATCCTTCGAGTATCGGCGTGATAATCCTTTGGTAAGCCCGAAGATGAAACAAAGACACATTAACAGACACCTGTAAGGATATACAACATCAAAACCAGACAGTACAACCATTACCAAGAACTTGTCAGTATAGGAAGAGAGACATGATCAGACATGATTCAAACGTTTTGACGCCGGTCTAAAACTAATCGAGTCTTGTCAATACAAGCCAGGGGCTGATATCAGGAATCTCATCGCTGTTTGGATACAACTTGCATCAACTTGGTTACGGTAAGTCGTCTCTGAGGCCAAGCATGGTTTGCTGAAGACCACTATAACCCAGACCTTCACATATCTATCAGTGGTAAATTAATTATTATTCATTAAAAACAAAGCCACAAAGTTCGATGAACCATGATTCTTTAAATGCGAAAAGGACACACATTATAACAATGCTCCTTTAACAACAACTTCTGTATATATGCAGCAAACGTACGTGTCTGGCAGTGAAAAAGGGCTTGAGCAAGTTGATTGGTGTCGGAACTTGGCGAACAATGAACTTGCAATGAAGCCGAACTCGTTCGTTCAAAACAAAGCGTAAAACCGCGAACGATCAGTGTTTTTTGTTGGTACAAATATCCAAGCAAAACAATTCATTTATAACCAAAATAAAAAACCCATAAGCACAAGATTGTGAAACATGTTTCATCAAAATGGAACACTGCCAACTTCTTTCAAACATTTAGCAACAATCACAACTATAATTATCCTTGGTACGGAAAGGGAATCTAGAGTGTTGAAGACCGATTCACGAAGAACCCTTCACGGTTCTGCACTATGGATATAATGAGGCTCCAATAAGGAAAACATAGACCAAAACATAAACAGTGTGATATGGATAGTGACGCCAGGCCTCATCTTCTGCTAATTCGATTCGCCTGGTGCACGTTAAAACAGTTGCTTTATAACCTATCCCGAATATTAGTTTTGTCAGTTGCTTGTAAAACATATTAGCAAGAATCCGAGTTGGCCATTGTTGACAGCAGGCATCTTCCCCGTCAGCGAAGACTGGCTTTACCGCTTGCAGCCAGGTCCCATGTAAATTGATGGTTTTGTGTAAAGACATGAATTCTTGCAACGGCAAAGGTCTCAGGCTCTTGGTGTAGCTTACATGCATGCATACATTTTCTATTTGTCATCACAATAAACGCAAAGTTATCGGACTACGCCAATATGGATCGTTGCATAGGTACACATATTACAGTGTACAAGAATGTTAAAGGAACTACAAGATGAGATAGCACATGCGGCTACCAACATCCTTTTCTGTGAAAATGTTAAACAGTGAACAGGCTACCATCCCTTGAATTGCTTTCTTTGCTTAAAGTTATGTGTTCATTTCAGTAAAATGGACAATCACGTAGAACAACATACATGTACCACAAGACGATTATAAACAGACTAAAATCTAGTCCGAAATGATATGTTGTTCAGGTAATACAGTTCTTAAATTAGACATCTTACTTGTCAAATATTTCAGGCTTTTGTGGGCTTCCTGGATATGAATGTATGTCAGACGGGATTGTAAACAATTCGCAGATTTTCCAAAGAGTCAACTCTCAGGACTGATGGAAATGTGATCATGGCAACACCAAACCTCCGATAGTTCAGACACTACATTTTAAAGCATTGTAGCCTAATAATTTGTGACGCCGACTTCAGTTGTATACTTTTCACGCTATTTATTTTGGTATTGGCTCAAGATAAATCTTCCTTAGTTTTATGTATGTTCATGCTTTCACATGTGTCCATTTCCTTAACGCAAGTCAGTCACTCAACACAAGAAGTAAACCTGTAATTATTTATGAGGGTAACGTATGCCTCCTGGCATCGATATTATTCCAACATAAATATATTCCTTGAAGCAGTTATGGAGGTAAAGAATTTAAAAATGCTGTACTGCATCTGAGGAATTATCATCTTTTCTATGTAAACAGTTACGACAATCCACATATTGTGTGCTCCCATCAGATACGGAAAAAACCCGAGGAAATGTGAGACTTCTTCACCATTCAGGAGAGATAATGTTACAATGCAAATGCTACGTCATCTATGTGTACGTGAATCTCATAAACCCTCATAAATTAAGAGCAGTCATGGAATAAAGGAGGTATGTGCACTACGCATCTAGTGTAGAGTCATGGAAATTTGAGACAGATAGATGGATGGATAGATAGATAAGTAGATAGATAGATAGAAACCAACTCTGTGTGTTTACAATAGCTTATAAAACTGAACATTTCATATGCATTACACTATATTTCACCCCATAACCACCATCGTGATACACTTGTGAACATCATCTCTCTTTATCAGTCTCACTGCACAAGGTATGTCTGTCTCCCTCTTGCTCTGTCTATATCTCCCTCACATGCACATATACACACTGGATTTGTGTCATTCAAACATATACATGTATTTCTTTATTTCACCAGCTGCGCTTTTGACCGTGAGTATTGATACTTTGTATTGTATTTTCAGCACTAATTTTCACATAATTTATGATGTATTGTATATACATTATATATAATATAAAAACATAATGTTTATTTGAAGTATATCTGCTCAAGAATGTCATTGATGTGTTCAGATGGCAAAGGAAACATCCGGGGGAAAAAACAGTTTGAAACCTTGTTTCACATGTTCAGGTTTTTGTTTCATCATTTAATTTATGGATACCGTCACAGTTGATCAGGCGTAAACTGACACACTCCAATAAACAACAAATCACAGTTTTCGACTTGTCGGAGGCTCCATCACTTCCACCTTCACATTTCATAGATATCATATCAGATAGACGAACGTATACTAACGGATCCATAACTTCTAATAAATATTAGATTACCTAAAGATAGGAGCAAGTGTTCTTGACATCAACTGAGGCGTTACAATGCCTTCTGACTGGAGAAGGTCGGCGGGAATACTGAATCTTAGACGCCCGGTGCAAGTGTGCGCAGATAAAAGATCCAATATATCACCAGAGTAAATCGAACTCGGACACTTGGGTTGAGATTTTGATGATGTTTTTATGACTAGCTCTAGCCAGCAGGATGGATGAAGTCTAGAGTTTTTATGAGGCGACCTTTCATTTCCTTTTTTAACAAAAGTGGTCTACTCCTGAAGTCTATATATCTGCTGTCAATAAAATGTATTCTGTCAACAGCATCACCTTGTAACAAACATACATTCTCTTCATTCATAACATTTTATCTATAAGTTGCACGACACAAGTAAAATGAATTTACATACTGAGGACATTTCAAACTCTGACTCATTATCGACGGTCTGATGCAATTCTCTATTGTTACCTGTACCGTGTTCCAGTTGTTCTTTATTGACTTTCCTTTGCATGTGTTTAAGACCGATGCCATTGACAGTCACCTATTCGCGAATTCTGTCTCACCATAGCAATTCTATGATGGTTCATGAGCACATAGGATTCGTACAATCAAATCTGCTTTTAGCAGAGATTTCGTATGAGTATGGAAAGGGTTTTGTCGATCGATTTCCATTAATGGTTGTTTAACGAAGCGACATTTAGTATCCTGAATTTGTATTTGTCCCTGAGCTGTATCGAAGGCGACGCAATATTTAATACTTACCCCTGGAAACCTGAGTTTGAATTACATATACTGAACCATATTACACAAAGTTATCTTAGCGCTTCAACTACAAGTCTGTGTTAAAGTATGGAGCTCCTCAGCAATGATATTTATTTGTTAAACAAATTCCTGGTTACTTTACAACACCTTGAACAAATGTGTGATTGCATGAACAACGTACTTCTATAAATGCTGCTTCGCTCAAAATCCATAATCAACTTCCATACAATGATATCTACACGCGTGCTCGGTTTACACACAACGTGTGGTTCTTTCATAAAAGGTTACGATAAAGCGATGATAAGTACGGCTGTGTTAACACGCCAGAGCACGACTGTTTTCTTTGGCAAAGTCAGACATTACTTTGTTACCAAGACATTCCTTGACAAAAATTCTGTTCTTCACACAGCTAGAGTGTGGGAGATAACCTTGCTGCTGACTTAGGCCTATGAGGTTGTGCATTCATGACCCGCTGTCTTCGTTCAACTCTTGTCAAAATGGATTATCTATCTGCGTATGTTTATGTGCGCTAGCTGTTGTGTTTGTGTGTGCATGTGTCTATGGCGGCTGCTCATATGGGTTCTTTTTAGTAAACACACCAAAAAAGAACGACTTCCTCAGTATCCCAAACTACTAACCCATCAGTTTGATAACTGTTTATATACTGAACATCATTGAACACACACCACTTATAAAAGTTCAAATTATTAAAAGCACGTGTGAGGAATTGATATTTTTTGAGTGGATAATAACAGATGGACGACTGACAAAAACAACAACACAGAAAAGACGCTCATTCATTGAAATGTTCCACAGTCAGAAAGGATCAAACACACGTGGAGTCAAATCGAAAAGTCAATAACGCGTGTGACCGCTATTTGAATTGACAGTTCAACGTCTCCTTATTGAGTCAATAAGCGTCCGAATAGAGTTCTTGAGGATGGCATTCCACTTCTGCAGTAGTGCAACCTCCAGTTCCCGGGTGTTTCGCATCTGTTGTCGCCGCGAAAGACTTTGACCAATTTCGTCCCACAAGTGCTCCTAGTGGGGATACATCTGGCCACTGTGCTGGCCAATGAATAACCTGGATGTGTTGCTGGGCCAGATACTGCATGGAAAGTCTTGTTGTGTGTGCCCGTGCGTTGTCCTGTTGAAAAGTATGGACATCTTGGTGGTGATTGAAGACAGATACGATGTGATTCTGAAGAATCTGCTAATGGTAATAAAGGGCATTAACTCTCCCTTGACAGACATGAAGGCAGTCCTTTGATTGTGATTTATTCCACCCCAGACCATGACACTCCCACCACCCAAAGGTCTGTCTGAACCACACACTCATCAGCATAACGTTCACCACGTCTACGCCAAACACGTAATCGGCTGTGAGCATTACGTAGATGAAGACGTGACTCGTCAGTGACTACCACACCATGCCATTGTTGTAACCTTCACTGAAAATGCCTGCTAGCCCATTGTATACGCTCATTACGGTGTTTGTCAGTCAGAATTGGTCCAGCGTAAGGACGTCGAGCATGGGGCCCTGTAGCGTGTAGACGGCGTCGCATGGAGTCAGCGCTGATGATCCCCACGTCAACCTTGAACTAGTGCAGCATGAGTCCTGGCAGTCGGCAGTGTTCAATCACTTATATGGACCAGGTCGATATGGCGATCATGATGGAGCGTCGTAACACGTTGTTCCAAGGCATCTCTGTCCTCGTTTCACAATCGTTAGTGTAGCAATGAGAATTGGTTCTCATACACCTGCTTTTAATGTCACAGTCAGTATGATTTCAGAATGTTATTCGCATTTGTTTCATGGCGTAGCTGCATGTTGATGCATTTTGGAATTAAGAGTCATACTGTGGACAGGAATTTGTTGCTAAAGCATTTTTTCAACTGGACATGCCCTTCGACTGCATGTTAGTTATATTCATTGATCATTGTTATGCTGAAATCCATCTTGATGGAAATTAGACAATTTTAGACTGGTGCGTTTTCAATGATGATCAGTATATTTATCCAGCTCTCTCTCAAGGTTAAATGGCACCCGTGAAGAGCCACCTCCTCGTGGTGGGTGCTGGGTAACGCTAAGCGCTCTTCAACCCCCGTTGTGGACCCGGGGGTATATTTGGTCCACGAACCCGTTTGCCGTGGGTTTCGCCCCTGTGTCGGTGGGGGGGCGGGAGTCTGGTGGTTGAGGGCACTGGCTCCAGGAACAGTGTTCCTTTGCCCAACACCCCACTTCGCCCCTTACTTCACCTAGACGGGTGGTTGAATGGGCCCGGTTCAACAAATCGGCTGGTCGTGCCATGCCCTGTGCATTGTATTTCATATTGCACAAATGTTATTTCACTAAATGATCCGGTTTTGGGTATTGCCAACTAAATTTACAGAGCTTATTATTGAGTTCAAAATTCAACAAATGTTAAATTTGCCTAGAGTCGTGTGCCCAGAAGGCGGTGGCTCACGGGCCAATCCAGTGGAATAATTATTCTGTTAGTTCTTCTGCTGGAGTATATCATCTGAGTATCCTTGGTGCTGCAAGTTGGAGACCCACTTGTTTTTAACATTGTCTTCATGATACCCCGTGGTGGGTGGGGAGCTCAGATGATGAACTATACTACATTAGCTATGGCTTACACAACCCCCTTAAAAGAAACAACGTCAGCTTGACAGTGATGATGATGAACCTCGACCGTCCAACTCAATCGAATATTGGCCACGATTTCTCGTTATTGAGACTCTTGACAAATCACCTATTAAATTGAACCCTTTTGCCGTATCAAAACGTTTACATGTTTTCGCAGGTGAGGTCAGAAATATCAAACGATTGCGTTCAGGTTCTCTTCTTATAGAATGTAGCAGAAAACAACAATCCACCAAACTGATGTCTACAGAGTTGATCGTTAGAGTTCCGGTCTCGGTTTCCCCGCACAGAACTCTGAACACAAGCAAAGGGATTGTCAGAGATAGAGATCGATTGTTTGCTGACATGACTGAACTTGATATCGTGTCAGAAATGAAAGAGCAAGGAGTGACTTTTGTTAAAAGATTTACAACCCGAATAAACTCTGAAACAAAACCAACTAATACTTATCTCTTCCATTTTTTTTCTCCAACCATTCCAAAATCAATTAGAGCAGGATATTGCAATATCAGCGTCGATACTTATATTCCCAATCCACTGAGATGTTTCAAATGCCAGAAGTACGGACACGGTGCCAATAACTGTACTAACTCGGTAACATGAGCTCATTGCAGTGAGAAAACTCTTGTTACTGAGGATTGCAATAATACCATTAAAAAAATTCGTCAACTGCTCTGGGACACATCCTTCTTTCTCTAAACAATGTCCAATCTGGAAGGAACAAATGGAGATCAATAAAATTATATTTACAGAGAATATCAGTTTTGCTGATGCTTAGAAACTTCTTGTTCCCACACCAGAACCAAATACATCGTATGCCTCAATTACGAGAGCACCCTCTGCCGTCAGTCACAAAGCAACTGTATCCACTTCATCAACACTGTGCCAAACTGATCTGACATGGGTGGATACAGAAACACCTGAAATATACTCACCCAACCAGTCCATTCAGACTGCTGAATCAATTCCAAAAACAGTTCAAGTTCAGTCACGGTCATCTTCTAAAGAACAACCATCGTCATCATCATCACAGCCCATACCAAAACATCAATCACAAAATAATGGGAAACATCTTACCAAAAATAAAATCAAAACCAGAAATGATTTGCAAAAATGTCAAAGTAGCAGAGCCTCCAAAGGTTCAAATGACAAAATCCAACTTTTTAATAAGTTCGGATCCTTAGAGGACATGGATGTGTCCGAAAACATCCAAATGAGGGCACATAGCTTGTCGCCCTCAAGGGAAGCAAGGGGTAGATCCCCAATAAACCCTCCAAAGAAATAGTTTCTTCACATATTATTCAGTGGAATTGCAGAGGCCTAAAGACTAATCTTAATGAACTGCACCTATTAGTCCAAGACTTTAAACCTTCAGCATTCTGCTTGCAAGAAACGTATCTAAAGCAGACAAATACTTTTAACTTCCGTCACTATAATGCATATCATTGTTTTTCTCCACCTGGTGATAGAGCCACTGGAGGATCATCAATCCTTGTAAGGAATGATGTTATTCATAGCCCTGTTACACTCAAAACTCATCTTCATGCAGTTGCAGTGCGCATTACTTTGAACATCACACTTACTCTGTGTTCATTGTACATTTCGCCTTCATCAACTCTTCAGCAGGCTTATCTACAAACTCTCTACGATCACCTACCCAAGCCTTGTATATTCAGGGGTGATTTGAATGGGCACAACCCTCTCTGGGGTGATGTGACCACAAACGCAAAAGGTCAAGTTTTGGAGGATTTCATTTCAAACGATGTCGGATTATAACTGAGGTCGGTCAAGGATATGTCTTATGAATATTTGGCAGTCCTTATTGACAACCTACACAAATATCGAATTGTCACTCCCTCATGCAAGCTTATGTAGTAAATACGTTAACGCCTGAGAATTATCCAGTCTTGATTATCCGGCGAGATAAATTCCGTTTGGCCTAACAAGGACTATAGCGGTGAAGATAATTTGAATATGGATCCCTCAACCGCTTGTGACTGTTAACGGGCCATGGTGATGAAGATGCAATACCCACGGCGACTGAGAAATTCACTAAAACTGTGTTTCGTAAGCATTGTTGACAGCCTCCTCGTGGTCTGGTAGATAGGAAGCCTACTCGGAGTGCGTAAATTCAGTGGATCGATCCCATCCCACATCAAACCTAAATACGGTAAAATATGTCATTGTCTTTGGCTTTACCTTGTCAGGGGCTCGGCATTAATGATGTATAAAAATAGACCTTCCACTAGAAGTCCATACACTTAAGTAATAGTGTGGTATTCGTCTTAAACTGTGGATTGGTATCTCTGTGGCCTAGAACTGCAACTCAGGACCACTTGTGGTGGCGCGTGGTCCTGTGCTCAAAGCTCAGGTCACAAATCGGTGAAGTTAAGCAGCGTCGAGCTCGGAGAGTCCTTGGATGGGTGACCGTGTTTGGCAGCTTGACTCCTGAGAGTTGCTAGGACTTGAGTCCTGCTCCACAACGAAGCACATGTGACACATAGGCAAGTGGTCTCACCTAACAGGCAGCTTGGGTTATCCGGGCATAAGTGAGTTTGGGTACCCGGTGGAAAAGGTCATATGACTATAACCTTCTAGCGCCTAACAGGCATCTTGGTTTATCCGGGGTAATAATGTGCTGTGCCTTCATCGTTAGCGCTATGAGCTATGAGTTTGGCGCTATATAAATGGACACATTATTATTATTATGTTTTAGAGGTTAAAGATAGTATGCAGCAGAGAGGGTTCGGATGATCGAGCTTGACTGCTCTATAGTGTGGAGTTTGACGCTATATAAATGAATTATGGAAGTATATGTTTAGACGTGACCTTGTAATAATAATAATAATAATAATAATAATAGTATTTATATCATTGAATTTTCTGTCCCTTTTGACAGCAATGTGATTGGCAAGATTCAGGAAAAGCATGATAAATATGCAGACCTCGCCTTTGAAATGTCTCGCTTGCATCCCAAGTACACTGTCGCCAGGCTCCCCATTGTTCTCGGTGCCCTTGGTTTGGTACCTCCTGATCTCTTGGCGCAGATCAGGAGAGTGCCCGGATTCTCCACCGGGAGTACAGTCCTTCTGACACTCTGGGTAATGCAGAAGGCTGCAGTGTTGGGGAGCCTTCATATTCTCCGGAAAGTTCTTGGTGGGTTCGACTAGGCAGTGTTTCCTGGGAGAAGTCCCATTCGCTGTCTGGGCTGTGTAGAGGGGGCAAGAGCCCTGAGCTGATGATGAGCCTTACCAGCCTGACTGTGCCAGGATCACCCGAACCCTCTCTGCCGCATGTTCATCTTTAATCTGTAAAACATAATAATAAAAATAATATCGTTCACGGAACAAGAAGCCAGATGTTCAGAAAAATAATTGTTGTTAGTGGAAAAGGAACTGTGCAACTAACGCAGAAAGATATTGCATGGGCCGCTAACTGTAACGTTTTCTCTCTCGAACAAAACATTCAACCCAGGATATGTTCTTGAACACCGTTTGAGCAGATTGCATTCCGATCAGATAGTTACAAAGATTATAGCGTGAAATTAGAGTGTATCTAGTTTGTATAGATAAAGTGTACTCCACTGACAGTCACTGGTTATCCTTGTTAGTATTGTAGCATACAGCCATGTGTCTGTAAGAGTGCTGACAGGAACATTAAACAACATCCACTCACTTAGATTGGCAGCTTAAACAGTTCGTGTGAGAGTACTTATAATACACGGAACACTGGTATTAATAGTATATTTGTACAAGATGCATGACGTCTGTATTTTGTGTGATGTTGTGTGCAGGCGAAACCTGAGGATAGCCTTAATGCACATATTAGACATGGGTTGATGCCATTCGAGAACAGCCTGCTGCAAAGTTGGTTCCAATTCAATGCAATGTTACATCACATTAACACTGTGAGGAGCAGGGAACACAAAGCTCTTTCAACTGAAAACGCAAATAATCGTTGGTGATGTTTCACGCACACAAAAAGGCGTCAGAAGAAACTTATCAAACACTAATTTTGGAAAGTTCATGCTGTGTAAAACGCTTCGTGTTTTCCTGATGTATAAACTCTTTGATTTAGTTCCAGACTGATGTTTTTATGAAGCACTATTTATTGCCCCTTGTAATTGTATGCATCACAGCTTGTCTTGATCTTGCTTTGCATTCAACGTAATGTTTGCACTATAAACATGCTTTATGCACGGTCAATTTATCATTGCGTGAGTTGGTCTACAACCCAACCAAGGGCTTCGTTTAACGGATGGCATCTGCCGAACTGATTACATACGTTCTGGCACTGTAGATATATCACGAAGCAGTATCCCTCCACAGACAAAGTAATGCGTTCTAGTGCAGCTGAGTTTGTTTATAACGCATTCGATTTCGGAAATGAAAATATTACAAGAAAACGTGGGCCAGACCATTTCTACGTTTAGTGATTGTAACAATCACTTGTACTTGTTCAACCTTGTACAAATAGTCTTACTAGAATAGTGCATGCATATTGGCGCGAGTTCAGCACATGCAACAGAAAAATACAACATTTTAGCACTGATTTCGTACCACATAATTCCACATGAACTAGTGACGTTTCTATAACAAAATATGTTTGATCAGCGCAACAGCATTGAATGCCTCCTTAAAGCTTCCAAAACATCCTATGGTAGACATGTAGACAACATTTCAAAATGTTACACATCAGAGACACACGTTTTGTCTGACACACGTTATTCCCTTTTGTGATGTGTACCAAGTGGTACCGTAGAGTTACAGGTGTACGATTGGTGTGTTTAAGCCGGTGCCACTTGTAGGTCAGTATACGCCTACCATGTTAAGATAGCAGCACTATTTGATCATGATTCAATACACTCATCTACTTTAAGCAGACATTTCATAACATAACAGCGTATTGTCAATGTTAATTCAAAGTTGTACTTTCACAATGAAGTACTGAAACCGGAATGGACTATGAAGTGATATGTTTTGCAATTGAAGCACAGAAGTATCTTCTTGACTACCTTTCAAACTGCTTTTGCTTTATTTTGACCCAGTATGTGCGACCATCCGAAGGAAAATGAATTGCTGTAACACTACTGACATACATATGAGGTGCATATCGTCCAGGCTACATGGTTAGAATGAAGCGGTCGCATTTCCCAGGTGTATTCAATTGCCATAATACCTGCCATCATACATCCATACATCAGTTTGCCACCATAAAGCTGCGGCATCACTAAAAACGTGTTCGATTTCCAAGAGAAGACTTTTCACTTCTTCGAAGTAATATGCCGAAGAGTCAATCTCAATCTCTTAACATGTTATGTCCTGTCAAATGTTTGTTGTGTTTCTGAAATATTTTGCATAATCGACATTAAGTGATATACAGCATAATTAACTTAAAGCCAATGATTAGACTACGTAAGTCAGTGTCTTTTTGAGCGGTGTCCTCCCATTACGCAGACAGGCAGTTCGCAGACGCCTTAAAACAACAATATTTACGGTTCAATGAAAAGATTAGCTACTACCTGTTACCTACACATTATAATGGAACAGCCCAAATAAAAACACAAGAAAAAACTGAAGCTATATTATTTACCTTGAAAGATGGCTGAAAAGACATGAATTTCAATTGTGATTGCTGCAATATATTTTCACAAACATTTTGGTTTAACCTTCTATGCGTTAAGAAACTCAAATAATTTTATCCAATCATGTACAAGACTGAGGTACTCAACATCATCTTTTATTTCATCAGCAGTTAAAATGTCGAGTAAGATTCCCTTAGCTATTAGAATTTGCGACTCTGTTGCATCATTTAAATCTTATATCCACGTGAAAGAGAAATGTGCACCTAAACATTATTCATATGGAATGTTAAATGTTTTGCACACAAGGATTAAGATATATGACGAGTACACTTAATTATAATTTATTTAGAATAAATATTAAATAAATGACGCATCAAAGACATAAACTGTTTAGAAAGACATAAAACTGATTTAGAAAGCCATACTCAGTTACTCAAAGTCAGAATGTTTTGAACATATCATATCCTATTATTGGGTCAGAGGGCTTTTCTAAGTTGGATAACTTGTGCCCAATCTATTTTTTTGAATGAATAAAAGATGGTTCAATCAATAAACACAACCAAACCTCTCAGTTAGAAACCTGTTTTTATATTCGATAGTAATTTATAGTAAAAACAATTTTGAGAAGAGAAGACAGATTATCGTTTAATCACAACAAAGTTCTATTTAAACACAATCAAACTTCTCAGTAACGAACCTGTTTCAGGCTCATCCTACTCTACTCACAGGACAGTGGGCTGTTCCATTATACTCGCAGGTGTAACTCTAATTAACCTTCTAGTTCAGTGTCTGTCAGTCGACTGTCTGTCAAATGGGTGTCTGTCAATTGGGAGATAACCTTTTGAGCTGTCTTGTAGTTTTATTAATTAGGACATAAAAGTCATTCACAGAGCAATGAATTCATGTGTTGCCCTTTAATGATGGAACCTTTGCAAAGGCATGATATCAAAGCGATCTCTACATTCCACATATCAAGCCATTAAAGTTTTACTATCCGTAGTTTATGTCTGTTCATAAAGTAGTTTTAGCCATCTTTTAACTTTCAATGTGGTGTTCATAGTTAATGAAATGTACATACATGGCCAAAAGTTAATCATAGTTAAACGAAGCATCACTTTGTGGGCACGACTCTGGGAATTGTTAAGTAGTGCGTATGAACCATGTAGCAATTTCAGCATTTCCTCTGATATTTACTGAAGTAATCATTCAAAGACTATATTGGCAAATTGAAAAGAAAGCTCAAGTAATATACGTTATCCTCGCTCGTTGATCGCCTGCCCTCAGGGGCAAAACTGAAGCTCGCGTTCCTGGAAGGAATCATTCTTTGACCACAACTGTCTAATGAGATTGACGTTCAGAGATTGTGTCGGGCACACAAATTGCTTGATGTATAACCTGGAGCCCCCTCCCTGCAAACTATAAATTACTCAGACACATTCAGATCATCGGGTTACTGTTCCACACGAGTTGCTGATGTGCCAATTTCAGTGATAAGATCTGAAAACCCTGAAAGGTAAGCGATGCTTAAAAGGTGGAACAAATTTAGGTTTGATGGCCTTTCTGAGGGATGGCGCCGCTAAGAACTGCTGATCCTTTTCCAATGGGGTGGAATTGTCGAAATAGCTTACGGTTAATTGGCTAA
Source organism: Haliotis rubra (assembly GCF_003918875.1). Lineage (NCBI taxonomy): Eukaryota > Metazoa > Mollusca > Gastropoda > Lepetellida > Haliotidae > Haliotis > Haliotis rubra. The sequence continues at coordinate 161,468 of NW_025767128.1, forward strand.
AAAGACCTTAGAATTAGATTGATAGGACGCTGTAGAAACTTACACGGTATCAAAGAAATGTAAAGCGTTGGTGTGTACAACTGAAGAAGCACATTAACACGAATAAAACATATTATCCAAGCATTGACCGTGAAATCGTATTATTTTAACGAAAGGAGGTAGAGCCTGTGTATAGTGATGCATGTGAAGTGCATGTAAAGAAACGCAATGGTCAACATATAGAGCTCACCGTTGATTCCCAGTTTTCCAATGAATCCAGTAGAGTGGTCCAGTGGTATATGAGTGAGTGATGACGAATTATATATATCAGACAATAACGTCCCTGGAGAAATGGAATGTTAAAAGTATCCAATATATATTTAATATATCACCATTTAATTCCTAATTAACAATAATTAATTAGTTTATCAAAATTACATCCATATTTGTGGTGCTGTATCCCATCGTACACGATGAATGTATCACAGAAACGTATATGTTGGCTAATACTTGGCAATCGTTGTAGAAGCACACAATATAAACCACTTGACGTACACAGGTGCGTTGAGACACCTCCTCCACGGCAAGTTATGTGTGCACGCATTATGTACCGGAGTGCACTAACTGTACTTACAAGCTCTCAGGATCAATTACTCAGCTACAGACGCATCAGTTTATTGACTCAACCAGTGTGGGGCAGTGCAGGTCCTTCTGTGGGAGATATGTCTGCATGTTCCTGTCTGCAATTGCAGGTTATCGTGACTTTGCCACAGGCTCAATGACAGGTATCTTTTACTGACTGACTGACTGAGTTTAGCTTAACACATTGTGCCCATGTGGGGAATCGAACCCGGGTCTTCGGCGTGACGAGCCAACGCTTTAACCACTAGGCTACCCCACCGCCCCCAGGTATCTTTTAGGTAACATGTAGAACTATATATCTGAACGTAACTGAATACTATGTACGCAAACTGCTTTCCATATAAAACAGCTTGTGAACAATTTTGATCATTTGACCGGTGATTGACAGCCTGTGTATTAATCAGCAGCATTTGGGCACCGTGACGCTCAATCAATAGAAACGACAAAACAGTTCCACAAACATCACATATATCGTCTAAAAGCACCGTCCATTGTACGATTCCGACCTATAATAGAATATGAAACACTATTAAAGATGATACCAGGTACTGGCGAAGAGGTTAGTGCAGCCTGCCCCACAGACAGCACTCACTACAACCACATTCAAGTCAATATTGTTCATGAACATCCAGGCCCTGCAATTAAATAACCTCTCAGTCATTATCAGCATTTTATATCGGAGGATGTGGCCATCCATAGCACGAGGCTAATATATATTGTTCAATAGTTGTCACTGAGATGAATAAATATATGAAGACGCCGCGGGCCATCTAACATAAGTGACGGAAGTGCCCTCTGGAAATGAAATAATAAGCAAGTTAGTTAAAGCTATATTGTTTTTGGTCCTTATACCATTATTTACTGGTCGTGGTGATATCGCTGGGATATTTATTGATTGTGTTCTTGAAAAGCATTCTTTCACTCAATCACATATCCCTATTTTCTGAAAAATCAATTATAATTAAAGATTTTTATGAATTGTATGCGCTTACGTTTAAATTTTGTAAAGAAATGGCACAAGAGTGATGGGAGTTACCGCTCGCCACGCGTACCTCTGTCACGAACACCTGGTGTCATTTGTGACACCCATATTTCTACGAATGCTTCACATTGTTCATGCACTTACATGTGGGGCGGTGGGGTCGCTGGTGATTAAATCGTTCGCTCGTCATGCCGAAGACCCGGCTTCGATTCCCCTCATGGGTACAATTTGTCCAATTCGGGTGTCCCCCGCCGTGGTATTGCTGGAATATTGCTAAAAGCGGCGTAAAACCAAACTCACTCACTCACTCACTTGCTGCAAACATTGATGGGGATTTTTATATTTGTGCTGTGTCATATAATCATTTCAAAATGTTTGAAAATGAATGTTCTCTCTTTTCAGACACGTAAGCCTCCCGGCTATGATACAGAGTCCTTGTCGAATCTGGTCAAGCCTTGACCGTGGGAGGGCCGTATATTCACGTTGCTCTAATGAACCCAAAGAATATGAAATAACTCCCACGTTAATGTTACGGTATCTTTTTTTTTCATCGGTTGCATCTCACTCGCTTTCTTCGGGAGTTAATCGCATGATTTTATTCTCTTCAAACATCGCCCGTTTATATCTTGAGTGTCGCCAACAACACAACCAGTGGCACTTAATTTCCTGTTTAAAAAATGGCGGAAATAGCACTACTTTATTCCATCGATCTTCACATAAAATCTTTGTTACTTCAAAACTGGAGAAGGAGTCATTTGTACCATTGGTGAAGGAATTTTAATCTAATCTCACAGATGAAGGAGAAACAACGATAAAACTGTCTGCCGCCGTAACGGAATAACTTTAGAAATAGTATGGCACCTTGGTAGTTCCTGGAAAGTAGGAAATGGGGGATAAATCCTGAAATCTCTTACTGTGCCTCTCAGACCCCATCAGGAGAACATGATACGAATGATGGCACCTGTGAGTGGTCTCCGACATTCACCCACACTTACTATGACCATAAATGGACTGGATTGTGAACATGGTCGAATTGAGGTCAAGAACCTACGAAGAAGTTGACTCGTTTTCAAATGATGTAATTGCAAAATACAGTTGAAGATTCTCGGCAGCCAGTATGCCAGGATATCAATACAATCGTCGCTTTTCACTTAAATTGAAAGTACCTGCAGAATTCAGTTAATCTTACCAGGAGGTTAATTCTTTCAGGAAATAAAAGGATTTTTTATCAGTGGTTGGTTTTAAGCATACATATATTACACCTTTTTTCTGACATCCCTTGTGCGAAGGCAGACTTTAATATGAAATAATACATGGTAGTTAACGCAGCCATCATCGATGACATCACTAGTGACAAGTCATAGTAAATATAGAGGATACTAAACGACTTTACGTGTAATACCATTTTTATTAAACGAGTTAAAGCGAGTATGATGCTAAATCTTTCACGAGTTTAATAAAAATGGTATTTCACGGAAGCGAGTTTAGTATTCTGTTTAATACTCTCCAACATAAGTTAATAGAAACTGCCTACGTAGTGTGATGACTCGCAGCTTTTCACGAGTCAAGCAAGGTCTAATACCATTGTGACAGAGGTATTAGCATTGTGACGTCATAACTGTAAACCATTATGACGTCAAACGTCTAGTGGTATTACACTAGTGTAATTTTGCTGAAAATAATTCACTGCAGTATCTTCCACCGGCGAGTAATAAACACTTGCAAGATCACTGTCAACACCACTGCTGTGGTGTTATCTAATAAGGAACTCCTGCCAAATTTCCTCTTTTAACTCATACTTCCATGCAATGCACAAAGGCATAATTATGATCAGATCCTTTACAGTAGGAAATATGTTACGTTAACCAAATATAGTAACATACGATTACTTAGGAGGCATTGCTGAAATTAATGCTGACAATGCAAAGTATCTATTGTGACGATGACAGCAGTTTACAGTGTACGTTAGCGTTTACGCTGAATCAGTAGCATAATACACTGCACTAACAATTTGAACAAACACCCACGAGTAACTATTTACAGCAAAAAGCGTAATTGGTTCTAGGTATGCCTCACTCGTGTGGGATTTCAATTCGTGACTGAATTAAATTCTGTTCTTCCTTCATCATTTGCAATGTACTTCAGTGTCAGAGGGGACCCAAATTATGGCGTATTTCTCGTTTGACACTAAATGAAGCAATCTCTTTTGCTGTTTTTTTATATACTGATCCCGTTGAATGTGTTCTGTACAACCAAACTGTCATGGCCTATGTTTTCAGCAAGAAGCTCCTACTATTTCAGCACATTTTCAACATGTTGGACAAAGTGTTTACAACATAACATTTGAAACAATTCTGAAACAGTGCGCTTTCCTTTGGTGTAATTATTATCGGGTTTAGTTTCACATAGTTTTGATTACCGCCACTGGTTGATAATTAGTGACACTGATAATTTTGACATATCATGTATACAAATATGCACGAAAGATCATAGAAGAACCATTCTCGATACACATTAAATCCATTACCAAACACTTGTCAATATAGGAAGGGAATGTTATTATCAGACGGGAGTCAAGCTTTTGACGCATGTCTGACAATAATCGAGACTTGGCAGTAAAATCCAGAGATCGACATTAGGAAAATCATAGCTTTTGGATACAACTTGCATCAACCAGGTCATAAAGCATGACGTCGCGTTACCTTATGTCTACCCTGAGGACAAGCATGGTTTGCTGAAGACCACTATAACCCAGACCTCTACATATCTATCAGTGGTAAACGTCATTGCAAGGTACTGGTTTTGTTCATCATGACTTCAGTAGAAACAAACACACGTATTTCGATGAAGCATGCGAAAATGACACACATAAAAATAATGCACCTTTAACATGCATCAGTATGTATGCACCAAACGTACGTGTCGGGCAATGAAAATGGTTTGAGCAACTCGTTATTCCAAAACAAATCTTAAAAACGCGAACAATCAGTTGTTGTTTCTGGGGAAAAAATCCAAGCAGAACAATTCATTATAAACAAAAATCACATGATTTTGAAATATGTCTCATCAAAATGGAACACTGCCAACCTCTTTCAAACATTTATCAACAATCACAACCATAATTTTCTCTGGTACGGAAAGGGGAGTCGAGAGTGTTGAAGACCGATTCATGAAGAGCCCTTCACGGTTGTACACTATGTATATAATGAGGCTCCAATAAGGAAAACATAGACCAAAACATAAACAGTGTGATATGGATAGTGACGCCAGGCCTCATCTTCTGCTAATTCGATTCGTCTGGTGCACGTTCAAACATTTGCTTTATAGCCAATCCCGAGTATTAGTTTTGTCAGTTGCTTGTAAAACATATTAGCAGGAATCCGAGTTGGCCATTGTTGACAGCAGGCATCTTCCCATCAGCGAAGACTGGTTTTACCGCTTGCAGCCATGTCCCATGTAAATAGATCTCAGGCTCTTGGTGTAGCTTACATGCATGCATACATTTTCTATTTGTCATCACAATAAACGCAAAAGTTATCGGACTACGCAAATATGGATCGTTGCATAGGTACACACATTATAGTGTACAAGAAGGTTAAAGGAACTACAAGATGAGACAGCACACGCAGCTACCAACATCCGCTTCTGTGAAAATGTTAAACAGTGAACAGGCTACCATCCCTTGAATTGCTTTCTTTGCTTAATGTTATGTGTTCATTTCAATAAAATGGACAATCACGTGGAACAATATACATGTACCACACGACGATTATCAACAGACTAAAATCTAGTCCGAAATGATATGTTGTTCAAGTAATACAGTTCTTAAATAATATATATGACTTGTCAAATATGTTAGGATTGTGTGGGCTTCTTGGATATGAATGTATGTCAGGTTGGATTGTAAACAATTTGCAGATTGTCCAAAGAGTCAACTCTCAGGACTGATGGATAATGTGATCAGGGCAACACCAAACCTCTGATAGCTCAGACACTACATTTAAGCGCTGTAGCCTTATAGTTTGTGAAGCCGATTTCAGTTGTATACGTTTCACGCTATCTATTTTGGTATTGGATAAAGATAAATCTTCCTTAGTTTTTGTATGTTCATGCTTTCACATGTGTCCATTTCCTTAACGCAAGTCAGTCACTCAAGAAGTAAACCTGTAATTATTTATGAGGGTAACCTATGCCTCCTGGCATCGAGATTATTCCAACGTAAATATATTCCTTGAAGCAGTTATGGAGGTAAAGAATTTAAAAATGCTGTACTGCATCGGAGGAATTATCATCCTTTCCATGTAAACAGTTACGACAATCCACATATTGTGTGCTATCAGCAGAAACGAAAATAACCGAGGAAATGTCAGACTTCTTCATCATTCAAGAGAGGTAATGTTACAATGTACATGCTACGTCATCTATGAGTACGTGAATCTCATAAACCCTCATAAATTAGAAGCCGTCATGGAACAATGGAGGTATGTGTACTACGCATCTAGAGTAGAGTGATGGAAATTTGAGACAGATAGATGGATGGATAGATAGATAGGTAGATAGATCGATAGAAACCAACTCTGTGTGTTTACAAAAGCATATAAAACTGAACATTTCATATGCATTACAATATCTTTCACCCCATAACCACCATCGTGATACACTTGTGAATATCATCTCTCTTCATCAGTCTCACTCTGTACAAAGTATGTCTGTCTCCCTCTTGCTCTGTCTGTCTCTCCCTCACACACTGGATTTGTGTCAATCAAACATATACATGTATTTCTTTATTTCACCAGCTGCGCTTTTGACCGTGAGTATTGATACTGTGTATTGTATTTTTCAGTACTAATTTTCACATAATTTATGATGTATTGTATATACATTATATATAATATAAAAACATAATGTTTATTTGAAGTATATCTGCTCAAGAATGTCATTGATGTGTTCAGATGGCAAAGGGCACATCCGAAAAAAAAAAAAACAACAAGTTTGAAACCTTGTTTCATATGTTCAGGTTTTTGTTTCATCATTTATGTATGGGTACCGTCACAGTTGATCAGGCGTAAACTGACACACTCCAATAAACAACAAATCACAGTTTTCGACTTGTCGGAGTCTCCATCACTTCCAAATTCACATTCCAAAGACATCATATCAGATAGACATATGTATACTAACATTTAGGTCTTAAAAGGGAGGATCGCCTGTGCCCGCTTTGTATCATACCTTACATAGAAAATGAATATCACTTTTGCCTGGAATGCCCTTTTTATGGGAAATTAAGAAATGATATCCTCCCTAAATATTATCACATATATCCATCTGAAGTGAAATTAGCCCAGTTCTTTTCATCAAAGAATACTAATATTATTAATTGTCTTGCAAAATATCTATTTTTTGCCATGAAAAAACGAAATAAATTTCTTACAGCCTTCGTACCCACAAATGTATAATTGTGCAGCTCTCATGATGTTGTACGGTGCTCTAATAATTGTATATTCTGTACACCTGATGTATAATGGGCCTGTGGCCCTTTACTGAATAAAAACTCTCTCTCTCTCACTAACGGATCCATATAGCTTCTAATGAATATTAGATTACCTAAGGATATGAGAAAGTGTTCTTGACATCAACTGAGGCGTTCTGGACTGGAGAAGTTCGCCGGGAATTCTGAATTTTAGACGCCCGGTGCAAGTGTGCGCAGATAAACACAGCAAAAATAACTTAGTTTCCGTTTTTGCGGAAACCTAACGGATACTGGGTAATGTAGGTTTCCGCTAGGTTTCAGTATCCGGAAACAGACAATGCGAGTTTCCGCATACATTGTAGTTTACAAAACTGAAACTAACAAATCTAGGTTTCCGTCAAGTTTCTACAACTGAAACTATCATTATGCGTTTCCATTTAGTTTCAGTTCGCTGAAACATTCAAAGAGAAATGACTTTGTTTCCGCTATTGCGGAAACCTATTGGATACTGGGTAATGTAGGTTTCCGCTAGGTTTCTGTTGGTTTCAGCTTAGATGAAATGGCAAACTTATAATTAGCTTTGTGCTGTTCCATTGGGGGACTATATTTACTTACTGTTACATTTGCAAGATAATTTCTGTTTACAGAATCCAGTTAGGTCAATGCCGGAAGCAAAAGTACTGTTCGTGCCGTAGTCCCTAGTATGTTGATCAACCTTCAGGTGTTGGCAATCTATAGCTCATTTTTATACTGTACCGGTAAAGTGTTTATGGTTACATGCCAGTTTTAGTGTACATTTGTGATAGATTAGTTATTTTACTGTCCTTCGAAGACAGGTAAGTATATAAGTTTGTTTTTATTTCATGTACACATTTACAAATTTAAAGTTACGACTTTCATAGTCACGATATGGCTACCGATGTGACTATGCAACTCACTCACTACCATTCTGCATAACTTGTGAATGTACGATTTATTACATTGTACGCGAAAAACAACAAACACAGTGACACATGCACTGTTATGATTCATCTGTTTCATTATTGTGAATAGCTCACATTTCAACAGTACTCAACAATGTGTATGTATGTATGTATGTATGTATGTATGTATGTATGTATGTATGTATGTATGTATGTATGTATGTATGTGTGTGTGTGTGTGTGTGTGTGTGTGTGTGTGTGTGTGTGTGTGTGTGTGTGTGTGTGTGTGTGTGTGTGTGTGTGTGTGTGTATGTATGTATGTATGTATGTATGTATGTATGCATGCATGCATGCCCATATCAAAAGGGAATTTTCAGCATTGGAGAAAACAAATTCTGTATGAATATGCAAATACAAATATGTCAAAACCCTACAACATTTTATGCATATGATGAAATGAGGTCTACTAGTGCAGGCATAACATATTTGCTGTGGTATTTATAAAACAGATTTCAAATTCAAATTCAAATGTTTATTGTATGAAAGGTCATGGGCCCATATACATATACATGAAGTGTACATTTGAAGCTGTCTCAATGTATCTTAACATATACACACTAACAATCTCACATAGTAAAGACTTGGCAACTTGCTTACAACCATGAAGCTTCTGTTGCACTCACACTGAGCAGCCAACAATCCTCTGATGTGGTACATATGACGCAGAGCCTTGAGTTGAGCCTGAGTTTTGCCACACAGAAAGGGGAAATATAACCAAGTTGATTACAACAAGGCTTGAACCAGTCCACAACCGCAAACAGATGGTGTATGCTCTACTTAAGATTTGTGGGTGAATATGAAGAGTCCTGGTTGATGTCTGGCACAACATCGTTGCCATCCTTATCATCCCACACAGACTCTTCATCATCCTGCAAATACAATACATACAATGCTTAGTAAAACTGCAAAACAGCCAAAGTAACACATTTATACATATTCATAAACATGCACAGTGGTACATCTGATCACAATGAAATTATATAATTAGAACGACTAATTTGAATATGTAACCAAAATATTTTTTCACAATCACAAAGGAAAGATATGTAGTATACATGTATATTGTATCTTCCATTTGACATGTCACTTATTTTATTGATTGGTACCAGAAAATAGTAGCCAACCCAGTATTCTGAAGCAAATTGTTGTAATATTTATTACTGTTACTGTACTCATATTCAAGGTAACATCTACTACCAAATCGCCAATTGAAATCGAAGCATAGGTAAAACGGTACATACATATTTTAAATAGATACGAATTATGTTTAAACACTGAATGTAACACCTAATTATATATGTGATCTTATTCAAATTGAAATGACCAACTAAACTGAGAAAAGCATACAAAACCTAACATTTCCCATGAATGAAAAATCGTGGGTATTTCTTAGTTTCATCAACTCTCTAAGGAAACATTCCCAGCAATATAGTAACATAAAATATTATTTTTTTATGTGACCTTTAATTTAATTTAAAAACTGTAAAATGTGTAACACAACTTATTCACTTTCAGTTACAGTTACATATCTGGTATACAATAATTACACTCTTGCTCGACAACGGTATAAGAATCCATACCGAAACGTCGCATCATATATAATAAAGAAGTTGTTCTCCATAAACTCTCTTACTTTCTTATTTGTCACCAACTTCTAAATGCCAATCAAACAAATTACAATAATTAAATATATTCATTATTGATATATGATGGATAGCAATGGGATAGATCAAACTGAAGTCGTTAAATGAAACCTATGAAGTGAAGTATTTTGGACTAACCTGATGAGAAACTGCCGTCCATTCCAGACGATTCCTTGTTTCCTTGAAACAAACGACTGGCAGTGCGGACAGAAAACTGGGTCTTTTTCTTGGAACTGAAAAACATATCTTAACTTATGAAAGTGTAATCCCATATATAACATATGTTAAACTTATGGTTACACTGGAATCCACGTACTGTTACATTTTGAGTGATTATATTTTTCACAAAGATAAAGAAATTTATTTTATGTATCTATTTAGTGTTTACTTGTTTTTGACTAAATGCTGATGAATAAAAAATGTTGTTTTAAGATTTCCTTTAATGAAATTAGGAGCATGGTATGGTGTAACTATAAATGATTACCAAGCCAAGCCTCTTGTCAATCTCCAACAAGTCAGTGGATCCACAATACGTATCTGTAAATCAAATAATTGAAACAATGATTCTTTAAGAAATGTTATACGTCACTTGTGTCAATGCATTGTAAGGCTAAGAGGTTTAATAATTGATTACATAAATTATTACACAAAGCTATGAGTGTAAAGTATATGTTATAATTGTTTTAATGGTAATAAAATGATAAAAAAGATGTACTGGTATAATTGGATAAATACCGCGATATAGCTGGAATATTGCCGAGTGCGGCGTAATACTAAACTCGCTCACTTAGATATATTGAGCTGACATCACATATAATTAGATAAGTAAACTTATAATACAGGGAATGGTATACGTAGATCTAGGTGTAGAACTGAAAGGAATGAACATGATATAAGCATGTCTAATACACGTGCATGTTTTGAGCTCAATAGGTAAATTACTTACCTGATGAAGTTTTACGTCCAGCAGAACGTATATTGCCTACTCCTGACAGGGTTTTGAAAAATCACTAACACAATCTCTCATGAGTAGGACTCATGAAGCTCGATGAGGACTTTTAAAGTAACGTGAATATGTTTTCAGATTTATTCACTTCTCTAGGCCTACATGTTGATGCTTGACACTGAGGAGGAGCAATTAGTGCCCATAATGCGATGAGAAGACCCTTAAGCCCATACAAGCCCACTGTTGGGTACTCACATTCAATCTGCTCATTTCCACCTTTCACGGTCCCCTTTGATGTCGGCAATGTAAACAAATAAAACAATGGCGACCGGATCACGTCCACGCGAGACTACCTAAATCATTATAAAAACACACAGATGACATTTTATGTGTATAGTGTATGTTTATTTTGTTGTATAACGCGGAAAGATATTGTCAAACGGTAATGTTAGATTTAGATTAAAAAACAACAACAAAGTGTTTTTCCCGTGAGCCTTTGCGAGTCGCGATTTTCAAAGCCGCTTCAGTTACCCTCAAAGCACTGAAAGAGAGAATTCGCTACCTGGAAAAGAAAGATGGAAATGGCTGCGAAAAACTCGCAGTACCACGACCCTGTCAGGTAAGACCAATTTGTTTTGTTGTCAAATAACGTTTTATGAATCATTTACTTTACGTACAGAAAATCCGGATTGGTAAACAAGCTAATCTATCGAATTACAGCCAGGGGCCATAGGTATTCGCCACTATGCATTATTCGACTTACATGTTAATTTGCTGCAGCTAGAAATATGTCTTGAATTTATTTGATATCCGTTTGATATTGTTCATATTTTGCACATGGGTTCTGAATCATCTCAGCTTCAAAGACATACTTTCCGTTTTATTTTCAATTCAATGTGTGTCATGGTTATGGCAATTTTTAACATGGCGGTCTATGGGGAAAGAATACGCAATGTTGTATATATGTTGCTCATGTAACTACAATGCGGAAAATTATGTATCTGTGACCAAGATTATTTCCTAACAGCCTGCATAATTTGACAACCAAATATGGAAAACTGAATTAATGAAAATTACATAGCTACACTAAAATAGCATGCAAGTTTATGAGAATTTTGCCAACTGACGTATATTTAAGTCCCCTGACTGTATAAACAGTTTTGCACGAACTATTTTCAAAGGTTGGTGAAGTAAAATAAGTGTCTATCTAAAAATATACTACAATTTTGAAAAATATAGCAAATAGATTGTATATTAATTGATTTGTTTTATTCATTTAGGCTGTTGTGAGGAAACGTGTCATGACCACTCCTGGAAGAAAAGATCAACCTCTCTAACTGAAGGTATGTGTTTATGGTACTATGAAACATAGACGTAATTTCACTTTGAATATTTTATTATTATGCTTCCCTAGATACATTTTCACAAAATGAACCATACTCAAGTTACATTTGCAAATGGATTTGAATAACCGGTAACTTAATCATGATTTCAAATTGGACCAAATAAACTTCACACCTGTGTGAAATGGCAGTAAAACTGACCCCTTGATTTTACAATACCGTAATTACTCCAAGGTTATGTCACATGAGATAACTGAACTTCATTCATCAGGATGTTTATGTCAGGCCGTTCACTTACTCATTGCATAACCTTAAAGTGATAAATCTGTAGTTTGCTTGTTGGTATAAATGTCGCTGCAATTGTTTGGGGGTTTGTTAAACCTCAAATGAATGAATGGAGAAATGCAAAGAAAAGTAACGTGTTATTGTTTATTTTTTTTCAGCTGATGATGAGTCTGCAGACTGTATAACGAATGACCAAGGATGGTCAGCTGAAACATGTGTGAAGGTAATTTTGACCTATCTGTAGTGACTTTCATTATAAGTAGTAAATTATTTCCAATTAATAGAGTAGAGATGAGAGTTTATGGATGTCAATCCTTTATTATGTGAAAACATATAGCAGAGTGAATGCTTACCCCTTCGTCAGGTGTAAGCATTCACTCCGAAACATTGTGTTTTCACATAATAAAGACCTTGACATCCGGAAACATTCGTGTCTTGTATTATTCACTTCTAAATACACCTCAAAGACGTAATGGTGTAAACATACAGTCACTACTGGGTGAATATACTTGTGCCTTCAACAATACAACTGCCTGACTGAGTTTGGTTTTACGCCGCTTTTAGCAATATTCCAGCAACATCACGGCGGTGGACACCACAACGTTGATGAAAATCTATTACTAGTACCATTATTACTACATAGAAAATGCAATAAATGTTCAGATATTATATATAACATATTACTACCTCTGGTCTGGGAAGCATGTAACTCCAGAGCAAAGTTTGTATAGATTCTGTGTCCTCTTTAGAAAATAAGATATTACATTCGGTCAATGAAGTGTGATGAATTGCATAATTTGAGTTTTGAGAAAACTAGTGCAAAGTGTGATTGTTCAATTTAGTTCTCTTTATTCAAACTTACTTGTGGATTACTCATTTTAAATCATCCTTGGCATTGTCAGTTTCTTGTTGATTGATGTTTGTGTAATTCATCAAAATAACCTAGTAATTCGTTATAACCTGCCATTTTCAGAAACTTGCACAACGCCCAAACAGACTTGCATCTATTGATTGGCCAGATAGACGATAGAAAAGGTAGCGACAACACTCACCATAGACATGACATCACCAGTCGTGAGTGACGAAGATGACGTCAATTAGTTGCATTCCGTCCCATTTGTCTGTGAGTCCAGCAAGCTTATGGCATACACGACGACACTGGACTTGGAAAGAATCTACACCTCCACTGCTCTCGTCAAGGCCAACAGGAGGACGAGGATGAGGCATCCAACCAAAGTAACAGAGGGATCTCCGCCCAGGGATGCCCCCTCTACAGGGCCCACTGACCAGCTCTTGCAATTTAATTAAATTTATTTTCAATTTCATAATGTAATTTTTATTTTATTTTTGTATTGTAAGCTGTATGTTGTTATTGTATATCATAGTGGATGTTTGGCGATAGTTGTGACATAGAGTGTGTGGCTGAATGCCAAGGCGTGCAAATAAATGTCCGATGCAGCTATGTTTTATTACTGTGTTAAGTTGTATGTTATTGTTATTTTTCATCATTAGCATGATTTTAGAAATAAATTTCGTATCTAACATGCTATTTCAAGATAATAAGTGAATGAAAGTTTAACTGATGAAAAATTACAACTTTGTTATAAATGATATATGATTTCTAAAACTGGATTGAGTTATGCCAACATGTTTTGCCCTGTTCTTTAGTGCTATATTACTAGTTATATGTATGATCTTTATTTGCCTTAAATGCTAATCCATACCATGTTGAGAAAATAAAACAATGAATCTTATTATATATTCTGTTTTTCTTTTAGTAAATGTCATGATAATAACAAATTGCTTATATTGTTTTTAACAAGAGTTTATGATATAAATAAAGAAGAATGTTTACATTTAGCTCTTTGAAACGCATATGAAAACCTGTGAACCTGAAATTGAAACCGGTAACTGAAACTATGCGGAAACCTTGTCGGATTGTTGGTAACTGAAACTATGCGGAAACCTGTTGGAGTCTTAATAACTGAAACCTTGCGGAAACCTGATGGATTCAAAGTTAACTGAAACTCAACGGAAACTTCTTGGAGTGTGGGTAACGGATACCTTGCGGAAACCTGTTGGAGTGTGGGTAACGGAAACCTTGCGGAAACCCTTAGAAAGTGGGTAATTGTAAGTTTCCGTTATTGCGGAAACTCAATGTAAAAGAACGGAAACTCACTGGATTCTAGGTGGAAACTTAAGTTTCAGTCCACTTTCTACCAGGTTTCCGCATTGCGGAAACCGAGTTATTTTTGCTGTGAAAAGATCCGACATATCACCAGAGCAAGTGGAACTCGGACACTTGGGTTAAGATTTTGATGATGTTTTTATGACTAGCTCTCTTGAGTTTTTATGAGGCGACCATTCATTTCCTTCATTTACAAAAGTGGTCTACTCCTGAACGGCGGATGGCGAGTGTAATTGTGTAACGAATTGATTTTAAAAGAACCAAGTCTATATATCTGCTATCAATAAAATGTATTCTGTCAACTGCATCACATTGTAACAAACATACATTCTCTTCATTCATAGCATTTTATCAAACTGACAATAAGTTGCACGACACAAGTAAATTAATTTTCATACTGAGGACATTTCAAACTCTGACGCATTATCGACGGTCTGATGCAATTCTCTATTGTTACCTGTACCGTGTTGCAGTTGTTCTTTACTAACTTTCCTTTGCATGTGTTTATGACCGACGCCATTGACAGTCACCTATTCGCGAATTCTGTCTCATCATAGCAGTTCTATGATTTTCAGAGCACATAGGATTCGTACAATCAAATCTGCTTTTAGCAGAGATTTCGTATGAATATGGAAAGGGTTTTGTCGATTTCCGTTTATGGTTGTTTAACGAAGCGACATTCTACGCTGACATTTAGTAACTAAACACTGGAAACCTGAGTTTAAATTACAATACTCCATATTCCACAAAGTTATCTTAGCGCTTCAACTATCACAAGTCTGTTTTAAAGTATGGAAATCCTCAGCACTGATACCTCTTTGTTAAAGGTCACATGCAACGTAAAACACAACTTTGCAGATTCTGATACCTTTCGGTATGGACTTATGTAACAAATGTTTAAAAGGCAAATTTCAACTTATAACGATGAAAAATAACGCGATGAAAAAAACCCCGCGAAATCGAAGTTCAAACGATTCACTAAATTCACCCCAGCTGGGGTGAAAAGTGGTTTCAACAGCTGTGCTGCGCTCATGGCGCATGCGCAGTGAATAGGTTCGCGCAGCCAGGAAGCGGAATGTCTCGGAGTAGGCTTTGATGTGAGGTATTTTTCTAATGTTTTGTTGATATTTCAGAGTCGCGAGCTTTTCATATGTTATGACAGGACATTACCGACTGTTTAGATAATTTCATTTGACTATTTCACCACACCATCTTCTTACCGAGTCATTTTCTCAGTTCGATACTTAACATCAACGTCATTATTTAGCATTTGTCAGAATTTCTAACTGTGATATAGATATATCTCTGTCATAGACAAAACTCAGTGTCTGTTTTATTGACACCCGTGTGTCGACCTGACTGGCTGCTAACGACAGTATGCAATACACAACTTCGATCACTGACCTCACGCAATTTGAATTTAACACCTAACAGGCCATACACCATAAACAAAACGCATTGATTTATGGTTTGTGCAACCGAGTTCTGTCTCTGTCACATTTTGTAATTATACAGACAGGCAGGTGTGATACTTGTACACATGACATGTTATGATGTCTGTTGATTGCAATATGTTATACACAAAAAATGAGCATGTATTTGAAAAAGAGTGTATCGGCAAATGAACCAGCCAATGAAAGCCTTCGTTACACTTAAGTGAACGCCCACCCGCTCTGACTGGGTTTGGTATCCCGGGTGCTTCGTTTCGAGGGAAGTAAACCCAAGTACAAAGTATTGCACTTTTGATTTGCGATTGTACGTTTATGATTTTGTTTATTTGTTTTTTGATCATCAGCAATGTATATTATATGTCATGAATAAGTGATAACTGTGTTTTAATTATGTTTGTTATTTTTGGTTGCATGTGACCTTTAAACAGATTCCTGGTTACTTTAAAACACATTGAACAAATGTGTGATTGCATGAACAATGTACATCTATAAATGCTGCTTCGCTCAAAATCCATAATCAACTTCCATACATTGATATCTACACGCGTGCTCGTTTTACACACAACGTGTGATTATTTCATAAAAGGTTACGATGAAGCGATGATAAGTACGGTTGTGTTGTAGACGCCAGAGCACGACTGTTTTCTTTGGCAAAGTCAGACATTACCTTCTTACCAAGACATTCCTTGACACAAATGTTGTTCTTCAAATTGCGAGAATGGGAGATTACCTTATGCATTCATGACCCGCTGTTTTCGTTCAACTCTTGTCAAAATGGATTATCTATCTGCGTATGTTTATGTGCGCTGTTGTGTTTGTGTGTGCAAGTGTCTATGGCGGCTGCTCATATGCTTTTTTAATAAACACACCAATATAACGATTTCCTAAGTATCCCAAAGATTGATAACTGTATATATTTATCCTGCTCTCTCTCTCAAGGAAAAAGCAACTCCAGAATTCAGGTAATGCTGGAAACACACCCATTTCAATCAAAGCTTGGCATGGCTTACAAGAGGCTGTTTGCTGATATTCTGATGTTTCAGACTTGCTTAAGTTTTCATTGTGTCTTGATAGTTTTAATTGAAATTTTAAGTTGGCAACTAATGGAAAACAGGCAGCCTATTCTCCAGAAGCATTCTCTAAATTGTTTTAGGAAATGAATCGTACCATTATGTATTCGGTGAACACTTGCACATCTTGTCAAACATACACTGCCTTATAGATTGACAATATGAAAACATAAATCTAATATAACGTTGGTTGTTATGTATGGTCGATTTTCATTCAAAACATATATGAATACAACTGAGGTCGGTCAGGGACAGGATATGCCTTAAGAATACTTGGTATTCCTTGCTGACGCTCTACACAAATATCGAACTGCCACTCCCTCATGCTATGGTATGCATATAGATAATACGTCAACGCTTGAGAATATCCCGTCTTGATTATCCGGCGAGATAAATTCAGTTTGGCCTAACAGGTACAATGGTGGTGACAATAATATGAACAGTGATCCCTCAACCGCTGTTTGTGCCGTGATTGTTAACGGGCCATTATGATGGAGATGAAATACCCATGCCGACTGCTAAATACTAACTTCACTCTAACTTCATTTCGGCACCCGTGAAGAGCCACCTCCTCGTGGTGGGTGCTGGGTAACGCTAAGCGCTCTCCAACCCCCCGTTGTGGACCCGTGGGTATATTTGGTCCACCAACCCGTTTGCCGTGGGTTGCGCCCCTGTGTCGGTGAAGGACGGGAGTCTGGTGGTTGAGGGCACTGGTTCCAGGAACAGTGTTCCTTTGCCCAACACACCACTTCGCCCCTTACTTCACCTAGACGGGTGGTAGAACTGGCCCGGTTCTTACAATCGGCTGGTCATGCTAAGCGCTGTACATGTACATTTTGCTGTACACATTTTTAAAATTATTTAGAAACATTTTGTCAGTTGTCTCGGCTTTATGATGATATATTTGTAATTTGATTGTACAACTCCAATTTAGTATTTTGCCTAGAGTCCTATGTCCAGAGGGCAGAGGTTCATGGGCAAATCTGGTGGAATAGTTACTTGTTGATTATTCTGCTTGAGTATATCATCCGGGTATCCTTGGTGCTGCAAGTTGGAAATCCACTTGCGATCAGCATTGTCTTTATGATACTCTTTGGTGGATGGAGAGCTCGGATGACGAATCAAAATAAACTCAACATGGCATACGAAACCCCAACAAAAAAACGAAGCGTCCACTCGATAATGATGACGACGAACAGCGACCCTCAAAATCCGTTGATTACTTGCCATGTTTTCTCTTTCTTGAGACTCTTGATAAAACTCCATTGAAGCTATATCCGTTTGCAATATCAAAAGGTGTCCACGGCAGAGTAGGTGAAATTAAAAACATTAACGCTTGCGTACAGGAGCTCTATTACTCGAGTGTCACAGAAAGAAGCAAGCAACCAACCTGCTGTCCACAGAGCTGTTTGTAGGAGTTCCGGTTATGGTCTCTGCACACAGAACACTGAACACAAGTAAGGGTATTGTACGAGACCGAGATCGTCTCTTTGCAGCTATGACGGAAATTGACATTGTTACGGAGATGAAAGATCAATGAGTCCTTTACGTGAAAAGGTTTACAACCCTTAAAAATAATGAAACTGTGCAAACCAATACATATCTGTTTTCTTTTCTCTGCCCCGAATCCTCCACCATCAGTCAAGGCAGGTTACTGCAATGTAAAAGTTGACGTGTACATCCCAAATCATCTGCGGTGTTTCAAATGTCAGAAATACGAACATGGTGTTAATACTTGCACATTGTCTGTTGTGTGTGCTCACTGTGGTGAGAAGACACATACAACAGAAGATTGTGTCCTTTAAGAAGTGTACCAATTGTGCAGGTGATCACTCATCGTTCTCAAAAGTCTATCCCATTTGGAAACGGCAGATGGAAATAAATAAGATAAAGTTTACTCAAAATATCACTTTTGCTGATGCCAAAAAGCTTGTCTTGAGATCGGAAATTAAGGAGACTTATGCTTTCAAAGCCAAAACATCTTCAGACACAACCCCAACAGTAACTAAATCATCTGCCAGCTGTCAGACGAACTTGACTTGGATAAAATCAGATTCTCCGAAGATTTTGTCACCTGCAATATCTACACAAACTGCAGAAACACTTCCTGACACACCCATAATCCGATGAGAACCATCTTATGACCGTGACACATCTTCTCAGTCAACTCAAAGGTCTCAATCAACGTCAAACGTTCAACAAATCGTTAAAAACAAACGCAAACCGAAGCCAGATTCTTTGAAGAAACAATGTTGCAGAGCCCCAAAAGGGTCAGATGATAAAATCAAATTATTTAACAAATATGGATCACTTGAGGACATGGACGTGTCCGACAACGTCCATTCTAGGGCACATAGCTTGTCGCCCTCGAAAAAAGTGCGGGGTAGATCCCCTATTAATCCACCTAATAGATAGGTCTATCTAAACATATCGTGCAGTGGAACTGTAGAGGACTACGGACAAATTTTAATGAAATACAGCTATTGATCCAGGATTTAACACCATCAGCGTTCTGTCTGCAAGATACGTATCTGAAACGGACAGATAATTTTAGCTTACGTCAGTTTGAAGCCTATCATTATTTTTCCCCTCTGGGTGATAGGGCCACTGGGGGTTCTACTATCCTTATACGACAGGATGTTATTCACAGCCCTGTTACACTGAACACTAATCTCCAAGCTGTTGCAGTGCGACTTACTCTGGGTGTAGTATTTACATTATGCTCTCTGTATATTCCGCCTTCATCGGCGCTTCAACAGACTGATCTTCAATCACTTTTTGATCAACTCCCAAAGCCATGTGCTATTATGGGTGACCTAAACGGTCACAACCCACTCTGGGGCAGTACTAACACTAATACTAAAGGCACAATTCTTGAAGATTTCATTTCCAATAATGACCTGTGCATATTTAATAATGATTCAAGCACCTATCTGCATCCTGCAACTGGCACTTATTCTTCGCTGGATTTGTCTCTTGCAGATTATAGCCTCCTGAATGAATTTGATTGGTCTGTTCATAATGACCTTTGTGGAAGTGACCACTTCTCAACTATCCTGTCAGAAATAACTCCATCTGATTCTCCATCGCATTCAAGATGGAACTTTTCGAAGGCTAACTGGTCTTTATATCAAACTATATGTAAATCGAAACTGCAACCTGAATGTTTCAGTGATATAACTGTTTCCATTCAAACGTTTGCTGACGTTTTAAATGAAATAGCTGATGAGTGTATATCAAAGTCCTCTACGACTCCTCATGTTCGAAAACCATGGTTTAATACAGATTGTAGACAAGCCAGAAAAGCGAGGAAAAGGCAGAGCGTTATTTCTGCAATCATCCAACTGTCCATAACTTAAATAAATTTAAAATACTCAATGCAAAGGCGCGTCGTACCTTTAAACAAAACAAACGACAATCTGGGAGAAATTATGTCTCAAAAATTAATTCACGCACGCCAATGTCGAAGGTATGGAACATGGTTCAAAGAATTATAGGCAAACGTTCAAAATCTGCTATTCACCATCTTAAAGATGGTGATAATTTAATAACTGACAAGTCTAAAATTGCAAATAAAATTGGCGAAACTCTTGCCAAAAATTCTTCATCGGCAAATTATGTCCCTGTGTTTCAGAGATATCAGAAACAACAGGAAAAGACAAAACTTAATTTCGAATCAAATAACGGTGAAGATTATATGTATTAGATGTGTTTTCATTACATGAGCTACATACTGCTCTTGAGAAAGCTCATGACACCGCAGCGGGTGATGATAATATACATTACCAGCTACTGAAACACTTACCTGAACCATGTCTGAGGACACTTTTGGATATATTTGACTAAATATGGACGTCTGGAGAATGTCCTTCTTCGTGGCGTAATGTCATTGTAGTCCCAATACCAAAACCTGGCAGGAATCATACAGATCCGTCGAATTTCAGACCGATGTCTCTAACTAGCTGTGTCTGTAAAACCATGGGACGTATGGTGAATAATAGATTAACTTGGTATCCTGAAACCAATAACCTTATAACAAATGTTCCTTAAAGCTAAATGCCTGAAGGCACTCGATTTGTTGAAAGTGAAGTCCTCGAAGTGAGGAGGGGATCAAGCTACCCTCCTCCACCTATATCGATCATTGGTCCGCTCGGAACTTGATTATTGCTCCATCGTATATGGTGGAGCCTGCAAAAGCAACATAAAACTACTTGATTCTATCCACCACCAAGGCCTAGGACTTTGTCTTGGGTCCTTTAGAACCTCTCCTATTGATAGTTTCTATGTTGAAGCAGATGAGCCTTCTCTTACACAACGCCGTATAAAATTATCTTTACAATACATTACTAAACTATATTCTAGCGAGTCTAACCCTGCATTTAATCCCCTGTAAGAGGATTTATACAACAAAAAACCTTCTCTTGTTCCGCCTCTTGGGCACAGAAGTAGGTATTGATGAATTACATGAAATAAAACCCTACATTGGTTACACCTACTTGGGTTGTCAGTCCAGATTTGAAGAGGTCATCATACGACGATATCGCATTGGCCACACAAGATATACACATGAATACTTGCTAAAAGGTGAGGATCCTCCGTTTTGTAACCCTTGTGATGAAAGAATCACAGTCAAGCATGTCCTGCTTGACTGCATTGAATATTCCATCACAAGTTATAACTATTTCAAAGCACGAACTATAAAGGATCATTTTACTAATGTCAGTTCTCATTTAATTATTGCATTTTTAAAAGAATTAGATTTGTTAAGTAATTTGTAAATAGATACATATTTTATGATTGGAAGTTTAAATTAATACCTTAGATTGTTAGTGGTTGTATCCTCAAGGGGGGTTGAAGTATTGTAAACTTATTGTCCTCCTAAGAGGGTACGTAAGTCCCAAAATTTTCAAAGTCAATTTAAACTTGCCAGGAATTTTAAACGTAATATTCTTGTCATTTTAATTTTGGCTAACATTTCTTACAATCGCCAGCAGCTGAAGGGATGGTGTAAATCCAACTAGGGTCCATGCAGGTAGCAAAGGTACTATAAGTTCCCATGGTCCCTGGTATGGTGATCTACCTTCTGTTGTTGGCGATCTATAGCCTGTGTTTACATTGTATTGTCCAAATAGTGCTATCAGTTTTAACTTTCCACACTAGTTTTAGTTGTTTTACTGTCCTCCGTCGACAGGTTTTTATAACGTACGTATATTCCATTTCAATGTCAAATGTTCTCATTTCACTTTTTATTGTATAAATTGTTTTCGTCACGATATGGCTGAGATATTGCCGATGTGACGTTAGATAATAACTCACTCGCTCACTAACTTCATTTGATGAGCGTTGTTGACAGCCTCGTGGTCTAGTGGATAGGGTGCAGGGTCGATCCCGTCCCACATCAAACCAAAATACGAAAAAAGATGTCTACCTGGATTCCTGCTAAGTTGTTGGGGGATTTGGAACATGTCGCAAAAGTCGTTCTATTCTATCCGAGACATTTTCTATTACAGGGACATGTGAATATGTAGAAGGAAAATGACTGATCAGCGAATCGGATATTTTCGACTGACGTCCAATTCCCCAGGACTGTTGCCTGCACCACTGAAGGCGTCGACATTAATGAACTGCAATCAGGATTGAATGTTGTGCTGGGCGCCACGCACTGACATAGAAGCGTAGAAGTCGTCGGAGCGTCCTTGCAGGAATATGAACAACACAGGCTATGAGAATATAGCGTCTAAAACCAGTGATGCAGATGGCTGGTTCGAAGTCATATTGTATTGACTACTGTTAAAATTGTGTGACCACTAGAAGTCACAGTGATTGTTCTGTTGATAATGTTGCCGTAAGTGCCAGATGGCGTTTCTGTTGATGTTGAATTGACATACCCCGCCACACTGCAAGGTAATGAGCATGGAATTTCATCAAAGGGGTATAAGGCCGTATTTCCCACTTGCCGTTCACAAAGATTACTTGCGCTTATTATTTCTTCTTTTTCCAAAAAATGCGTACCGCAAGTGGTTACTAACATAAACGCATCAATAACTTACTGTGTATTGGAAAGATGTCAATTCGACCCTGAAACATGAAGTGACGCATTACGCATTTAATTGATTAATTTTGATTAATATCTTCTGTAGACACAGATGTATTTTAATGATTGGTAGTTTAGATACGTAACTTAGATTGTTAGTGGCTGTACCCTCAAAGGGGGTTAAAATATTGTAAAATTTTTGCCCTCCTGAGAAGGGTACGTAAGTCCCGAAACATTTTAAGTAAATTTGAACCTACCAGATTCTTTAAACGTAGTACATTGTAGTTTTGTGATTTTAATTTATGGCTTAATTCGACGACAATCGCCAGCGGCTGAAGGGATGATATAAAGCCAGCTAGACTTCATGCAGTTGTATTGTCCAAAAGTAATTTTCTGCTTTTAAAGATATATGCTAGCCAGTTTTAAATAATTTTGTGACAATCTAGTAATTTTACTGTCCTTCGTTGACAGGGATGTATATATTATATGTATGTATTAATAATTTAGAACTAGTTTTAGTCACGATATGGCTGAAATATTGCCGATGTGACTATAATATGTTCTAGGTAGACATGGTGAGGGCACACAGGCATTTTTGGGGGGCTAATGTCCGCTACAGTTCCATATCCTCACTTGTGCCATATGTTTCCAGAGTATTTTTCTCAGGTAAAAGTATGTCTCCTCTTGGCATGTATTTATGACTGTGTACCACTTAAAGAAAAAAAAGAATAGGCTTTCATTTCGCGAATACCTGCTACCATAACTGTTTGACAAAGATTCAAAACATCCTCTAGATAGTGCGGAATCTTACGCTTAAATTGATGTCTGTTTACATGGACTTTAACTTCACGTTCAAGATTATTGCAATGCTATAGCCAGAAGCTTTCAGCAGAGATTGTGGAAATGGATTTATCTTTTATATTTATGATACAAACTGCATTTCAGCATATACAAGTGTTTCGTTGGTTGAATTGTTTTCCTTCAATCCTTGGTTTTGGCAATGACTGCAAACACTTTTATCTGCTTCTGGATGATTTAAGAGTTCTCTGGCAACCGTTGTAATATTTTGCCCTATGTACAACATGAGTATACATGAATAGCCAATTTCAAGGCGCTGTCAGTCAGGAGACAATAAATGTAAAACACATTTAAAACATGAGAATGAAAACTCTCGAAATTACGAACAATTTGCCGTTCCCGACTTTTCCAAAGACGGCCATCTCGAATAGTGCTTTGCAATACCTTGGATCACCGTATGGAATGTTTGTGAAGGATTGCTCAGCGCACAGGACATCAATATCAGTGAAAGTCAACTAATGCGAGGAGAGTATATGATGGCGGGCTTTAACACCTCTCGTTTTCTTCGATAATAGCAAATCCCAAAATATACTAAATGTAGAAATGGGATGGGACTATAGCTTCCACAAACTCCTAGACATATCACTGACTTCCAGTGAGTCATATCATTTCCGAAAAATCGGGACCTTTATTAGAGTGAGTGACAAAATACGGATCACGGCGGGGACACGAAATGGGCTTCCGTATTGGAAAATACGGTTCACACGTAATCCTTTTAACGTTCGATGTGGATTCTTACACCAACCTTTGATCAACAGAGATCACGAGAATTACATCCCACCCCAACTATGAAGATCTAATGAAGGAAATGACTCTGTCATCAATTTGCATCAAATCAGTTTGTTAACTTTAATAACCTCACAGTACACGTGAATTCATTACGTGTATACAATTTGTCACTGTTAGTGAACATCTGGCATCATCTAATAATATGTGTGTTGTCTACCTGGTCTTAATGTCAATACGCTTCACATCTCACAACATACTATGGATATATACGTCACATTCCTTGGCTCAGTGACCCGTGAAGATCCGGGGTAGAATAGGTCTTCAGCAACCCATGTGCTTGCCATAAAAGGCGACTATGCTTGTCGTAAAAGGCGACTAACGGGATCGGGTGGTCAGGCTCGCTGACTTGGTTGACACATGTCATCGGTTCCCAATTGCGCAGATCGATGCTCATGCTGTTGATCACTGGATTGTCTGATCCAGACTCGATTATTTACAGACCGCCGCCATATAGCTGGGATATTGCTGAGTGCGGCGTAAAACTAAACTCACTCACTCACTCACTCCTTGGCTCAGTCGTCATATCTCATGGTGTCAGTCACCGGATTTTCTGCTTCAGACTCGATTGTTTGCAGACCACGTCATAAAGCTGTAATACTGCTGAATGCGACGTCAAACAAACATAGAGACACAGTCAAAATTTTACAATATATACTCCGCTTGTAGCAGATATTTCTTACGAAAGTGGAAAGGGTTTTGTCGCTTCTATTTGTCTCTTGACCGCCTCCGTGGTGTAGTGGTTAGAGCGTCCGCCCGGAGAGCGGAAGGTCGCGGGTTTGATCCCCGACCGCGTCATACCAAAAGACGTTAAAATATGGTACTTGTTGGTGCCTGCCTGGTGCTCGGCATTAATGGGTACATCAAGGACTGGTCGGCTCGGAGTATAATGTGTCTGAGTGGGGTATTCATGCTTCAATGCGGCATGGTATCTCAGTGGGCTAGCACTATAAAACCAGCTTCAGTCTGGGCTAGTACAAGCAGCCGGACATACACATACACACGCATGCACGTCGTCATATGAGCGAAATATTCTCAAGCACGACGTTAAACTCAATTTCACCTCACCACACCTCTATTTGTCTCTTGACAACGGTGTCAGAATTTAAACATCGCTAAATGCAACATACCTGTAGTTATTATCCATAAATGTGTATGGATAAGATTTATCAATGCGATAAATATATGAGGTTATACAGTAATGCTTTGGGGTATTGGTAAGATGTAACTTTTGGACACCATTCTTTTAATGTAAGGCACATCGTGACCAACATCATATGGATCAACCAACCGATTCACAAGGTTACGGATTTTGTCCAGAAACGTAGAAAGGTCCCGTTCTTGATTGAACGTTTAAGTTCCGTTTTCAATCTGGTGACATCTATTTTCTTTTCGCGTATGAAAAAGATGTAATGGTGCATGCCTCGACGGCAAAGTATTGCTACGTCTGTTGCGTTTGACGATAAAGGTCGACCACCTGACAAACAGCTGACGTTTACAAACGACACAACAATACGATGAAATGACGTAAAGGCTAACGGGCTACTTCCACATGGGGAAACCCAAAGTAATACCCCAGCACGAAACTGAGGTAATGGGAAATTTGTTTACTGAAAACATCCCTTACGCTATATAGTCTGGTGGAGAAGGTTTTGCCACGTCAAATCTGTGTCCGTTTCAAAACCTGACAAATCGTTACAGTGGTATATCTTTTTGCCACTCGAGGTGGCCTCACCGGTCTCCGACATTTACAGATCAGA
This sequence comes from Haliotis rubra, assembly GCF_003918875.1. Lineage (NCBI taxonomy): Eukaryota > Metazoa > Mollusca > Gastropoda > Lepetellida > Haliotidae > Haliotis > Haliotis rubra. The sequence goes on from NW_025767128.1 coordinate 187,888, forward strand.
TTGGTAAATCAGAACTTCTTTTCTGAAACGGCTTACATTCAGCACCCTTTTCAAAACCTAAGATAACGTTCCCATTGATAATGTTTTATGACAATATGCATGTTATATTATGTGAACGTAATTGGACACTTATTGCCGAAATATAGGAGATGAGCTATTTCAATGACTGTTGTTCACAGATGCACAGCTCGACTGCGTGCCCGTTTTCATCAATGCGGTAATAGTTCACGGTCTGTGTCACATAAGGCTTTTCCACATATCATATGTATCAATGTAAAACACCCACTATGATAGGCTGATCCGGTGACAACAGTCAAAGGATAGATCGACTTTAAAAATCAACCTATGAAAAACGTCCCTTGGGAATACTCTTAATGGAACGTAATTACCAGACAATCACTAAATGCAGTTTCTATCTTGGCAGTCTCCCTGCCCGCAACGTTTTGTATACTCAGGAACTAATTAACATTCCAAAAGTGAGGCATGGATTCCAAATCTGTCTGCCATGAAAGTGAAATATTAAAGTTATTTAATTATCTAATTACATATATAAGAAATGAAGATGCTAAACACATTTGGGACACAATAACAGTATCGATGATTCACGCAAACAGATTATTTGGAGCTGGACGAGATAAAGGTTAGAGAATTTAAATTTACGAGTTTGTCCTTTCCAATACGCAGGGTGGGTGAGTGAGTGAGTATGGTTATACGCGGCTTTTAGCAATATTCCAGCAATATCACGGCGGGGACGCCAGAATGGGATTCACACATTGCATCAATGTGGGGAATCGAACCCGGGGCGGTACGAGCGAACGCTTTAACCACTAGGCTACCCCACCACCCCTTCTTATGCATAGGGAACTAAACTTAAGTTTTGAGCGTGGTCGGCCAAGATATTACATGCTTCTTTTTTATTAAATTTCCTTTGTCTGTATTTGTGACCGGTTGGACAGGATACGTTCCCATTTCGAACTCCCTGTATCATCTTTATTTGACAGGAATTCATAAACATATGCTGATAATATTGTCGGACTCGTATGATTTCTTATGAACCTGTCATAATAGTGTTTTCGCCGCAATACAGTGATGAGATTAGTTTTATAGATACATTCCTGTAACAAAGGATGGTAAAATGTTAGCACAATTGTACAACTTACAGAACAAAATACATTGAATACTAATGCATTATAGTCAACATACATACAATTGTCGCGTCCTAATATTACAATACAGGCTACAAACCACCAGGGACTTACCGAACTTTTCCTTCTGTATGGATATGGAACGGACCTTTTTGCCAGTTGTATTTCTGTAGTGTTTCACGTTAACAGAGATTGTATGGTACAATATCATGTGGGGTACAAACAGAAATAATCCTGTTTCTGAAATATGTTCCTCATACAAGTACTACAAATAAATCTAGCACAACGATTTGGACATGACACGTGAGTAGAAAAACAATTCTTTATTGAAGCGCAAGGTTTGACTTTTGCTGGGGAACTTAGTAAAGTAAATCGTTAATATTGATTAATTTCTTTTCCTTTCCAAACTTAGTGACTCAATTATCTCAGAAACCGTGATGGTGTGAGGTTTTGTTTTCTTTCTTGATCATGTTAAGATAACTGCACCCCTCTTGTGATAATACGAACCCGTTCAGATTAACATTTTATCATGGTGCTCATGACACATACCATCCCCTTTAGCATATGGACCACATTCACGAAGAGACATAAAATCGCAATGTCCGTATTTGTTCATGTTTCATGTACGAGATGATATCCACTTCCCACCTACCGAAGCGTATATTTCATGCATAATGAGATTCACAAGACAGCAGGTTAAGACGTAGTGATCTGTATCATTAAAAATATTTCACTCACTCAGTCATTAAGTTAACACGAAAAGGACAGAACTCCCACTGAGCTGCAATGTGGTATACAATATGAGTCACAAATCACAAGAAATCAATCTCATTTCTTCCGTTCCCTCACTCCCCGGAGTCCACTACAAAATATCGCCTGGTATATGTTACGATTCAGTCGTTGATATTAGGCTTATACAGCTATACTGTCAAGGGTTACATCTTGTGCTTTGTAATTCATCAAAATCAACTGTTCATCGTTATTATGAGAATGGATACATTTTCTGACTAAATCCTTGATTCAGATACACGTAGCCATTCCAACCATTTACACACATCGCCTTGATAAATCAGATTCTGAAATCTCAAAGCTCACACAAATTCGAATGGACTACAATCTAAGAATTTAATTTAAGTGGGTCCAAAATGGAAGATCTCTTACTCTTTGGAGACATTTCGTACAAGGCGTAATGACAACGTCCTTCTCCAGGGTTAACATGAAATCTCCTCAGTCCTGAAAAAATGAAATAGAGAGGTTTGTTAGGCATTTCGTAACCGCAAATTACAAGGAATGCCACGTAGAAGATACAATTTGACGTTAGCCAGTGGCAATGGGCTGTTACGCAAGTTGAGGTAATAGATTAGATTTCATTAGTGCGCAGGGAAATGATGTCTGAAGCGGCCATCGTTTGGCACCTACAGGGTGAACATTTTGTAGCCGACAGTTCTGTTTGGTACTCAGCAATTAGAGTGTTTGTGGTTAAATTTGCTCAAAGTTTAATTTTGTTATCCTATTTGATTTTTCATTCATTGATTTTCACCTTTATGGTTAGATGGACTGGTATTGATTTACTTCTCAGGGCCAAACATGTGTGTGGTTTATAAGAATAAAAAATATGTCCTGGTTGTTTTAGGGAACATTTGAATTAAATCATCCTTACAAATTAATGGTTTGGTTTTTTTAACCTCGCCTTTTGGCACGTTGAAAAGATGTAGCAGAACTTCCTGACGATGTCTAACAGTTATTGGGGTTTTAAATAAAGCCCATAGAAATCCTTCTTATGCTATGATTCACAACCGTACATTTTCACATTAATACTGTTGCCGCATTGTATATTGATAAATACTGTGTGGTAGTTTTGTTGTTTAAGGCACCTGACAATCCAAATAAATAGATAATTAACTAAATAGATAACAGGCAGCATTCTTCATACATGAATCTATAGTTTAAACTGGTATCTTCCAAGAAATGTATTGATACGATCTCAAAATCTAACATAACACTGCTTTATCAAATAAAAGACATAGTGTCACACATAAGGCCAGTACATTGTATGTTAAATGAGGAAAAATCTGCCAAAACCATTCCACACTATCAAGGAAGGACTTTCTCGATATTCTCATAAAGTGTTTGAGACAAGCGGAATTAATGACATGTGGATTCTCAAAAACTCAAGGGATTCGCTTTCACTTTTACAATTACAGAAACAGGCCGAGTTCCGTTCTGTTAACACATTTGATCTTTCAACGTTGCATGCACTTTCCCACATGGCAAACTTCATTCCGTGATCCATGGGTCATTTGTGAATAAACATGGTGAACACAGATATACCTATATATGAATATTCAGAGGTTCAGGACAGTTTGTCAAAAATGAAAGCAACTGTCATTTGAAGTTTACCGGAAACCTATATATGAAATATTTTCTCATTGATGACACCTTTGTCAACTTGGGGGTAAAACATTTTGATACGAAGTAGGCATTCCCGAGGACACCAATTGCGCTCCCCTCCTTGTGCTCCCCGATCAGTCTTGTTCAGAAGTTTGTTTAAGGTTACAACATCCAAGGCCACAGTAAAGCTTTCAAAGGGATTTATTGTAAATATGTGAAGGACATTTCAAAATTTGATGTATCAGTGACAAAATTATGCTCGATGCAATTCCTTATTTTGACTTGTAATAAACCTTCCCGAATTATTTCAGGTGAACAATTGACTAGACTTTGCATATGTTTATGAGGGGTGGCCACCTTTTCGAGAACACCTGGTATCATCACTATTTCATTGGGATTCATAAACACATATTCTGTCATCGTAGTCCTTTGGCGACAATCTTTATCGCATATCATTACTTATTATTTAATATGTATCCTATACTGGTCACGATATGGCTGAAATATTGCCGATGTGACTTTATGATCGCATGTATTTGCTGAAGACCCATTCTGACATGGGTCTTCGTGGTTCATATCTCTGTGAGATTATAATAATGTCAAAACGCTTCTATTAGAAGAAACATGACACTAGTGGATACCTACTATACCGTATTAATGATGTAATATAACCAACCAATATAACCAAGCTGTACATGTTCCCTTTACAGGAGATGGTATTTTAACCTTAGAATTGCATCTGCGCTGTGAGGCGTGCGATTAGAAAACATGGAGCTAGTTCGGTGCACAAAGGGTTGCTTTGTACATATACAACAATGAGGAAAATGCTATTTTGATGTCTGGCGATGGCTCCACTTGCTGCATTCCACTGGTACCACAATCGAAATGGAAGAAATTAAACGTAATACATCGTCAGTCAAACAAATGAACGCAATTCCCATTTTCCTCTTATATGAACCTAATTCTCTAGTATTTGTCAACTGTTTCTAAACTAGGACTAGGACACGCTAACCTTTCTTTTCATGTTTAAATCCAACCCTTCTTGGTATAATGTCTCTTATCAAGGCATCAGATTTTAGTTTTCCCTCAGATGTGGAATTTGGTACAAGAATTTGCACTCACGAGATATTTCATGCTTACATTGTTCTCCTTATAAACCATGAACTTCCCTTGCAGAGGTTTCATTGCATAAGATATAGATCAGTTATCTGGGAACCACTGGCTTTACACATCAATCACTTTTACCTGGACAACAAACCTACGGAAATACATTCAATTAAGTGCATGTGGTATCTGATGCAATCACCCACTTAAAGTTATCTGATTTTAAGCCATTAATATCTTCAATCAGAGAACGTTTCTCTCTCCAAATTTATCTCTCTTTTTTTGGAGTGTTTTCATATAGCATATTATCAATTCCATGAAATATTGGATATCACAAAAGAACACGCGGACGTATAAATCTAGACTTTTCACGTATAATCGATGTGATAAAGTATGAATTCTTTTGTACTCCATGGCTTCTTAATTCGAATTGTGTCAACTTCCCACCAACAGCACCATTAACTCAATTTTTGGTTTATTAGGTTGGTTGGTTGGTTATTTTTTTAACGGCGCACTGAAAAGTATTCCAGCTAGATGGCGGCCTTTCAATAATCTGGTGCGGTATGCTCTGCAGAATTTATAAGATGTCCTATATGTCATTTGATCCCAATCCTGGTGAATTAAAAGACAGATCTCCTCTTGCTGGAACACGTTTGCATTTCCATAATAGAGTGCACCCATGGGAGCCCATCTCTTACTCACCGCTGTTTACTGTTAAGTCAATCTGTTAGAAAACCCGTGCATATGATATCAGTGTTTTTGTCTTTACATTTATCCGAAGGTGCTGCTCGAATTTAGAACTTGACATTTCGAATTTATGTTAATTTCAATGTTGAAAGGTACATTTGTGGTCAGATCTTAATATTGCATTAAACCAATATGAGTTTCATTCGGAAACAATGTATGAATGAAGCGAGTGAATAGACGTGTTACAAAAAACCCAAACAAAACGCCTGCTGTAACAATAGTACATGTCGTTCCAGAAATAGCAGGTATAAACATTGGCTGTTATAAACATTATAACATTGGCTGTTTGCATGCTCTCAACTCTTCATTATCGCTACTGACATTGATTTATTTTAGGATTATTGATTATTTCAATATATGGTATCTCAAAGAAAGCCATAATCTGAAGGAGTTGTTCAGAAGAATTGATTTAATTTCATTCTGTTTAAATCAAAACTAAAAAAATCCTCACTAGATGCAGACAAATCAATACACCGATTGAGAGCGTACAAAGAGTTTAGCGTTTGTAGCCAACGCCATTAAAGACAGAACCACATGGAATATTCATTTGGATCCCAAATGGACAAGATCGTCTAAATCCAGACACATTAATCACTGTTTGGATCGAATTAAACATTATTGCAAAACCATGAATGGAACCATGACATCCCAACGTTGGTCAGGTGAATGTTTGCTATTTGTAAGGCGCATGGATAATTTATCAACACGAACTAAGAGTTCCAAGGAAACAGTGTATATATCGAGTTATTGTTCAAGCAAAGAATTGATGTTGTTACCAATTGCAACTGTTATGTACTAAATGTCAATATTTGTGTTCGATAATACGCTTAAAAACCAACTCTATTTTAATTTTAACTATCAAAAGTATCGCTGCTGAGTATTGGAAATTTTAACACAAATTCACGTAAATGTAAGTAGATGTAAATTCCGATTATGTAAAGGTATGTACTAGACATTTAGAGCTACATTTGTCGTGTTAAAGATTGTTTGTGCTTGTAAATATGCTTGTAAAAATCACAGTTAGAAACATTTGGAGTAAGCAAAGGTATGAATTGTTTTCAGTGTTGCATGAAATGTGGATTAAAATGTCGGGACTGTGGACAAAGATAGAGTGCTCCTAACCTAACGGATAACATTTAGAACCTTGATATGTCTAATCCCCAGAGAAGTTATAGTAGACCATCTACAGTGTCTGCACACGATCACCCTTCCTTTCCAGTCAGCATCACTAAGCGAGCATTGAGCAGATTAACAGCTCAAATTTCTAAGGCACATAGAGATTTCTAATGCGATAGTCCAAGTGTGTGCCTACACATTGTATCAGCTATGCCAGGAAACACTGTCCCCTGCTGGGCAAAATACACCCGCCGTCATCACCATTTCATCTCGATACATAAGTGCAGGCTGATAATAGAGCCGGAATCATACAACGGACATAGATAACAGATACGTCTTGAGCTTTTGAAAAAATATTTGTCACTTTTATTTGAAGGACATTGGCTCCAAATTACAGGAAATTCGATCTTCATTATTCAGACATATTTTAGGACATTATATATATTTGGTTTCATTGTCTTTGTCCATGGAGGGCTCTTGACTATTCGTAGTAGTTTGGGGCAGTAACTGAGAGTGTTGTCTGCTCATTTGACTTGTTCATTGAACAGATGTGCTGACAAAGTGTCCAGGCAGACACATCTACCATCGATAGATATCCCCACACTATCTTTTGTGATGTAAGTACCCCAATATCTCATAAAAACACGGGAGTTGTATATTCGATTATACAACTTATTGACCCTCCAAAGGAATGTGGATATAGGTGAACGAAGACATTAGTAGTAAGTGCAAGTAAGTGCTCATTTATATCATCTTAAACTAATTGCCACCTGCTGACAAACATAGGACTTTGCAGTCGTTTCACACACTCCCTACTTCAATAAAGTACCATAACCCACACACTACATCTAAGCTAGTAATCTGCACATATTTCGATCACGATGTCATTTCTAATTTTATGGACAAATTACTGTAGTGGGACAACTTGCATGTAACGTTATCATTGAGCGGAAAGATTTGTAGTGGCTGTTAGTGAGCAGGGAAAGTAGTTTCCTGTACATTGTGCAGGATTAAGTCTTATTGTATCGAAAGGTGACAGAGTTAATACTGAAATTACAAACCAAAACAGTGCGTGGAGATATCCTGATAGATAAAGGCCCTGTTGATATGTGAGTTGTTCTGGTTAGCTGTACGATGTCGACCAGACGGAATTACCCGACAGAAAATCGAAGAGATTAAAGATAGACTGGCCGAACAAGGGACGACATGTAATATGTACGTGCAGGCATGTCGGACAAGAAGATAATAGATGTGTGTATGACACGAATTATAGATTTGATTAACATTTGCATATGGATTTATATATGTCAGACCACACGGATACCGAACTTCAGTGCACACTGAATAGTGTGTAAGTTCAATAACAGGTACGTAAAGAAAGGTGGTGTAATGGTAGTAATTTGTTTCCGTTAAGATTCAGTACAAGGAAATGTATTGGAAGTGTATTGGAAGTGTATTGTTTATGGGCCATGTGCAATGTTAGGTCCACCTTGCGTCCGAGTGTATGCGTCGTTTAGGAATACAGAAACTGTGGTAATAACCTTGGGTCAAACAAGTTAAGATTGTATATTTGTCGATTATTTAACGCTGCACTCAGGAATGTTCTAGGTGTATGATGGAAGTCTGTAATTAATCCAGTCCGGACTAGACCCTACACAACATTGATCTACGCAACAGATATACGATGGCATGCATCAAACACGTCAACAGATGAAAAATGGTAGTGCACCTGTAGATTATTTTGAATTCGATACACGTCCTTGTTTTTCGCTTGGTGATTAAAGATATTCCGGATATATAGGGCGATGTTCTGTAAATAATCTAGACTGGTCAATACAATCCAGCATTGATGGAAGAATTTTAGGATACGATACGATGATATGCATCATCAAAGTCAGACACCATGGCAAACCTATCCCGGTACCTGTATGACAACCACGGGCTGCTGAACACTAGTTCTAACCCGGATCCAAACTGAGCATGCATGTCATCGGGAGTAAAATATCATCTATTTTTAAACCGGCAAAGTTATTTTTGTGATGCATTGCATCAGTTGGAATACGCAATGAGCTTTATACTGAAGCAAGTGGCCATTAGATATTCTATACCGACGAAAAGGTTTACCCAAAAGATTACTGAAGTCCCAAAGAAGCCAAACGTTTCTCAGTATGTATGAATCAGTTACACATATCCATTCAACCTAATTTGATAATATCCTTCATAAATGATGTATGTATTACTTTACATTACGTTTTCATTAAGTGTATATAGAATATGCCTGAAGGTGCTTTAGGACTATTTGGATAATTTGTTTAACTCGTGTTACTCTACTCTTCAGTTAAACAAACCAACGATTGAGATTTCTTTGATACCGTGTAAGTTCTCATAAATTCCTATCAATCTAATTCTAAGGTTATTTGAGCCAATTGTCCGTAAGCTATTTCGACAATTCCACCCCATTGGAATAGGATCAGCAGTTCTTAGCGGCGCCATCCCTCAGAAATGCCATCAAACCTAAATTTGTTCCACCTTCTAAGCATCGCTTACCTTTCAGGGTTTTCACATTTTATCACTGGAATTGGCACATCAGCAACTCGTGTGGAACAGTGACCCAATGATCTGAATGTGTCTGAGTGATTTACAGTTTGCAGGGAGGGGACTCGAGGTTATACATCAAGCAATTTGCGTGCCCGACACAATCTCTGAACGTCAATCTCATTAGACAGTTGTGGTCAAAGGAATGATTCCTTCCAGGAACGCGAGCTTCCATTTTGCCCCTGAGGGCAGGCGATCAACGAGCGAGGATAGCGTATATTACTTGAGTTTTCTTTCAATTTGCCAATCTTTGAATGATTACCATCAATGACTGACTGACTGACTGAGTTTGGTTTTACGCCGCTTTTAGCAATATTCCAGCAATATCACGGCGGGGGACACCAGAAATGGGCTTCACACATTGTACCCATGTGGGGATTCGAAGCCGGGTCTTCGGCGTGACGAGCCAACGCTTTAACCACTAGACTACCCCACCGCCCCACCATCAATGAAGATGCTGAAATGACCACATAGTACATACTCACTACTTAACAATTTCCAGAGTGATTTCATTACCTGTGCATGTCATATTATAACTGAAAAAGAAAACTTAAACTTTACTTTATGAACAAACACAGGATAACTACGAATAGTACAACGTTAATGGATTGAGATAAGGAATTGCCGAGAACGCTTTGATATATGCTATGATGAGCTGTTCAGATTATTAAAGAGCAACACTTGAATGCATTGCTCTGTGAATGACCTTTTGTTTTAATTAATATAACTACTAGACAACTCAAACAGACACTGACTGACGTAATCGAATCATTGGTTTTAAGTAAATTATGCAATATATCACGTAATGTTGAATATGCAAAATAATTCAGAAACAAGGCAAACATTTGACAGGACGTATCACGTGAGGATACTGAGAGTGACGGTTCAGCACAATACTTTTCAATGCGTGAAAATTCTTCTCTTGAGAACTAACTACGTGTTCATTGACTACAGATTCTTCCTCTGTATTCATATATTAGTCAGATTAGATACTGTTGATTTGCTGTTAAACTCTGCACTCAACATCTTTGCAGCTTTCTGCAAATAGTCGAGTCTTGGCCAGTTAATCCAGTGATTGACGTGAGTACAACAGTCAACGTCAGGATGTGATGGAAGATAGCAGACAGTATGGCTATTGAGTACACTTGGGACATAAGACCGCTGCACTTTCTTTCTACCCATGACATTGTGGTCTGAACTCCATATAGCGTTGGATACCTGTCGAAGGTACAAATTTGATGAGTAACTCTTGTATGACAGTATGTGTATGATCATTGTATTTTCCTCCAGATGGTTGCAGGTACTGTATCAAAATGATGAAAAAGATAAGCAAAAATAATTTGAAGGGTAGTCAGATAGATACATGGGGCATGGTGGGCGAGTTGGCTAAGGCGCCAGGCTAGTGATCCAGCGAGCTTGAGGTGTCGGGATCGAGCCCACCTGTCACCGGGTGAAAAAACCTTGGAGTCAACTTTGTGTGCAGACTCTTTCAGTGTTGTCACAACCCCTAGTGTACAGTACACAACCCTGTGCACTTAAAAGAACCCACGAGTCCGTCGGTATATGACATAAATGCGTGCAAACACCTAGTTGTGGGTACAGTAAGTTGCAGTAAACTTGGACAAAGTACTGTCACTATGTGTCCCAGCCCACCCAGCTGTTAATGGGTACCTCGTAAGGATGAGAAAGCCGCAATAACTCGGTGCGCCTAGTGGCTGCAAGAGTTGTATACTCCCCGGGGAGATGAGATTGTCATCCAATGATCGAGGGAATACCAGCGCCTTGAGCGTGTACGAATTGTGTGGATTTGCGCGCTATATAAATATCCTATAATCATAATAATAATATAGCTGTGTTTCAGTTACAAACATACCACTTTATTGTCGATTCCGGTTTCAGTATTTCTGCATGAGAGGGCAGCTTTGAAATAACCTCGACAATACACTTTTATGTTATGAAAAATCTACTTTTAGCAGCTTAAGTCTGGGCTAGTACAAGGAGCCGCACATACACATACACATACACATACACACGCATGCACGTCGTCATATGAGCGAAATATTCTCGAGCACGACGTAAAACCCAATTTCACCTCACCTCACCTCACCTCACCTCGTGAATACCCCACTCAGACACATTATACTGACCAGTCCTTGCTGTACCCATTAATGCCGAGCGCCAGGCAGGGACCAACAATTACCATATTTTAGCATCTTTTGTTATGATGCGGTCGGGGATCGAACCCGCGACCTTCCGCTCTCCGGGCGGACGCTCTAACCACTACACCACGGAGGCGGACCTAACAGTGTATACAATGTAAATACACCTTAAATTATAGCTACAATCATTGTAACCATCGGATTCTCATTGAGTCGGTTCAAACTGTGTTCAGAAACATATCCTGGTTGAATGTTTTATTCAAGAATACCTTACAGAGAGCAGTGCATGCAATAGCTTTCCGTGTTAGCTGCACAGGTCCTTTTGACTAACCACACAGGTCTTTTCCAGAACAGCTGGCTTCATCGAATGCCTCTAAGAACTGTACAAATGCCTTTGAATAACGGTAGCGTACGACTTAATGTCCTACAGTATGGGAAACAGATACTCAAGATCTTCAAGAATAGAAATGCTGCGAAACAAATACGCTCTCGGGTGTGTGATGATGGGTACATATGACACAAACAAGAAGTCGTTATTGAATCGTAGTGTATTTCATACGGATACCTATTACCTTAAGACTGCAGTATTTCGATGAATGCATATGTCTAATTATTTGATAATATTTGCCATGTTGTGGTCAAATCCAATTTTCAAAGGATACCTACGGCATGACAGTTCATATCAGACCTTCTTGAAAATAGTGCAGTCAACCTACATTTCTTATTCAGATGTGTAATCCATATAATGTATACATATATACTATACGACCGTAAATGAACATATATCAAAATTGTCTAATATGTTTGTCAGGACAACCATAAACCAAGTCTCATCTATTTGTGGTTTTCATCGAAAATTTATGACCTACTACAGACAAATCAACGTTGATAACAAACTACACATTATCGCAATCTTGTCAGTCTAGTAGATCAGCACTATCTGTCACACCAAGACTGTCAGACAGGTTTATGATGATCCACAGATGCACTGGTTTCCTCCAAAACATCTTGTCCGAGATAATAGCAAAATGACCTTACTTCCATATATAAATGTATTAAACATTATTAATTCCAGCAGACTTAATAAATATAATTTGTAAATGCCAGAGAATAATTAACTTCCAATATCTGCTGAGACGGAATCCACATGGACATGAAGGCTAAATCGTGATAACTTATGATGGCTCCAGGTTTTATGATTACTTATGATTTGACTAGAAAACTGACAATCAGTTATGCCTCCAGATTTTGCAAAATGAGTAAGCATGTCCTACTGTTCCTGAGACTCTGCATAAAGACATCTTCTGCCATTGTTGCATGTAACCGTGTCAGTGTTAATATATATGTTACATTGCATTTAATTGTCATTATAAAAGAACAAAGGAAAATCGGAAGTGTTGACTCTGTGATAATCAACGTTTTATTTACACTTGAAAAGTCTCTACAAGGATATTTATTAGTTAAACTTAGTATTTGTAGGTGATATAAAGACAAAGCATAACTTATCTGGTCTTGCCAATACCAAGGATAGGATTGCTTTGTATCCATGGTACAAGGTTGTGTGTTTCACTGCCATGGTTACCTCACAGGAGACGTCAATCTGATATACTGAGACATGGGAAATAATAAACTGCCTTCTTTCGTCTATATCCGCTCCAAATTTATCATTTCCAATTTACCTTGTCATAAAGGCACTGTTCAATATTCTACGTTCTGTTTGACTGGCATATACATCCCCACCGCAATGTATATAGCTTAAGGTGCCTTGTAATGAGCCGAAGCTACCCATTGCCACGCTTCTAAAGTGGATGGTTAACATTTCTCTTGTTTCTTGTAAACAACACCGTCTATGGTGCACCTGCTTCCTATTCCCTCGAACATAGAAATACTCGCAAAATAAGAATGGCAGACGGTTCATGTCACAGTCATTAGGGAAATGTGAGAGGCGGTGCTACCGGTAAGGCAGCACATGCTTAACCTTTTGCGCCCACACCTACGGCCATTACTGATCTTCCGTGATCCATTCGTGTATATTTTACCATTATGTCTTATATGTCCAGTGGAATTTGCCACGAAGGATAATCGAAACTGATTTTTCTCTGGAGTTGACTTTTATAGTCACGTAATACTGTTAATGACGAATGAGTGAATGAACGGGTCATTCAATTAATTGCTGAGTATGTGCTCGATGGAGGAATTACGTTGAGTGAGTGAGTGAGTGAAGTATACTGGAGGAAAGAGGGAGATGTGTGAAAGTGCGGAGTCAGTGAGTTTTAGGAGGAAAGTGTGTGGACAGTGTGAGTGCATTTTGGGGCGAACTAACAGAATGAACACGTATGAAATAGGGCTGGCACGCCAAACGCAAGCATACACATGGAAATCAGAAATTTATTGAACAGAGTGTTTCTCAGCAACAAACAGTACCTATACAGGTCCAGATAATACGGTAATAGAATACATTATTGATGTCCGTTGAAGTTGTTAACTAGATAACGCCATCATAGTGATTTATGGTAATAAAATGAAATATCCACATCCGTACAAAAACTCCTTGACTGTAGGGTATATGAAGGCGTGTTTGATTGACGTGGGCTGGGGGAGGGGTGTTGGATGTTCGCCACTTTGGTGATTTCCCCGGAGTATGAGGGTGACAGATCGAAGGTACAGAGAGTCAGCTGCGGGGCCACCTGACCAAACCCATCACCATAGAATATTCACATTCATGTTTGATAAACCTATATTACAGTTTTATAGACAGTATGTAACAACAGGTATTACGTTTCAGGCATGCACATATGCACATGAGTATGGCATAATATCTATTATAGCAAAGATTGAACACAATTACACGCCAATTCCTCATTGTTGCTGCAAAATCACGGCGACGGCGACACATTGTAAACTGACGAGAGGCTTTAAAATGACCCGTTTGCAGCAGCACTACCACTTTGTGAATGTCTTCACATGTTTGTGGCCAGGCTATATGTAAGAAGCTGCCTGCGTGTCTGTCTGTCTGCCTGTCTGTATGCATGCGATTCGACGCATATGTACTGCTGCATGTGTGACATGAAACAATGACTGATCATTATATTATGGAACTGACGCTACTCCGAACTTACATTATTGTGGGGCTCTGGGAACTGGAGTTTCTGATTTTAACGACTAGGTTAATGAACTCACAATCCGTAGTATTAATGAACGCAGTCTGTGCTGGCCTGGGAAGGCGTGGTCCCAAATAGAACATGTGTTGCATTGTGTATTCAAATATTACAGCGCTCTTAAAATGGTATGTAACAGTTTTACATCTTAAACTGTACTCTAGGCCTCCTGGCCTTGAAATACAATTAACTTCTGTTATTTGTATTCTGTTAGTAATGAACGTGATACAAGGGATGTTGAATGTTGCGTTGACTTGACAGGTGTGCATTACGTATAAGGAGATTATTTATAAATCGTCAAAGGCAGAGAAAGACTAATCTCGAGTATCTTTCGGAAACGACGGTAAGAAAAACAGTGAAAAATCAGTGATGACACCAGGTGTTTAGAAACAAATGAGCAGGTCTTGCCATGTCATGTCCACTCTGACCACACTGCGATGTAGCCGAGGTTCTATAGTGTATATGTGATCTCTTTCCATCAAAACTGGAGGTTTTAGTAATATAGAATACAATATACCACGATTTATAGATGTGGCATGAATTATATTCATGTATATTGCATGTTAATATTGCAAGGGCAGTGAAAATGCTTCATCGGTTCACTGTACTTACACGTAGTTACGTCCCTTAGTCGTATCACAATCCGATGATTATGGATATGAATCAAGGTTTGTCTTTGCTGAAAAATATGGGCGTAGTTTTGTTAACACCGTTCACCTTATCACAGGTTTCACCATTTAGTATATTTGAAGTGTTCCTCAAATCCAGTGGACAAGCCGTCATGTAACTAAAATACAGCTTGTAGCCACAGGGTACACAATTTACCCATAAAGAGTACAGATTTACATAAGAACATGATTACATTTGGCTGTAATACAACTCACCAACGACTAATGTTCAAATAACCAGTAAATGTTACTCAGGTGTTTTAGTCTCGTCGAAGCATACAGTAATTTCTATAGTCAGAGATGGTGGTTTTAGAGATTATAAAAATAGTATTTCAAATATCTCATAGCGGATTCACACTACAATTTTCACCTGTTACTTATATTTTAAAAGTCACATATTATCATAAATTGCTAGTGTGATCCACTTTTACTAAATGCGACTAACCAACGACTGATGTTCAGATAACCAGTAAATGTTACGTAGTTGTTTTAGTCTTGTAGTAATTTATATAGTCAGAGATGGTGGTTTTAGAGTTTTGAAAAAGCACTATTTCAAATATCTCATAGCAGTTTCACACTACAAATTTCACCTATTACATGTCATAGTATCATCAATTGCTAACGTATTTCACTTTTACTAAAACTGTTGGATTTTTTTCATTCACTATTTAAAATACCTCATAGCGTTTTCACAAAAGTTTCACCTATTATGTATTATATTTTGAAAGTGATAGTTCATTAAGTGACACCATTAACGTATTTCCCTTGTACTTAATCTGATTTCGTTCATTCATTTTTCACACGTGAATATATTCCGTCCAAGAACGGAAACAATGTGTGACAAAGCACATCCTCTTCATGAATACACTCGCGGTCACAGCACGAAAGTTTTCCGTATTTCATATTCCTCAATGGGATATCTCGTCAATCTTGCTTAAAGGAGCTTCATATTCCTCCTTCCTCCGCGGGAATTAGCATCAGAGACTTGATGAACCAGTCTCCAGCCACTTTATCACGCGGCTCCATATCCGGTGTATTGAGCTTCCCCAATAATACTAGTCAGTTGTTAAGCTAATGTTATTTTAGGCAGGTTTCTACTTCATATCACTTACACAGATGGTCGCGTACTGTACTCCCCTGACCTATAACATAAATCTGATAAAAGATTATCTCCAGTGCAGTCTGGGTCAATTGGTAATACAATATCCATTAACAGTCATCGTATATGTATTGTTCAGACTTCATCATCAAGTTGTTTGATCCAGATTGCATTTCATGGCCTACCTGGAAGAAGGATCACGTTCATGTGTGGCACATCTTAGAATCAAAACGCGTATGCACTTCCTATTTGGTCATTAGTGACATTTTACCACACCTACTGCGATAAACCGTTTACGTCGTCGCCATAGAAAGGTCATAAACCCCAATAGGTTTTGCATGAGGTACATATACAGAGGCTGCGTTTCACTGAGAATACGGTCATACCTCTGGTGACATGCACACATATTTAAAGAAGACCACAATGACAGAAAAGGACAAAACGATAACCACTGATATTGTGAAAGTTATGGCTGCTAAATATTGCTCATAAGCTATGGTTCTGACTTGCATCACCTGAAACAAGCAATACAGTACATCCATTGTGAAAGCAAGTCAAGCAAAGCTTGAATTGCTGCAGAGTAGCCTTTGCTCTGATGACACAAAAAGTGTTGGCGTGCCTGAGATATACTGGCATCTTTGCGATGCCTGGCATGTGTTTGACTCTACCGTTCAGATATGATCCGTCCTGTTAACGTACAGCTTGTTCCATTTAGAGGAAGATGTCTATTCATCCATTATATGCGCGCAATGCCAGATATATATCGAATAAAATTGCTCTTGATTGTTGACTCCTCTAACAATTACCCACTGAGATATCTCCTGTAGGAAGGTAAGGACGAAGATCACACTTTAGCATTGCCCATCATTCTTCAGAACAAAAAAGACATATTACAGGCCAAAATGCATTTACTATACTCTTGGATTCCTCTTTTGAAATGGACAAAAATACTCTCCACAAGGCTGTATGACTAAAAAGGTTGATTTCAGCTTTCCAAATGTCAATTTCCCATCATGTCGAGCAATATTCCATCAGCCCAAGCATTTGGTGCACTGGTTTCAACAGAACATTTCAGATGTGACCTATGAGAGCGCGAAACATAACATGTGATGTTGCTTATCGGATGAAACTGATGCAGAAGATACCTCGGACACATTAAATCATAAAATAGTTACCTATTACATCGATATAGAAAATGATACTGTTGACACCATGAAAGATTGCCATGGCTATGAATATGATTGGCATTCGGGTCATTGTTACCTACGCAGGTCAGAACCTGTAATGTCCAGTGGTTATGCAGGAAACGTTAACATTTCTCCAATCCTTTACGGTCCCTAGTATGGTGAACTACCTTCAGTTGTTGGCAATCTATAGCCCGGTTTTATATTGTATTGTCAACTAAAGTTACACTGTTTTAGATTTAATTACTAGTTTTAAATTATTCTCTGTGATAATCTAGTTATTTTACTGTCCTTCGTAGGCAGGCTATTATAATTTACTATTACTTACTATGTGTACCAATTAATTGTTCTCGTCACGATATGGCTGAAATATTGCCGATGTGACGATACATTTTTAACTCACTCACTCACTCCAATCCTTTACCAGGACTTTGTTACTGCCACCATTGCAGAGGGTACCTCCTGGGAACATGACTCTGACAACATAACAGAATGCTGACGTCTTCTGCATAAACCAAAGTAGTCATGCAATACCACCCTACAGCAAAGGATGAAATAATATGAGAACAGTATCTTCCTTTCTCTGTCATCCTCATGCTCTGTCTCTCGTTGCTACTACGTATAGCTATTGTTGTCTCTGTGACTCTGGATTTCCCTCACTGCTGTTACTGCCCTACTTTCAAAACTACAATGCCAAAATCTTCATCGCACATTTAGCGCCTTTACCCTATTATTTCCGTTTCCTCACCCTAACATCTTCTCTCTTCTTCCATCCCATTATTTTACGTCAAAGCATTTTTGCACTCTTTTATTCACTCACTCTCATAAATGCAATGAAATATACACATACCACACAGTGTCGATACATTGGGACTTACACCCTTACTTGACATCCTGTTATGTTCGAATGACTTGACCTGTCCAAGTTATCAAAGTCAAAGTTAACTTAAATAGAACATTTTGATAATTTTTCGTTAACTCATCATTAATATGCGACTGAGAAATAATTCAAACTGGAACTTTAAAAATAACACTTATACTTGCCATACCAAGCATACCTACTCACTGGCTCGCTGTTCAGACAAGTATCTGGGCCATATTTCTACTATTCTGAAAGCCTCTTTGTGTGTGGCAAATAGGAAACGAAATAGGTTCTGGGCCTTTGAACAGATAAAAGGTTTGTTGCGTTAGGGTTAACACTGTATATGGCACAACTAATTGCCTGTGAAAGTATTTTTTGAATGTCTTAAGTATTCATCTATGTAGAAATTAGTTTTTTTTAAATATTAAATGTATCTCTTCACATGTTCAATCTCTTTAGTTACTGAGAATATTCAACCGACAAAACATTGGAACTGATTGTACAAATCGGTGCCAATAGGGACTTGCATCACACATACTATTTGAAAGCCTGAAGTTTTAAATTAGGATCATGCTGTTGATCACTGGATTGTCTGGTCCAGACTCGATTATTTACAGACTGCCGCCATATAGCTGGAACATTGCTGAGTGCGGCGTAAAACTAAACTCATTCACTCACTCACTTTAAATTAGGAAAGCCGTGCTGTTAAACCTTTGGAAAGTATTTCTGAGAACTTGAATGTTGTAATCCTGATCAAATTCCCTTTGGACATTAGTGGTATCAATTTCTTAAAAAGTGACTCTGAAATGGAGACGCCAATGATCGGCGCTGCTGGAATATTATTCTGGAACAAGGACTGACGTGGAAAGTTAAAGTCTTCCCTCTTGATACAGAAACTGAAGGATATGTATAGGGCCCAACTTCCATTTTGGTATTAGGAGATGACACTTTGAGGAAGATGAGTTATGCAGTATCGTGTTTTGGTGCATGCGTGATGGTTAGAATTTCGACTTTGACGCGCTGTTTTACAAAAATGAAATGGAGGCATTACTGGACGGGCGTTATGTGCTATTCTGATGAAGATTCCACATGCAATCTCGTATACCTCATGGTAGTGACACCGCTTATCTGAGGTTACAGTAAAGTAATCTTAAGGCTACATGTATCTGTATCGGAAGTTGGTTGTAAAGGTGTACACATACGACTTTTTCCTGTGTCTCTCTCAGAACGGATGCAAATGCGTAGCAGTATTTCGCCAAATGTCGGCAGTACTTATAGAATCTTATAGACCTATAGAACTTATAGAATCTAGATCAGGAAATCGTAAATGTTACTGCAAAGGCAATGATCCGAGCATACTGATGTTTTGTGACAGTTACATCCACACAGCCGCTAACACTATATAGTATTACATTCCTGACAACTAGCTATTGTTTAAATATTTCCACTGAATCTTCACGGGATAATATATTTACATTTTTAGCAACCTATCACACCGCCATATTATACTGCCAATGCACCTAAACCTAAATGTCAACTCTTTGCGACGATCATGCATATTGGGTTCTCTGTACCGATATTTATACGGTCCCTCATACATAAATCGAATAATTGTCAGCACATGTAATACACGGTTTGGAATTTAAGGATGTCTAAATCACACACAGCTAGTGTTCCGAAGTTGTTCAATCAAGTTTCCAAATTTAAGGCTTTCGTAAATCTTTCAAAATGTGTTATGACAGACATGAGAAGGAAAGTTCCAAATAGGACGCATCAGTCACAACAAAATATGTCCAATGCCATTCCCTATTTTGACACGTTCATACAAGTGAACAATTGACTTGCCTTTGCAAACGTATATGACGGGCTCCATTGGTGGTGCAGGATACGCTCACCTTCTTGCGTACACTTAGTATCACCAGTCTATTTATAGTGATTCATAGACTCCTGATCTAGTCGAAATTGTATAATCGACTGTGCTTTTAGGAGACATTTCTTATGGATGTGGAAAGGGTTTTGTTGCTTTTATTTACCTATCTTACCCAAATTCTACAAAAGCAAAAAACATACTGTATTATATAATAAGTAAAATATTCCAGTATTTTGCACAGTCATGTTGACTCACAGTATTAAGGCTACCACAAATATAACCTTTATTGCATCAATGTTTGGCACTTATGGTATAAGTGTCCATTTGAGTCAACTAACATTAGTTCGAAGGCATCAATAACGGTAATCTCAACGTGGACGATCTAAGATATCAGTGAGTTCATGAGGTCATTCACCATTAAGATGGTTAATTATGAACGACATTTTGTATAAACGTAATGCAAACATCAAGCTAGATGTGCAATGAACACTTTTTATGACCAGTCTATGTAATATCATGATTAAATTGAAACTGCGATCTCGAGATACTCTTACCTTTGACCCCAGGTGTTGAATTGCTCAACGAACATCGTCAAGGGTGCTCGCTGTCCGCTAAGTTGGATACAGTAGTGTGTTTGGCACTGTTGTTAACTAAAGTGCACTATCCACTTCCGGATAAAATGAAGCATTTTATGTAGCATGACTACGTAAATATCGAGGTTGTCGATGTTTCTGGATATAGTTTGCACGGATAAGCACGGTCCCACAGTATAGTAAGAACTACATCCAAGGTAATATTTTAAGAATATTTTCGAAATAACAAACACGTTTACACAGGCGATACAAGGATGTTTATACTGTTCGCGTGTTAAAATAGACTTGTAACTAATCAATACAAAAAGCGACAAAAACCGTGTCCACATTAAATCTTTGCATAAAGCATAGTTGATTGTACAATTTCGACTATATTACGTTCATGTGTTTGTTTAATGCCTCCTTCGGCAATATTACAGTTGCACCATGGCGGTCTCACAAATGTACACAATGGACAACATTGATTTCAACTGATGTGATTTCAAAAAATATTATTTAACTTGCTATAAATGTCTTAGACCGGATTGACAATTATATTGAGGTAATTCTAGAAATTAGATATGAAAAAGTACGTTGTGTTCATTTCACACGCTAAAAATAATCTTTAATCTTGTGTTCAGTGTGGGAATTCGATGTAATGCTTCATGACTGAGCTAGCAAAGGATAATGAGATGACCTAAAAGCCGGATGTGGTGTTCCTCGACATGTGACGTTAGCGGAACATATTCCAGACTGTAAAAACGACAATAATACTGGTTACATTACGAATATGATCCTTAGAGCCAACGGATAAGTTAAAGGGCCTGGCATTTCTGTGTTTGCGCTTTTTCATTTTCTACGTCATCAAATTTGAAAGGAATTGATTTTCAATAGTGTGCTCGAATGGCCCATTATGACGCAAAATCATAATGCGATTTCTTACTCTCAGCCTTTAAATACCGTTATTGATACACAACATGGCTTTTTTTCCTTTCTTTGCAACAGCTTTTCATTCTGAGCTCGAGAGCGTATTTAATGAGCCTATCAAATTATTGGAAATTTAGTTCCAGTGATAAGTCATTTGACATCGCATCGCTGAGCAGCTTATGGGAAGTAGTTGGAGATTGGACAAACATTACACCGACTTACGGTTAACTTCTATCGATCGGACAAAACACGTTTATTGCAAATGGGAACATTTTCTTTGTTCCTGCTATAACCTTACTTCAACGTACAGAGATTCTGTTAGACAAGTGCCAGCATATGGGTTAATTGTGATGAGTGAGTGAGATTCGTTTTACGCCGCCTTTAGCAATATTCCAGCAATATAGCGTAACATCTCTTTGAGAACACAACTATATCAATATGCGTCTACAAAAAGACACATGACACTGTTGGTACAGTCTAAATTGTATTGGTGATGTAATGTAACCAACAAAAGTGGCACGTGTTTCTTTGTCAGGAAATGGTATTTTGACATTGGAATATCAACTTCGCTGTGAGGCCTTCGTTTAGAAATCTTTCAGCTAGTTCGGTGCAAAGGGGTTGCTCCATACTTGTATCAAAATAAGGAAAATGCTTTTTTGAAGTGTGGTGATGGCTCTTTATTGCAATGCACTGGTACCACGGTCGAAATGTAAGAAATTACAGTCAATCCACTGGCAGTCAAACAAATGAACACAATTCCCATTTTTCTCTTATATGAACCTAATTCCCCACTATATGTCCCATGCTGCTAAACAGACTAGGACACGCGAACCTTTCGTTTCATGTTTAAGTCCGAAGCTTCATAGTTAAATGTCTCATATCAAAGCATCAGATATTAGTTTTCCCTCAGTAGTGGAATTTGGTACAAGAATTTGCACTCACGGGATATTTCATGCTTACTTTGGTCTCCTTATCAACCATGAAAATCCCTTTCAGAGATTTCATCGCATAAGAAACAAATCAGTTATCTGGGAACCAGTGACTTTACGCATTAATCGCTTTTACCTGAACAACGAACCTACGGAAATGCATCCGATTTCGTGCATGTGGTTTCTGATGCAATCACCCACTTCAAGTCATCTGAGTTGAAGCGATTGATATTTTTAATCTATGAACGTTTCTGTTTCCAAATTGATCGCGTCTTATGGAGCGTTGTCATAGATTATAATATCACTTCAATAGAAGGTGACTGTAACAAAATATATCGAAAATCTAGACATTTCATTTATCATCTATGTAAATAAGTGTTAATTCATTTGTACTCCATGGCCTCTTAATTCAATATGATCCGTACTTGTAACAGTGAATAAGTATGCCATCAAATGTTCACAAGATAATGATGTCCCAGTGAAACAGGAAATAAATAATATTTGTCAACTTCCCACCAACAGCACCATTAACACAACTTTGGGATTATTAGGGCTTTCGATAACCTGGTGCGGTATCCCAAGCAGAATTTATGACAGGTCCAATATGTCATGTGATCCTAATCCCGTTGAACTAAACGAGACAGAACTCCTTTTGCTGGAACACATGTTTGCATTTCCATAACAGACGGCACCCATGGGAGCCCATCTTTTACACACAGCTGCTTCCTGTTAAGTCGGTTTGTTGGAACACTTGTGCAGATTGTATATAAGTGTTTTTGTCTTTTCATTTATGCAAAGGTGCAGCTAAAGATTATAACTTGGTTTTTCGAATTTATGTTAATTGTAATGTTCAAAAGTAAAAACAACCTTTCAGATGTATAATGGCAGTGTATGATTAAAGCCTACAAATAGGATACGATGACATGCATCAAACAAGTCAGGAGTCTTGACAAAAATGATAAAAACAGGTAGTGAATAATTACGACTATTATGTAATTACTCGAGTTCATGTACATGACACGTGTTTGGAAAACGCCACCTATTAAGGTTTCTTGATAAATGAACGGGTTAAGTGATCAGCAATTAAACCAATCAAATTACCAGAAATCATTTACACTTCAAAATAAGATTGAATTGATGTTTGTGTTGTTAATAAAGCACACTGTTCAAAGTCCCTTACAGTCAGGCTTACCATACAAAACGGTGAACAAATCCTCAAAACTGAACTCATATACACCAAAACAGAACAAAAATCACCAAAATAGGAACATAAACTTCCAAAAACTGCAACAATATCTCTAAAACCGAAACAAACGCATATGTAATGGAAAACTAATTGTTTAAAATGGAAACAAAACTCGCGTATCAGCTACATAAGCTCTCGAGAACGGTCGCCGAGCGTACAAAACGGCAGTCATAGCATTACAAAATGGCAGTCATAGCATCCCGAAACGGCATAAAAATCGTCAAAGATGGCTGCGCGGGGAGACGAACATGAGGCTTTGGTAAATATTGTTTTTTTTGTCACTATGAGTCTAATCCTGAAAGTTTGATATCGGGATGCAGCGCATAAACCCCCTATTGTAGTAAGCTTCAAACCTATGTTCATACTTCTCAGTGTCAGGCTTGCGATTCTGCACAATGTGGTCCTTACTTCGACGGAAGAGGTTTTGTACTTTGTTGTCGACATGTCATGCTACTGTTTCTCTTCAGTTTTGTAAAAGAAGTATAACATTAAAGGGCTAACAAAGAGCATTGATCCTATCGTTATCGTGCAGCAACTGTTATTTGTATGTATTATAATAAGTGGCAGTCGTGGCGTATTTTACCAAGAATAAAGTTAGTCGAAGTATTGAAAATAATAGGGTATTTAATCTGTAAAATGTGTTATAGCACCTTATATGTGTCATCTTGCATCACAATGTAGCTGAAATGATTCTGCAAATATGATACTTCTTCAGTTGATGATCATGAATAGCACTAACTTTCATCGACCAGCTGCAGGGAGGCGACCTAAGATGAATTTCTATAATCATTCCAGGATATTATGTAGACCTTGGAAGCTTGGAAAATATATGTTAAATAAGGGCTGGGTAAGCATCACAATTCCACTGGGGTCATAAAAGAAAACCGTCCTACATATACTGCCATGGCGCATTGAGTGCTAATCAAAATCATTAAACAAGGCCATAAACTTCTCAATCAGTAAGAGCGTTTTTCCTTCCTTGCAAGAGTCCAATACCAATAATAAAATGTGTGTGTGTGTGTGTGTGTGTGTGTGTGTGTGTGTGTGTGTGTGTGTGTTTTGACTAATTGCAAAATTTTCTAGCACAAAATAGTTTACAATATTTGAGAATTTGTTTTCAACAAGAAAACAGACAGAGTATATCAAGTCAAAACATCACAGGACTATTCCATAATCAGACGTTGTCATACACCCACATAGAAAATTGTTTTTTGTGATAGTACTGTATCTTTTGGAATACACAGTGAGCGTTTGACTAAAACATGTGAGCATCAGATGTGCTGTACCGACGAGAGAGTGTACCCAAATGATCATTAAAGTCATAAAGAAGCTAAATATTTCTCAGTACATATGAATTTGTAACACTTGACCATTCAAACTGACTACCTAATATCCTTGATAAATGATGTATGTATTACTTTTTATTACGTTTGTATTAACTGTATAGAATTTGCCTAAAGCTGCTTCAGGACTATTTGGATAAAAAAATTGTTCGTGTTACTTTCTTTGCGTTGTTCTTTGTGTAAGTTCTCATGAATTCTATCAATCTAATTCTAAGTTTTTGAGCCAATCCTCCGTAAGATATGTCGACAATTCCACCCCACTGGAATAGGATCAGCAGTTCTTAGCGGCGCCATCCCTCAGAAATGTGATCAAACCTAAGTTTGTTTAAGCATCACTTACCATTCAGGGTTTACACATCTTATCACTGAAATTAGAACATCCGTAACTCGTGTGGAACTGTAACCCAATGATCTGAATGTTTCTGAGTGATTTACAGTTTGCAGGAAAAGGGCTCCAGGTTATACATCAAGCAATTTGTGTGCCCGACACAATCTCTGAACGCCAGTCTCATTAGACAGTTGTGGTCAAAGGAATGATTCCTTCCAGGAACGCGAGCTTCAGTTTTGCCCCCGAGGGCAGCCGAACAACGATCGAGGATAACGTATATTACTTGAGCTTTCTTTTCAATTTGCCAACATAGTCTTTCAATGATTACCGTCAGAGAAGATACTGAAATTACTACATTGTGCTACTTAACAATTCCCAGGGTCGTTTCATTACCTATGCATGTCATATTAAAACTTCAAAAAAGAGGACTTAAACTTTACTTTATTAACAAACATAGGATAACTACGGATAGTTAAACTTTAATAGATTGGTATAGGCAATTGTCGAGAACGTTTGATAGCGTGTCTTTATTATGAGCTCTTCAGATTGTTAAAGGGCAACACGTGAATACATTATATCTTTTAATGAATCGAACTACCGAAGAGCTTAAAGAGACACTGACTGACGTAAGTGAATTATTGGTTGTACGTAAATTATGCAGTATATCACTTAATGTCGAATATGCAAAGTAGTTCACAGAAACAAGACACACATTTAACAGGACGTATCGCGTTAAGGGACTTTCAAGGAGTGAAACGTCTTCTTTTGAGAACGTTTCAGTCAAAAACGTTTTCATTGACTAAAGATACACCTTCTGTATTCATATTTTAGTCAGATTTGTACGATTGTTTCTTTTTCAACTCCGCTCTCAACAATTTGGCAGCTTTCTGTAAGTAATCGAGTCTGGGCCAGTTAATCCAATGGTTGACATGGGCACAACAGTCAACGTCAGGATGTGATGGAAGATAGCAGACAGTATGGCTACTGAGCACACTTGGGACATGAAACCGTGGCACGTTCTTTCTATGCATGTGGTCTGAACGCCATATAACTTATATAACTCTGTATTATAAGACATATGATTAAAAGCCATTGCTCCCATTTTGATAACTGTCCAAGATACAATTAATACCTCTTGTATGACAGTAGGTGCTGGAACATTGCTTTCTGTCCCCCAGATGGTTGAAGGTACTGGGTCAAAATGGTGAAAAAGATTACCAAAAGCAATTTGAAGGGTAGTCAGATAGATACATCTGTGCTTCAGTTTCAAAACATACAAACTTTATTGTCGATTCCGGTTTCAGTGTTCCTGCACGAGCGCACATTTGAAATAACATCGACAATACACTGTTATGTTATGAAATATCTGCTTAAAGTAGATGTGTGTATTGAATCACAATTACATCGTGCTGCTACCATGATAATACCAGGCTGATACTGTCCTACCGGCGGTATTGGCTCAAACACGTGCAAAGGCAAATCAGTCGTGTGCTCGTAGAAATGCTTGGTAAACGTCACAAAAGGGAATATGATCCGACATGACGTGTGTTTCTGATGAGTTAACGTTGAAATGTCCTCGACATGTCTACCATATGAATTTTTAAAAGCTTTAATGAGGCCTGATGCTAGATTGGCATTTCGAAAGATGCTATTAGATGATCATAAAGAATCTTCTTGATTTCATATTTTTTATTCTTTGATACAACATTTCGGGGTCTGTTCCGGTGCCATCATCAGGTAAAACTAATATTAGTTTTAATAGCATTGTGCTAACTATTCTGTGTAGAAATCTGTGGTCAGACAGCAGTGCTAAAATGTTTTGTTTTCCTTTGTATATGCTGAACTTGGGCCAATATGCATGCACTATTTTTTAGTTAGTTAGTTAGTTAATTTGTTAGTTAGTTAGTTTAAGAATTAGTTTTACCTGGTGATGGGGCCGGAACAGGCACCGAAACGTTGTATCAAAGATGAAATCCAGAAAATTATTTATGTTCACCATGAATGAGTCCGTCAATCCGTGTTCTGGGACGTGCTTTAAAACCTCCAAAGTTCAAGAATGTTGACCAAGCCAAATGAGTTTGTTTTATAAATTGTCTTAACTATTTGTGTGGAAATCTGTGATCAGACAGCAGTGCTAAAATGTTTTGTTTTCCTTTTGTATATGCTGAACTTGCGCAAATATGCATGCACTATTTAAAAAGAACATTAATGTTTTAGTATTACAAATGATCATCACAATCGCTTAACAGAGAAACAGTTTGACCCATATTTCCTTGTAATATTTCCTTTTCCGAAATGGAATGCTGGAAAGATGCCATCCTTTAAGCGAAGCCCTTGGTTGGTTTGTAGACGAAATCACGCAGTGATAAATGGATCGTGCATAAATCATGATTATAGTGCAAACATTATGTTGAACGTAAAGCAAGATCACGAGAAGCTGTGACGTGTTAAATTACAAGGGGCAATATATAGAGCTGCATAAAAACATCAGCCTGGAACTAAATCAAATAGTTTATACATAGGAAAACGTGTCTTACACACCATGAAGGTTCCAAAATTAGTTTCTTCTGATGCCTTTTTGTGTGCGTGAAAAATTACCTACCATCATTTGCGTTTTCAGTTGAAAGAGCTTCGTGTTCCCTGCTCATCACAGTGATGTAGCACTGCATTCAATTGGAACCTACTTTGTAGCAGGTTGTTCTCGAATGTCACCAAAGCATGTCTACTGTGTATATTAAATATATCTTTGGTTTCTCCTGCACAAATAACATCACTAAAACTACATGTGTAATGCATCTCTGAAAAATATAATACATGTGTTCCGTGTATTGTAAGTATTCTCACAAGAACGCTTGAGCTGCCAACCAAAGACAGTGAGTGGATGTTGTTGACAGTTGTTGTCAGCATTCTGACAGACACATGTATGCTACAATACTGCCAAGGACAACCAGTGACTGTCAATGTAGTAAAATGTAACAAAGTATACAAACTACACACACACACACACTTATTTCTATATACAATCTTTGTAACCATCTGTTCGTCGTGGAGTCACATGGTGTTCATGAACATATCCTGGGTTGAATGTTTTGTTCGAGAGAGAATAGTTTACAGTTAGCGATCCATTCAATGTCATTCTGTGTTAGCTACACAGTTTTTCCACGAACAACAATTTCTTTCCGAACATCTATCTTCTTCTTCCCTGAACGTGCCTTTGAATTTGGGTCTACACTATGGGGATCATATTCATTGTTTTTTAAATTGAAAAAGCTGCAAAACAAGCACACCCTCCCGCATGTTTGATATTGGGTAAAAGCTTAAACAAAACAAAAATGATTAGTTGATGGCGATGTGTTTGATGCGGATATCATGGTTATGTTCGGGACCATAACAACTGCAGTATTTAGACCAATGTTCATGTGTAATGTATTCATAACGTTAATAATTTGGGGGTCAAATCCAATTTTTCAAAGGATACTTGCTATAGCATGGCAGTTCATACCGACCCTTATATAAAATAATGCAATCAACCATTATTTCTAATTCAGATGTGTAATCCTTATAATGTACATCCCTATATACTGCAAGCAGTAAACAGAGCATATGTCAACATTGTCGTATATATCTGTCAGAACAACTATAAACCAAGTCTGGTCTATTTGTAGTTTTCATGAATAAGAAATGACATAGTACAGACAAATCAACCGTGATAACAAAATACACATTACCGCTGTCTTGTCAGGCTAGTAGATCAGCACTATCTGTCACGCCAAGATTGTCAGACAGGTTTATGTCGACCCGCAGATGCATTGGGTTACATCCAAAACATCTTGCCCGAGATAATATCTTCATGACCTTACATCCATATATAAATGTATCAGCCATTATTAATTTCAGCAGATTTAATAAACATAATGTGTCATAGCCAGAGAATAACCAGAGTCATGTGTCTGCTGAAACAGAATCCACATGGAGATGAAGGCAAAGTCGTGATACTTATGGTAAGGATGGGTCACTGAAAATCAGTTTTGACTCCAGATTTTGCAAAATGAGTAAGCATGTCTTACTGTTCCCGACACTCATAAACTATGAATAAAAGACGTCTTTACTTAAACAGCATCATTTCAACATGTATTTGTGTCAGCATTCATCTATATGTTACATTACAGTTTATAGTTACATACAAAAGAACAAAGAAAAACTGGCGGTGATGACAAGGGTGATACTCAAAGTTCCATTTACACGAAACAAGTCTCGACGATAATGTTTATTAGTTCAACTAATAACGTGTACGTTATTGGAACAAAAAGAACAAGTTGTCCCTAAAAGGACTGGCGGCACATTATGTAGGCTTGCCATTACAAGGATAGAAATTCTATGCATCCATGGAACAAAGCTGCTCTTTACGCCACTATGGTTACCTCACGCTGATATTCAGAGAGGAGGGAAATGATTAACTGCCTACGTCGGTCTATATCCGTTCCAAAGTTCTCTTTTCTAAGTTAGCTTGTTATGAAGACACTGTACAGTTCTCTATGTTCTGTTTGACTGACATATACATCCCCACCGCTATGTATGTAGCTTTATGTGCCGTGTAATGAGCCGGAGCTACCAATTGACACGCATCTCAAGTGGGTGGCTAACATTTCTCGCGTTTCTTGTAAACACCGTCTATGATGCACCTGCTTCCTATTCCCTCCAACATAGAAATACTCGCAAAATAAGAATGACAGACGGTTCATGTCATAGCCATTGAGGAAATGTGAGTTTCAATGCTACCGGTAAGTCAGCACATAATAACCTTTTCGCCCACACCTAGGGCCATTACTGATCTTCCCTGATCCATCGTCTATGGTTTACCGTTATGTCTTATGTGCTCAGTGGCATGTGACACAAAGGATAAATTATCTCTGGGATTGACTTTTATGTTCACATAATACTATTAATGACGAATGAGGGAATGAGTGGGTCAGATTATAGAGATTGAACTTATAGTGGTCAGTATGTGCTCGATGACGGAAAAAAGTATGAGTGAGTGAGGTAGACGGATGGAAAGAGAAGAATGATTGAAAGTGGGGAGTCAGTGAGTTTGAGGAGAAGTGTGTGTGAAAAGTGTGTGAGTGCGTTTTGTGGGGACATAAGAGAATGAATATGTATAAAATAGGGCTTGCACAACAAATGCAAGCACAATTTTATTGAACGGCGCGTTTCTCAGCAACAAACAGTACCCATACAGGGCCAGTTAATACGGTAATAGGATACATTATTGATGTCCGTTGACGTTGTTAGCTTGATAACGCCATCATAGAGATTTATTGTAATAAAATGAAATATTCACATCTATACACACAAAAAACTGACTGTAGGGCATATCAAGACGTGTTTGATTGACATTTGATGGCCATTGTTTGATTGGGTAGGGGGAGGGGAGTTGGGCGTCTGTCACTTTGGTGATTTCCCCGGAGTATGACCCTGACTGATCGAGGGTAATACTACAGAGAGTACCTCGTCAGCTGTTGGGCCACTATAAATTATTCATATCCATGTTTTATAAACCCATGTTACAGCTTTATAGACAGTTTGTAACAGCAGGTACAGCACCATGCCAAAAAATTTGCAAGAAAAATGGCTGCCACTGTATTTGAGCTGAGATGGCCGTTAGGTATTTGGATATAAAAAATTACACTGTTTACATCAAAAAAAAAATGTTGGCATAGAAACATATTTTATGGGTTACTTTTTCACCTAGCACCTACAGGAAGTAGGTGGAGCAGACGACATCCTGTTTACACTGGAGATGAAATCATGGCTGCTGTCAGAAGAGAATTGACTCCCAGGTTGAAAGAAAGGTTAATATTTTTTAAACAGAGTGGAGAAAAAAAAATTGCAACATTCCTAAAATTTGGGGATGCATAAATCTACTGTCTCTAAAGTCTGGAAGAAATTTTCTGCCTACGGTTCAGTAGAAAACAAGGCTAGAAGTGGGAGGCCCAAATTGTCTGACCAGAGAAGTGGTCGCCGACTTTGTCGTATGGTGCAAGCTAATCGTAGGCAGACTTTGACAGATTTGACTCATGAATTCAATAAGGTACACAGACAAGTATTATCTAAAAGAACTGTTCAAAGAAAATTCCATTTCTATGTTTTTCGAAAATGTGCTATTCGGAAAACTATCACAATTTCTAAGGTGAACAAAAGAAAGAGGATTGCTTGGTGTAGTAATAAGAGACATTTACCACTTGGCTATTGGAAGACAATTATTTTCTCTGATGAAACTCAGGTATTGATTGGAAAGAACAAGTCTGTTTATGTTTGGAGAAAATCTGATGAGAAGTGGAGACCCGAGTGTCTGAACGAACCGAAGGTACCGGCTCGGATCAGCGGTATGTTTTTGGGGTGCATAACGAAGGATGGCGTTGGAACACTTCTGCCAGTTGAGGGTACCCTGAACTCACAGAAGTATATTGAACTCATTGATGAACATTTATGGCCTGTTGTGACCAAAGTGTTTGGAAATAATGAATTTATTTTCCAAGATGACAATGCTACACCCCATAGATCAAGACTAACCACTGAGTGGAAAACAGCAAACAACCTCCCTACTTTTGTCTTGCCTGCAAAATCTCCAGACCTCAACATTATAGAAAATGTGTGGAAATGTGTTAAACTTAGACTTAATAAAGAAACCGCCAGCCTCAAAACACGCCAGGACCTCATAGATTGTGTAACTAGGGTCTGGCAAAGCCTGACCCCAGTGTATATATCTAGATTATACAAGTCATTTCCACGGAGATTGAGGAGTGTAGGGATTCAGAGAGGTTATATCACCAAATACTAGTCAAATAAAGGAAAGAAAAACATTATTTTGAAGTCGTATTCATTGCTTGAAAATTTCAGGTGAGAACCTCTACTTAGAGCGGCGGCCATTTTTCTTGTAACGCTTTTGGCACGGTGGTGTATTACGTTTCTGGCATGTTCACATGTATACACATGAGTATGGCATAGTACCTATTATAGCAAAGATTGAACACAATTACACGTCACTTTCTCATTGTTGCAGTAAAATTACTGACAAGAGGCTTTAAATGACCCGTTTACAGCATTATCACCACATTGAGAACATCTGCATATTTTTGTGGTTTAGGCAATATATAGGAAGCTATAAATCGTTGGCGAAGTATTGAGAATATGTATATCGCATGTCTGTCTGTCTATCTGTCAGTCTGTCCAATCCAATCTACATGTATATCTGCTGCTGCATATGTGACAAGAAACAATGACTGATCATTTTGTTTCTGATGATACACCGAACTCACTGTAACATTAATACGGGTTCCTTTAGCACTGATGGGAACTGCAGTTTCTGATTCTTTTGCCGTTAATCTAACGACTAGGTTAATCAACTTATCATCCGTATACTTAATGAACGTGACATAAGAATAGTGCAGATATGCATTACGTATAAGGAGATGTATATTTAAACGTCAATGGTAGATACAAAAATAATATCGAATATCCTTCAGAGAAGATTCCATTGTACGTCGATAGCGGTAAGAATAACTAAAAGAAAATCAGTGATGACACCAGGTGTTTAGAAAAGTATTAGCAGGTCTTGCCATGTCATGCCCACTGTGACCACACTGCGATGTAGCCGAGAAATGTTGTTTTATAGTGTATGTATGATCTCTTTCCATGAGATACGGATGAGATATTATGGAGGTCTTAGTGATATAGAATAAGATTTACAGATGTGGCGTGAATAATATTCATGTATATCATTGTTGAAAGGGCAGCCCACGCTGCTTCATCGGTTCACTGCACTAACACGTAGTTACGTCCCTTAGTCGTATCACAATCCGATGATTATTGATACGAATCAAGGTTTGTCTTTGCTGAAAATATGGGCGTATTTTTTTCAAACCGTTCTCATTATCACAGGTTCCACCAATCTATATTTTGTCTGTTCTTCAAATCCAATGGACAAGCCGTCATGTAACTAGAATACAGTTTGTAGCCACAGCGCACACAATTTACCCATTAAGAGTATGTACAAAATTACATACGAACATGATTATATTTGGCTGTAATGCATCTGACAAACGACTGATGTTCAGATAACAAGTAAATGTTACTTAGTCATTTTAGTCTCGTCGAAGCATACAGTGATTTATATAGTCAGAGTTGTTTTAGAGTATTTCAAATATCTCATGGCGGTTTCACACTACAATTTTCACCTATTACGTATGATATTTTTAAAGTCACATATTATCATCAATTGCAAGCGTAATCCACTTTTAATAATTCTGTTTTCGTTCATTCATTTTTCACATATGAATATATTCCATCCTAGAACGGAAACAAAGTGTCGCAAAGCACATCCTCTTCGCGAATAAACTCATAACGATATCACGGTCACATCACGAATGTGCTCAGTATTCCATATACCACAAAGGGATATCTCGTCAATCTTGCTTAAAGGAGCTTCATATTCCTCCTTCCTTCGCGGGAATTAGCATCAGAGACTTGATGAACCAGTCTCCAGCCACTTTATCACGCGGCTCCATATCCGGTGGATTGAGCTTCCCCAATTCTACTAGTCAGTTGTTAAGCTAATGTTATTTTAGGTAGGTTCCTACTTCATATCACTTACACAGATGGTCGCTTACTGTACGCCCCTGACCTATAATATATAAATGATAAAGGATAATCTCCAGTGCAGTCTGGGTCAAATTGTAATACAATATCCATTAACAGTAATCGTATATGCATTGTTCAGAATCCATCATAAACGTATTTGATCAAAATTCTATATAATGGCTTACCTGGAAGTAGGATTCATATTCATGTCATATTCAAAACGAATATGCACATCCTATTTAGTTATGAGAAATATTTTAGCCCACCCACCGCTATACAACTAAAGGGAACATTTTGCTGGTCGTCATATATGTTTTTGCAAGAGCTACATATAAAAATGTTGTTATCACTGGCCACACATGTAGTCACCGGCTCAAAACCTGAAAGAAGAACACAATGACAGAAAAGGACAAGAGGAAAGTGAATGGAAAATCATAGATAATATGAAAAGTTATGGGTGCTGATTGGAATATTGATCATACAGGGTTCCCACAGGCATGGCAGACCGAAATTCCCTGACTTTTCCCTGACAAGTATAGATTTTTCCCTGACCATTTAAATGTAAAAACTGGCTTCCCTCCTCCCCTTCAGCCAGTCTGAACCACCCCTTTTAAGATATTTCCTTCACACATATCATAAATACATGCATTTTTGGGGGGTTATACCACATTAACCAAAACATTTATGTTTGTAACAAAGAAATTTTTCTTTGAATCTCCTGCCACAATGCCACATAACACTAGGAGATACATTTGAGTATAACCATCATATATTCTTAGACAATGTCAGTAACGTATTATCTGAAAACTTTGTATTTTATATTAAAGGCTTTTGACAAAGAGCATAGATGTGAAAGTAATGATGTAACTGAATTGTTTCATTTGGGAACACAATTCTTCATTATCACAAAATCACATAATTATTACCACTTCAATTTTTTTAATTCACATTATGTATTTTGGACTCAAAGTAACCTTTTCTTAACAAAACCTATTTTTCAAACAACTGTAACTTAAACACATAATACACACAAAATGCAGCAAATATGATCATCAGGCATCAGATACAACTTTATAAACAATAACTGCAGCAATTACAGCCTTATGACATTACCGGGTATGCTGACACTGTAAGTTTGGACAATAAAAGGTAAATGCTGCAGCAGACAGATTTGAAATATCACACTAGTATTCTTCTTTCAACTTTTTTCTAGGCTCTCAATATCCTCACCAAGATGAATAATTTCTGTTTTGATCTCCCCAGCCTTTGTTCTGTAAGCATTTGATTTGGTTATAAGTTCAAGTTTCTTTTTCTTTTCAGCATTCAATGCCAGTTCATCAGCATCTTTCAGCAAAAGATTCACTTCATTTTCAAGGGTTTTTTTCCTTTTCTTTTTCGCCACAGCTTCTTCCTGAAGAGCAGACCTCTTGAGTCCTTTATCTGTTTCAGCTCTGTTTGTTTTCTGAGCATCCAAGTATGTTTGGTAACGATGCCTGGCTTGCCTGCAGTACTGCATCATTTTCTTTGGTATAGGCATCTCATGTAAGTTGACCTTGAATTCACTCAAAGCATCAAAAACTCTGCGCATGGCTTTGATTGACATTTCACTCATATTTGTCTCCATGATATCCTGGTGGACAGAGAATCCTCTTTCAATACATCCCTGCCCATGTGATAAAGCAAGAAGCATGACAACTACATTCCACAACTCCAAAAAAGTCTTTGTCTTCTCCAATACGTTTGTAGAAGAATGTATCAAGTCTGTCAGACTTGGGCTTGAAAGACAGAACACTTTCTTTGTCATGATTTGCCATCTCAGTAAGCCATCTTCTGTACTTTCTCAGAACATCATCACACTTGACTGCTTCCAGCCATTTCAGCTGAAGCAACTTCTGTAGCACTGCTTCAAACTTCTTGCATGCCCTCTCAGGATTATTTACCATGAACCGTGGGTCAAGAGATGAAAGTGCACGGACCAGAGAATATTTTAAGGGACTTCTCTCCATGAGTTTTACTGACAACCCCTGCAGGAACAGAACACATTCATTGAAGAAAGTAAATATCTGAAGTTCACTTGCTTTCTTGGAAGTTTCAAGTTCAGTAATCGCTTGCTTTGCAGCGAATCCAATTTCAACCTTCGTGGCTTGAACCAAGTTTTCCTTCTTCCTAACATCAATTTGAGTCAGCTCATAGTTAGTTTTCTCCTCAAGAACAGATTTCTTCATAAAGTTGGAGAGAATAGACAGAAGAATGTCTTTCAGTTCTTGAGAGATAAATGGCATCATTGGTTTGTCAGTTTGGAAATCTTGTAGAAAAGGCTTTAAGATCCTGGCTATGGAAATGAAGAAATGTAGTTTTGCATCAATAAGAGGATCTTGTAAATATTTTATCATGTCGTGGAATGACTGACACTTTGGGATCTGGCTCTTTGGTAACATTTTCACTTTTTGAAAGTACTTCCTCAGATGTGGACTGATATCAAGAGCTCTCTCAGCTACATCTATGTCCTCCAGCCAGCGTGTGCTGCAAAATGTCTTGGGAAATTGGGCAGATCCAGTCAGTGTCTGGTAGTCCTCGCGCCTTGCAGGGCTCTCATTGAAACAATAATACATGGATCGTAAAAGACTGTCAAGGTTCCAACTAGTCTGTTGCGCACCATATTTGAATGCTCCATGAACTACATGCAGTCCACAGCTACCAACTGACAGAAGTGATGGTGTGTCTGGTGATGAGCTTTCACGTTGCTTCATCAAGGTTTCATAGAACTTCCAATTGGTGTTAGGACCATCCATTGACACCTGTAGCATTTGGGACATATCAAGTTTTGAAATCCCCCTTCAAGAAGTTGTCCAACTAGTTATCTGCTCTAGCGTGTCTTAGGAATTCAGAGTCAAAATATCTGGTTACTATCATCTTCTTATCACTGTCCCAAAACCTTAGCAGCAAATCCATTTGTTCTTTCTGTAGTTGTCTATTAAAAGACTCATCAAAGGATACAACATATTTTAACCGATGTTCTTGCATTTTCTCTAGTAGATTATCATAGTTGTAAGGAGCAAGGCCAAACTTTATCAAGTAGGACACCTTTGTAGAGCCACAAGAAAATCTCTCCGCAATTTTGCTGTCTGGGAACATGCTTCGAAACAGTTTATCCATGTTGTTACTGGAGGAGAAAGAGTAATGGTTTACTACAGTTTTAGCAGACCAAAGGATTTCTGACTTCAGAACCTGGTCATTTGTCAAGAATGTTGATATTGCATCTTTGGAAGTTCCTGAAGTTGCCTTGTCCATTGCTGCAGGTCCAGTATCTGGTGGTGGAGGTATATGAAGTGTTTCAGCAGTGTTTGTGTCTATGGCTGCTGCTGTTGATGCTGCACTTCCTGTGTCATCCTGCATCACACATGGTCCCCAGTGCATACTTAAAGGACGGATTTCCTGTTTAATTTTTGATTCAATACCCATTTTCACTGTGTGTTTCTTTCCGGAAGCATGACTAATAAGAGCTCTTTTCCCCATGTTCCCTAATTCAAAACTCACACCACACATCATACACCGAGCCTTGTAATGATTACTATTGTC
This sequence comes from Haliotis rubra, assembly GCF_003918875.1. Classification (NCBI taxonomy): domain Eukaryota; kingdom Metazoa; phylum Mollusca; class Gastropoda; order Lepetellida; family Haliotidae; genus Haliotis; species Haliotis rubra. Next base: position 225,547 of record NW_025767128.1, read on the forward strand.
TTTTCCAATCCAGTCCTTGAACTTTGGATCTGTGAGCCAGTCTGAATTGAATTTTGTTTTCTTGCTACTCATGATTGTTTATTTGCTGTTTATCTGTTGTAGTTAAAGAGTCTATCATCAGACCACAAGCATGCCATCGACGATCTACTGATCAATAGAATCAAGAGAATACCATGCAATACCAAACCCGAGACTTGAGTTAATTTTGTTAGATTCAAGAAAGCAACAAAACTCATCGATCTAGATATTAGTATCTGGTGACAGAATGAGCCTGTGAAAGGAAATACAGAAAATAAAAAAGCAGATATAGCAGATATATCTCCACCACCACATACAGCTGTAAGAGAGAGAAAGAGTAATCTTCATGGTTGCTCTGGAGGCAAGAGGTGCAAATCCCTTTTAGCAGTCTTGCTTTGTGACTTTAAAAACATGAAATTCGTTTTAGATAAACAGCAAATGTCAGAAAATAAGTCATATTTTATGAACATAAACTGTACTTTAACAATGAAACTTATATGGGTAAGATTGACCAAAATTGGCATTCACAATTTGCAAGAAAACCACCATAGCCATCATACTACCATACCTAATTAGTGACATTCTGAGCTTTGATTATTCCCTGACCATGACCCTACATTTCCCTGACTTAAACCCCAAATTCCCTGACTTTTCCCTGACTTTTGACAACATATCCAAATTCCCTGACTTTTAGAGTAAAGCCAAATTTCCCTGACTTTTCCCTGACCTGTGGGAGCCCTGTCATAGGTTGGCATGTCCTACAGATGTGGCTGGGAATTACGGTGCCTGATCGAAGCAAGCAGTACAGTACACTCATTGTGAGAGCTATAATGTCTCAAGCAAGGATTTAAGTGCTGATGAAAAGCCTTCGCTCTGATGACACGGAGACAAAAAGTCATGGCGTGTCCAAGAAATACTGGCAACAATTGAGATATCTGGCATTCCTTTGACTCGGGTTGACCCTTCTTGTTGACGAACAGCCTGTTCCAAAAGAGGAATATGTTCATTTATCCCATATATACTTGCAATGCCACACAATATTAATGTCATTTGCATTCGGGGGATTGCTTCCTAACGTTTGTCAGAACTATTAATGCCCAAAGTGGTAAACTGCTTCCAATATTGCAGGGAACTCTAGTCCCTACAGTGGACATCTGCTGGAACCATGCCTCTGACATCATAAAGGGTCGACTCTGTGTAACAAAGGTTGTTCAGGGTGATGTATTGCCGCCATGCAGTAAAGGGTGAAATAATATCACAACAGTATCTACCTTTCTCTGTCTCCCTCATAACCTGTCTTTCGATGCTACTGCGTATGATAATAATAATAATAATAATAATAATATCAATATGACATGTCGACTATGTAATGAATTTACAGGGACTGTCCAACATCTTGTCAGTGGATGCCCTTCTTTGGCACAAACAGCATATCTTAAACGACATGATGGCATGGCTCGTTGCTTTTACTACCGTCTCCACCATGCCTGTGGCTTTGACTCCGAGGTCCATCCATGGTACGACCATGAACATGACCAGGGCGTCATGGAAAATGATGCTTTCAAACTTTCGTGGAATAGGCCCATATACAGCCTCAGAAGAATTCCTGCCAACAAACCTGATCTTGTCCTTTTTGATAAAGCCAATGAATTTATTTATATCATTGAATTTTCTGTCCCTTTGTGACACCAATGTGATTGACAAGATTCAGGAAAAGCATGATAAATATGCGGACCTCGCCTTTGAAATGTCTCGCTTGCATCCCAAGTACACTGTCGCCAGGCTCCACATTGTTATCGGTGCCCTTGGTTTGGTGCCTCCTGATCTCTTGGCGCAGATCAGGAGAGTGCCCGGGTTCTCCACCGGGAGTACAGCCCTTCTGACACTCTGGGTAATGCAGAAGGCTGCAGTGTTGGGGAGCCTTCATATTCTCCGGAAAGTTCTTGGTGAGTTCGACTAGGCAGCGTTTCCTGGGAGAAGTCCCATTCGCTGTTTGGGCTGCGTGTAGAGGGGGCAAGGGCCCTGAGCTGATGATGAGCCTTACCAGCCTGACCCTGCGAGGATCACCCGAACCCTCTCTGCTGCATACTATTTTCAATCTGTAAAACATAATAATGTCACTTATAAAATGCAAATGTCCACAGGTGAAGGGGATGTGGAAGTGAGGAAATGGGTTAAATTCTATATGGAACAACTAATTACCTGTGAATGTATATTTTGAATGCGCAAAGAATTCATCTAGTTAGAATTTTCTTTTTTCTATATTAATCCTTGGGTGTATTTCTGCAGAGGTTCAATCTGTTATGGTCAGTTAACTAGCCGGTAAAACCCACATGCTTATAGATGTGGTTATTAAGAATATTCACCCGACAAAACATTGGAACGGATGGAACAAATCGAGGCCAATTAGAACTTGCAAGATGCATAATATTTGGTAACTGATGTGTTAAATTGTGAAATGTCGCCTGCATGATGTCATAAAGGGTCTTTCTGAGGATTTGAATGTTGCAATCCTGATAGAATTCCCTTTGATCAAGAGTGGTATCAAGTTTTGTGGAAAGTACATGCTCGATTGTACGTCAATGATTCCGAAGTGTAGACACCTGGGATATTGCTCGAGAAAAGGGGATTGACGTAGAAAGTTGAAGTCATCCCTCTTGACATAGAAACACAAGGAATTGTTGTTTTATTGTTTCACACATATATTTTATTGTCCAAAAGGGATTGGGCACAAATGCACTACTTATGATCACCTTCTTCCTAAGATTTGTAGAGGGCCTAACATCCATTTGGTCATAGAAGGATGGACGAGTGGTTATTCAGTATCGAGTGGTGATTCAGAAATAAATCATTTCAAAGATTGAACAGCAAAAATAACTTGGTTTCTGCAAGGCGGAAACCTGATGGAAAGTGGACTGAAGCTTAAGTTTCCACCTAGAATCCAGTGAGTTTCCGTTCTTTTACATTGAGTTTCCGCAGTAACGGAAACTTACAATTCCCCACTTTATAGGGGTGTTAGCAGGGTATCAGATACCCAGACAATTATGGTATAGATGTCCATTTGTGTCAACTAACATTAGCTTGAAGGTATCCATAGCGGTAATCTGACAGTGGAAGGTCGTTTGAGTGCGTGCGTTTACTCACTATTTCGATGATCACTTATGAGGGACATTTTGAATGAATTTAACACAAACATCTGGCTAGACATACAATACATAATTTTTATGACAAGTCTGTGTAATATCGGGATCAAGTAACAGTGCGATCTAAGGATACTCTTCCCTTTAATGTTGGATTGCAAGTGTTCAATTGCTTAACGAACATCGTCAAGCGTGGTCGGTGTCAGTAGGACACAGTAGTGTGTGTTTGGCACTGTTGTTAACTGAAATGCACTATCCCGATCCGAAAATGGATCCGGGTTTCCGGCGAAAGAAAGCCTTTTATGTTGTCTGCATATCGTTTCAAGTAAATATCGACCCGTTGAAAAGCAATATCCGGATTTTGCATTATATGTATTTCACCTGATTTATGGACACATTTTGTGAGGGTACGCGGAGTTCCGCTGTATACAACGAACTACATACCATGTAATGTTTTTAAAATGTTTTCGAAAAAAACAAGCAAGTGTACACATATGATACAGGAATTTATATAAGGCTCGCATGTTGAAATAGACTCGTAACTGGTCAATAAATATAAGCAACAAAACCATTTCCCCATGAAATTTCTTCTGAAAGCAAAGTCGATTGCACAAATTCGACTATATTACGAGCATGTGTTTGTTCGTTTAACACCTCTCTCGGCAATATTACAGCTGCATCATGGCGGTCTCTCAAATGTACGCAATGGGCAACATTGATTTCCCTTGCCAAAAATAATATTAAACTTGTTATACACGTCTTAGACTGGATTGACGATCATATTGAGGTAATTTTAGAAATCAAATAGGAACAAAAGTACATTGTGTTCATTTCACACGCTAAAAATAATCTTTAATCTTGTGTTCAGTGTGGGAATTCGATGCAATGCTTCATGACTGAGCTAGCAAAGGATAATGAGATGACCTAAAAGCCGGATGTGGTGTTCCTCGACATGTGACGTTAGCGGAACATATTCCAGACTGTAAAAACGACAATAAAACTGGTTAGATTAGGAATATGATCCTTAGAGCCAACTGATAATTTAAAGGGCCTGGCATTTCTGTGTTTGCGCTTTTTCATTTTCTACTTCATCAAATTTGAAAGGAATAGCATTTCCAATAGTGTGCTCGAATGGCCTATTATAACGTAAAATCATAATGCGATTTCTTACTCTCAGCCTTTAAATACCGTTATTGATACACAACATGGCTTTTTCCCTTTCCTTACAACAGCTTTTCATCCTGAACTCGAGAGCGTGTTTAATGAGCCGATCGAATTGATTGGAATTTTGTTCCAATGATAAGTCATTTGACTTGTCGCATCGCTGAGCAGCTTATGTGAAGGACTTTGGTGGTTGGACAAACATTACACCGACTTACGGTTAAATTCTATCGATCTTACAGAACACGTTTATTGCAAGTGGGAACGTTCGCTTTGTTCCTATCATAACCTTACTTCAACGTACAGAGATTCTGTTAGACAAGGGCCAGCATATGGGTAAATTGTGATGAGTCAGCGTATAGCATTATACTTTTGTGCAGACTTTCATCACTGGTAAAGGCTCCCAGAATAAAAGTATGTCTGTGTTCTTCAAAAGCGATATCGGTTTCGGTTTCTGAGAATGGAGAGATGTGAAAGGCGCATGTCGTCTATTCTTTCATTCTTTTGTCACACATTGACTGTCAGACAACAGCTATCTTGTTCCTGCCATCAGCTGCCAAAATCAGCGTCTGCTTGGCGGCGGCGTCTCTACAGCCCTTTTTCCCAATCACTATTAACGTTAACGCATATTAGCTGTTACAGTTTGAATTAACAGGGACCGTTGACTTAGCACACAGCTGAAGAAATAGACCTGCATATGCAGTCAGTCAGTTGTTCGTACAATTTTACATCGATAATCAATATTATAAATGGAGTCGTGTTTTGTCTGAAGCATGGCAGCAGATTACTCACCAGCAGTGCATATGCCGAGGGTCTTTCCAGTTCCAGTTATCACAATCTGATCAACACTTTCGCACAGACTGTAGGTTCAATGATGGCCCTCTCTCTAACAAAGGTTTGATGCATATCATTTTATAATGAACACTGATGCGTGTGAATGTTATCTGAAATATTGAATACATTCATGTCCCAACAGACATCGCCATATATGTATATGCATCCAGTTAAGCGTGTGGCTGGTGTTTTACAGGTATAACCTCCTTCAGAATACATAATATTCACCAATTCGTAGGAGCAATTTGAATTGCGACCTCTCCGTCCAAATAAAAAGGGCAGTAATTACCCCAAATCACTTACTATATATAAATAGAAGCGACAAAACCCTTTCCACATTCATAATTTACAATTTACGTAATTGTTATACCATGACATGTGTCAACCAAGTCAGCGAGCGTATAACAGTGAGAGTATAACAATGTCGAAATGTGTCCATAAAAAGAAACATGAAACTGGTTATACCTTCTAAACTTTAGGAAATGTTATTTTGACTGTAAAATTGCATCTGCGCTGTGAGAAATCATACATGCAGTTTGGTGCATAAAGGGTTACTCCGTACATAAATAAAAAAAGGATAATGCTTTTTCGATGTCTGGCGATGGCTCTTTATTGCAATGCACAAGTACCACGATCGAAATTTAAGAAATTAAACAAAAGACACATATGCATGACACTATTGGTACACTCTAAATTGTATTGGTGATGTAATGTAACCAACAAACGTGGCACATGTTTCTTTGTCAGGAAATGGTATTTTGACACTGGAATATCATCTTCGCTGTGAGGCCATCGTTTAGAAATCATGCAGCTAGTTCGGTGCAAAGGGGTTGCTCCGTACTTATATCAAAATAAGGACAATGCTTTTTTGAAGTGTGGTGATTGCTCTTTATTGCAATGCACTAGTACCACGATCGAAATTTAAGAAATTAAACGGTGTCCATTGGCAGTCAAACAAATGAACACAATTCCCATTTTCCTCTTATATGAACCTAGTTCCCCTGTATGTGTCCCATGACTGCTAATCAGACTAGGACACGCGAACCTTTCGTTTCATGTTTAAATCCGCAGCTTCATGGTTAAATGTCTCATATCAAAGCACCAGATTTTAGTTTTCCCTCAGTAGTGTAATTTGGTACAAGAATTTGCACTCACAGGATATTTCATGCTTACTTTGGTCTCCTTATCAACCATGGAAATCCCTTTCAGAGATTTCATCGCATAAGAAACAAATCAGTTATCTGGGAATCAGTGACTTTAGGCATTTATTGCTTTTACCTGAACAACGAACCTACAGAAATACATTCAATTTCGTGCATGTGGTATCTGATGCAATCACCCACTTCAAGTGATATGATTTTAAGTGATTTATCACTTTAATCTACGAACGTTTCTGTATCCAAATGGATCGCTTCTTGTGGAGTGTTATAAAGTATCATATTATCTGTTCTATAAATAAGTGGATATAAGAAAAGAAAATACTCGATTGTATTAATCTAAACTTTTCATTTATCATCGATGTAATTAAGTACTAATTCTTTTGTACTCAATGGCTTCTTGATTCAATATGTTCCGTACTTGTAACATTGAATAATCGTTCCGTCAAATGTTCACAAGATAATGATGTCCCAGTGAAACAGGAAATAAATAATATACGTCAACTTCCCACCGACAACATCATTAACACAATTTTGGGATTATTAGGGCGTTTGATAACCTAGTGCGGTATTCTCTGCAGAATTTATGTGATGTTCAGTATGTCATTTGATCCCAATTCCGCTGAATTAAGCGAGACAGAACTCCTTTTGCTGGAACATATGTTAACATTTCCATAACAGACGGCACCCATGGGAGCCCATCCCTTACACACCGTTTCCTGTAAGGTCGATTTGTTAGAAAGCCCCTGCATACTATATCAGTACTTTTGTCTATGCACTTATCCAAAGGTGCTTCTTTCATTTAGAACTTGACAATTTCGAATTTCTGTTTATTTCAATGTTAAAAAGTAAATTTGTGGTCGCATCTTAACACTGAATGAAAACAATTATAATACTCGGTTTATTCCGACACAATGTGTAAATCAAACGAGTGAATAGACGTGTTATAACGAACCCAAACAAAACGGCTGCTGTAACAATAGCACATGTGTTTCTAGAATATCCAGGTATAATAGATATTCACTATCACCATAATATTGTCTATCTGCAGACTTTCAACTCTTCGTTATATCTGCTGACATTAGCAATATACTTTAGTATTATTTATTAATTGAATGTATGGTATCTCAAAGAAAAACATATTCTGAAGGAGTAGTTTAGGAGAATTGATTTAATTTCGTTCTGTTTAAGTCAAAAGTTAAAACAAACGAACTAGATGCAGACAAATCAATATACCGATTGCGAACGTACAAAGAGTTTCGCGTTTGTAGCCAACGCCATTGAACCACATGGAATATTCATGCGGATCCCCCATGGACAACCTCGTCTAAATCCAGTCACATTAATAGCAATCTGGATCGAATTAAACAGTATTGCAAACTCATGGATTTTATGAAATGCGTGTATAGATGCAACCATGACATCTCTCCTTTGTTCAGATGATTGTATGTTATTTATGAGGCGTATGGATAATTTATCAACACCAACTCGAAGTGTTCGAAGACAACATTGAATATACTGAGTTATTGTTCAAGCAGAGAATTGATGTTGTTACGTACTCTCAAGTACGTTATGTCGGTATGTGTGTCCGAAAATCTAAAATACGATTAAGAGCCAACTCTACTAAAACAAACTGTTAAAATGCCACTCCTGTGTATTAAGTTCCAAATTTGAACACATATTAACATAAATAAATACAAATGTATATTGCAATTATGTGAAGGTATGTACTACAAATGTAGAGCTTAAAAGGTTATATTTAGCAACAATTAAGGTAAGCAAAGGTAGGGACACATTTTCAGTGTTTTGTGACAGCTAATTATAATATGAAGTCTCTGGACGGAGATAGAGAGTTTTGAAACATAAAGTGTAGCATTTAGAACCTTCACATGGCTATTCCCAAAAGAAGTTATCCAGTAGAACAACGTGAATCTACAGTGTATGCATACCTCTAGACCACCCTTCCGTTTCAGTCAACATCACCATGCAAACATTGAGCAGATAAAGATGAGCCATGACATCCCCAATTCATCTTGATACATAACCACAGGCCCATGATAGAGTCGGAATCACATAATTGACTCCGATATCAGATACATCTTCTTCTTGTGACGAAAAAAAATAATTTCACTTAGATTTTAAGAACCTTTGCTTCACATTACATATAATTCGATAAAGATTCTGACACATATTTTGGGAATTGTCTTTGTCAATGCATGGCTCATAATTAAAATGCAAACCTATTTCCTGACCCATTCGTAGTAGTCTGAGTAGTATACAGTGGGAAGTGAATCAGCACTGACAGTAACTGAGAGGATGGTCTGCTATTCTCATTTTACTTGTTCATTTAACAGATATATTGACAAAGTGTATGTGCAGGTATATCTGCCATCGACATGCAATCCAACACAATCTCATGCAACACATGTTATATTTGGGATTACACTTTCTCAGTAAAGTACATATTCTAGTACTTTTTGGGGTTGAGTCCCATCTGGGATTCGAACCCACACCCTCAGAGTCAGGCACCTAATCGTCAGCGCACAAAGTCAGATGCCTAGGCCGCTCGGCCACCTTCACACAAAGTCAGAGGCCTAGACCGCTCAGCCACCACGGCTTCCGGCTTCCGCGGTGGCTTAGCGGTCTAGGCGTCTGACTTTGTGAGCTGGCGATTAGGTGCCTGACTCTGAGGGTGTGGGTTCGAATCCCGGATGGTTTTAACAATGTGTGGTAGTATTGGGATGTGGAAGTTTGGGGATATAACCCATATTGACCTTCCAAAGGAATGTGGATATAGTTGAACGAAGACATTAGTAGTAAGTGCAAGTAAGTGCTCATTTGTATAATCTTAAACTAATTGCCACCTGCTGACAAACACATGACTTTGCAGTCATTTCACACACTCCCTACTTCGATAAATTACCATAACCCAGACACTACATCTAAGCTAGCTATCTGCACATATTTCGATCACGATGTCATTTCTAATTTTATGGACAAATTACTGTAGTGGGAAAACCTGCATGTAACGTTATCATTAAGCTGAAAGATTTGTAGTGGCTGTTAGTGAGCAGGGAAAGTAGTTTCCTGTACATTGTGCAGGATTAAGTCTTATTGTATCGAAAGGTGACAGAATTAATCCTGAAATTACAACCCAAAACAGTGTGTGATGATATCTCGATAGATAAACGCCCTGTTGATATGTGGCCCGTTCCGGTTAGCTACACGATATCGATCAGACGGAAGTACCCGAAAGGAAATCGAAAAGAGTACTGATAAACTGAACGAAACGAAATGACATGTAATATGTACATATGGGCATGTTGGATAAGAAGATAATAGGTCTGACTATGACAGCATTGACTGACATTTGAATATGAAGTATGCTCGACAGACCGGACTGATATCGAACTGTAGTGCACACTGAATAGTGTTTATGTTCAACAATAGGTGCCTAAAGAGTTGTATATGGCAGTGTAGAAAGGTGAACAGGTGTAATTGAATTAAGTTGTTTCTTTTAAGCTTCAGTGCACGGAAGTGTCTTAAAAGTTGCACACTCGCTTAACGTTTTTACCGCTTGGGAATGCAGAATCTCCGTTAATACCTCTGGGTCAAAGAAATGAATGTTGTGTGTTTGGTTGTTGTTCAACGCCAACGCTCAGCTAGTTTCCGGCTGTAGCATGGCACTCTGCCAGGGGAGGAAATAACCCACTGCCCGACGCCCGAGTCCAGTGGTTTTTTCTGTCGGGCAAGCAAATTTGTATATCACACTGTACCGGTGTCCAGTTGACTTTCCAATATTAATTATGTTGTTTATGTTAAAAATCAACAAGAAAACGGCCGGTATAGTGGAAAAATTATCAGGGCAAGTGATTTTACATGTGCCACTGTACCGGAGTACACTAGCAATTTTAAAGTTATTTCCACCCCTGGTCTGCACTTCTGAGTCTGGACAAGACACTAAAGAGCATTGATCTACGCGATTGTAATACGATTACAGCGAGTCTGACAATAAAAACAGGTATGCATCCCTATATCGATTTTATATACATGACAGGCAGGGCTTTTGAAAAAGTATACTTGGTGGGAGGTGTGTGAGTGACGGAGCTGGAGGTTGTTGACGGGGGCGGAGAGGTGTGCACGGTGGACCTAAATAGCACATGGCCAATCAGACGTCAAGCTCCAAGAGTGTGTGGGCCAGTTTAGTTTCACGCCGCTTTTAGCACTATGTCAGCAATATCACGGCGGACGATACCAGTAATGGGTTTCACACATTGTAACCACTTTGGTGGGGCAGTGGGGTAGCCTAGTGGTTAAAGTGTTGACTCGTCACGCCGAAGACCCGGGTTCGAATTCCTACATGGGTACAATGTGTGAAGCCCATTGCTGGTGTTCACCGTCGTAATGTTGCTTGAATATTGCTAAAAGCGGCGTAAAACCAAACTCAGTCAGTCAGTCAGTGTACCCACTTTAGGAATCGAACCCGGGTTTTCGGCGTGACGCGGCCAATGTTTTTAAATATTAACAGACCAGTGCATGCCTCTTAGTGCTGCCATCACAACAAGAACAGCATTCAGAAGCTGGTTATTTTTAATCATGTCTGGTCCAGACATAAGCTTGTTAATTCTTCTCAATTATCAATGACTCCATTACTGTTACATTGAATAATGCCATTTTAAGTCCATGGCCTTTGATTTTTTACTGCCAGTAATTATCAGTAGCTTGTAATTGTTTTGCAAATGGCGAATTGTATTTATGTCTGCAAAAGTATCTGTCAGTTCGCGATTGAGCGTTTCTGAAAATACATGACCTCATGTTTGGACTATTCAAACATTCTGGTGTGTTTAGAGAATAAATAGACGTCTTTGTAGTGTGTATTTACGTTGTGTGGCACGTCGTTCCTTGATGCACGTGGGATATGTTCTCTTTAGTTGTTGCTTGTGATCTTTATAATTCGTGGTACAAGGTCCCCTTTGGTCCTAAAGGTGTGTTATTCCAACCACTAGTCATTCGTCAACATTTTGACGAGCATATGCGGAAAATATACTTACACATACACGCACACACGCACGCACACGCACACGCACACACACGTACATACATACATACATTTCAGTGTCATTACAGATTTGGTCCAGAACATGACATCTGTCAGCTGGGGCATTCATGAGTATGGTTAAATCATGGCATTAACCACCTGAGGTGTCTTCGTGAAGGTTTATTCTGCATATCCTGTATAATGCCTTTGTACAATTGTTCTTACTTACATGTCTATTGACATTGTAGTATAATGCTTATAGTAATCGTATGTGCTACGCTCCAAATCATTCTGATAAACAGAGAGTAATGTACATTCACTGCATATGACGATGATGATGAAGATAATTCTTGAAACCCCAAAGTCCCGAAACTCTACGCACTGTGGCCAGGTTCTGACAAAGGATTTGACAAAAATTAACATGCTATTATCATAGATATATGTGAGGAAGAAAAAAACGAAAACATGTTTATCGAAAGCTCCATTTGCCCCTTCGTGAAGAAATAAGGAATTCTCAGAGAATTGATTTAACTCTTTGTACGGTTGTGTAGAACTTATTTAGTGCTACGGGCGGAGGTGTAGCCTAGTGGTTACAGCGTCTCTCGTTACCCACAAGACCCGCGTTCGATCCTCTACATGTGTAAAATGTGTGAAGCTCATTTTTGGTGTCCCCATCGTGATATAGCTGGAATATTGTTAAAAGCGGCGTAAGATCAAACTCACTCACTCACTGACTCATTAGTGTTACTGTTTACTTCCGAAGTTAATCTTCGTTAAGTAGTAATGAAAGACGGGCCGTTACAGGTTATATGGGGAATAACGCCAGTCAGTCAGATCCGCCTTTCTTCATCAAACATCGTGTGTGAAGAATTAGTGCTGGTCATATAGCTGCTACCCACATGAATTCATTATGCCTTCATTATGTTAGAAATAAACCCCATAACATCAGAGCAGAAGGTACGCTAGCAATGTGATTGGTGTACGAGGTTAGATACAAGATGCTTTTCACAATATCGTGGCCATAGTTCAGGTCATTAGAAAAAAACCTTTATTCATTTGAAATTACAAACAATGTTTCCGCAAAGCTTAAGACTGTTAGTACTGATTTAAGGTGAGCATAAAGGGTGGAGAAGGTGAGAGCTTACGGCAGCTGTAGCACGTTTTTGGTCTTTGATCATTCAAAACTGAGTACATATCTATTACCCACCTGTTTGCAGATCAATAGTGATCTACATTTTTCAAGCTTTGTTTGTGATTAATAATAGAAATGTGAAAGACCTTTCCAATTTGACGCTTCAGCCAAACATGATGCCTGATGCAATTGCTTACACTCACTTGTTCTCGTGTTTTCCAGGTGAACAATCGACTCTGCTTGTGATCCTAAAGTCTGAAAGGGTGGGACAAGAAATGCTCATCTTCTCGCTAAGACCTATCATCTAGATATCATCTCTATTTGAGAATGATTCATAGGCACATAATCTGATTTTATTGAGTTTTAATCCCAAGGCCGTGTGTTTTCTAGCTTGTATTAATTATGTATTAATCAACAACACTGGTTGTGACGAATTACACTCGCATGTAGTGTGCTTGAGCATGTTTGTTTGTTGTGTAAGTCATCACGTTTTCCAGCAATACGACGGTGGTCTGTAATTAATCGAACCCGACAATCAATTGATCAACATCATGAGCATCGATCCAGGCAACTGGTATAACGATTACACAGATCAACACATTCACGAGCCTCTCTTACCTCAAGCATGGTGACAATCACTGGATTGTTTGGTCCAGAATCGATTTGTTTACAAACAACACCGTACAGCTGTAATATTGCTGAAACAAATATATACACAAGAGACAGTCACAATTGTACAATCGACTTTGCTTTTAGCACATAGTTCTTGTGAATGTCGAATGGGTTTTGTTGCTTCTAGTTTCTGAATATCAACCCTGACCCTCATCTTCCAGGACTGTAGGTGCATTTATATAGTCGTAATATAATTTGTAGAGCTAAAACAGTCGTCTGTAAACAGCCTGTGGTAATCACAACAAAACACACTACAGACCGTTGGGCTTGTTCCTCGCACGCCTTGTTAACTGTGGCTGTTTATAACATGAATCCTTCAGTGTATACACCATCAAGGCTTTACTCCATCCAGAGAAGTTTTTTACAGCCTGATATTATTTTAAAGAGTTACCAAAATAAACCAACATGTACTTCAATGGCCTATGGCCGTTCTATATGTGCCATCTGTTCCATTTATTAAATCATGCACTTTCCCGCTGTGTTAACAATAACACAGGGCCGAGATCGGATTTCATATTTCTATGCCCAGATGCATAAGCACAGCTTTCAATATGCGGATCACGTTTCAACACTGACATGCTTAGGGTCATTTTCAGCTCAGTATATTGAAAAATATCAATAAATATTTCCTTTGAATATACCAATCAGTTTCACATGCTTACCTTCAAACCAAAAACGCATGATATCGAGATCGCTGAACCTGAAAATTTACAAAATCGGGCTTTTTTAGGCAATCTACATATCATGGTTAAAATGATACATGTAACCCGAAATGGTTCTTCTGATCTATTTTCTATTTTCAGTGTTATAAGTAAGACATAAGTACGGTTAAAACGCTAAGGCATACAGCTCACTACAGAAACACATTATATGCGTCCAAAGGACCCTGAGGACTTCCCCCATTAACGGAATCGGAGTGCCTATGGTGTTTTCGTTTAACACATAGTACCGATGGTATTATTTTCTAACTACAGTGGACTCTGTATAGTCCGACACTCACTGGGACCGGGAAGAAATGTCAGATTATACAGAGTGTCGGATAATTCAATGTCTCCTTGCTTGAATACTTTTCAAACAGTACCATAAATTGTAACTGGCTTATATCATGAGATTAATGCATAATAGTTATTTTCTTGGTAAAGAAAGGATAAAAAAACAAATTCTGTATTTACATGTACATGTATATCATTGGATTATTATCTTCATTACAATATATACTGAAAGGCAAAAGAAATGTCGTATTTTTCAGATTATGGATTTGGAATCAATGATGTATTTTGATTAACTAGTTGTCACTTGTGTACAACACACCAACCTTCTGGATGGTTTCAAAAAGTTTCACTGTTTTGGATAAGGAACAGCTCAACCAAACGCAACATTGAAAGTGCACTGCACGTGCATCTCGTGTGCATACAGGGTATAAATACCCAGCTTGACTACCGATCCTTCAGTGGTTTCCTGACTGCAGCAGCTATGTCGAGGTTAACAAGGGATAAACGTCAACAGGCCATCGGACGTCTACACGTAGGTCAACGTGCTACTGTCATCGCCAATGACTTCAATTGTTCTGTAAGAACCATTGAACGTCTCCGACAACGGTTCAACACCACCAACAGCACAGATGACCGTCAACGTAGTGGTCGTCCCCGGGTAACCACCCGTCGCCAGGACCGTCAGATCGTCCGTGACCACCTGCAAGACCAGTTCAACAGGGCAACAGAGACAGCTCGAAACACCATTGGCACCCACCAAAAGCAATCAGTGACCGCACCGTTCGGCGACGCCTCCAAGCCAGCAACATGTGGTCTAGACGTCCTGCCCTGGGTCCAGTGCTAACGCAACGTCACCGCCGCGAACGTCTACACTGGGCACAATAGCGACAACACTGGCATCAGAGACAGTGGAGGACTGTTATCTTCTCCGATGAAAGTCGCTATTGCGTATCTGTGGCTGATGGGAGGACATGGGCCTGGCGTAGCAGAGGAGAACGCTTCAATGATGAGTGTGTGATGGAGAGAAACGCTTGGGGTGGTCAGAGCATTATGGCACCGGGTGGAATCGGACTTAACCAGAAAATCAGGCCTGTAATCTTCCAGAATCACGGTCCAGGAAGAGGGAATGGTGTGACAGCTGCCGGGTACATCGACCAAGTCCTACGACCCCATGTTCTGCCGTTTTTTGCACGTCATCGGCGTCACGTTTTCCAGCAGGACAATGCGCGTGCACATACCGCCAGCATGTCTGCTGCAGCATAATGTGGAAACCATGCCTTGGCCAGCCCTGAGCCAAGACCTCAACCCAATAGAGCATTTGTGGGAGGAGATCCAAAGACGCCTCAATGACATTAGACCAAGGCCGACAACTGCGGACCAACTACGCACAACGTTCCTGAGGGTGTGGGCTATGTGAATCGCCTCGTGCACTCTATGGTCAGGACGTTGTGAATGCACACCCGATATTGACTTCGGTTCCTTCAAGTGACGTCATCGGTGAATAGGATGTGACAAACAACACCAAAAGCCTTAATAAACAAATGTTTGTCAAAACAAATTCTGTTATCTTTTCATTGTGCCCTTGTTTCGTATAACCATAGAGTGATCCATTCCACCAGTTACTATCCCATCTACATACGACGTTTCTTTTGCCTTTCAGTATTATACATACATGTACTACTATCACAATCATATTCACACTTTCATCCTATGCTTGACAAAACATACCTAGGTCCTCCCATTGGCCACTCAGCTTGTAAAAACAAAGGTATAGGCGTTCTCACACTGCTAATTACCTCCCAATCAGCAAGTGCTGGGACCAAAGAGGTTACCAGTAATAGGATGTTAGTTGTCAACTTGCCATTGACAGGTTGATTGGCTATTTTAGTCCAGTATGTGGAGAGGATGTCGGTTTGTACAAATTAATAGTGTCATTGGGACCAGAAAATCGTGTCGGAATTCGGAATGTACAGAATGTCGGATAATTCAAAGTTTAAATGATGATAATATAGAAGAACGCTGCCGGGACCTTAAAAATATGTCGGAATTCACAGATTGTCGGATAATTCAGATGTCGGATTATACAGAGTCCGCTGTATTAAGCAATCCTTTATTATGCATCAAATAATTTCATTTCAGTATGACTGTCCTATTTCCCCAATTTGCTTCCCATGTTTAAGCCTCGTCTGGATTCTCTCAAATCTATTGCAACCTAATGAAATGCTCGATGTGTAACTTAACGAATAACATTTTCTATATTTGGGCATATGGCCGCAGTTTATTGCCTTGCTTTGTTTGTTTGTTGGGTTGTATATAATCTAGTCTTGATCAGGCAATCCAGTGATTGACATCATGTACATCGTCTAGGCAATATAGACAGGATTGACATGCATCAACGAGACAGACCATCAGCGAGACTGACCACCCGATCCGCTAGGAGAAAGACAATCAAGTGATCGATATTATGAGCAACGTTCCACGCCGTCGTCGAGCCTTCAAGTCGCCTTTTACGAACAGGTTGTCCGGGATGATGTGTCACTCCGAATCCTCACCGAGGTTACTCTGCAGTGGTCAAAAGCCATATGATTGCCATATAAAATCATAATTTATGATAAAGACACGCTCAAAATACCTTTATGGATGATAGCTTCTACAGTACACTATGTTCATAACAAACATGCTTAAAACCAACTAACGGATATAACGAACAGGTTTTCCTACCTGCCTACGTGCTATATTTTAGTCGAAATGCGTCAAACGAACAACGAACTAAATTAAGCTCACCCTTTGAGTTATAGGCTAGCACCCAATAAGGATCACGTTATTGTAACTGTCACCCATCAACTTGCAATCAAAATGCAAATCAAACACCAAATCTTATCTTTTCATATATTTGTTATGCTGCATGAATGCCTTGTTTGGTTTGTTAATTTGTTAAATGATATGCCGAGACTGGAAAATACTTCTGGAAAATAGAGCAACGTTTATGAACGTTAAATGTAGTTAGAAGGCTGCACCTGGCATGTACCGAGGCTCTAACTGATTGTTGTTTAACGCCGCACACAGCAATATTCCAGCTACATGGTGGTGATATGTAAATAATCGAGTCTGAACCAGACAATCAAGTGACCAACATTATGGACATCGATCTACGTACTTAAGATACGGTGATATGTATCAAACAAGTCAGTGAGCCTGAACACCAGATCCATTAATCGCCTCTTTCGAGTAGCATCATATTTATCGCTGGTTTGACAGCTGCAGGTTGCCATGCTCTTACAAAGGTCGACGTGATACAGCTGGGACATCGTAAAACACAACTGATTCATTTGAAAAACGGCAAAGTTATCTCCGTCATAGGACATCTTTGCTTTTCTCTACTATCAGACCACAGATACATCAAGTGTTATATTAAGGAAGTGTAGTCTGTACCATACATATAGTTTAAACTATATATTAATAAATATATATATATTGGAGTCTATTGTCTGCTGCCGGCTACATCACGCATCGCCATCTAGTGGACATGTTATGGGGTGTTCGGGAATCGACTGTTGGTACCCGTCCCAAGCACATGCAATGGTACGTCGGATTTTCATGGCACATCAGTTTGGTATCTTGTGTGGTAAACGTGGGCTTATCCTTATCTTTGCTTTATCTAGGTCTTTATTACATCATTAACTGATTGCGTATTTGGCATCATTACATCAGTACTGATGGTGATGTTGGTTCAGGAGTTTTATCAAAGTGCAACATTTCGACTGTTTGGGTGTTTGAGACTAATCTAAAACCCAAGTCAGCGGTATCGAATTTTATTGAATATTTTGAAGACCAGATAAAGCTGAAGTTTGCGTATGCGTTGATGTTAAATAAACCTTCGAATGTTTATTGAGAAAGCTGATTTCAAATTTCCCTTATCTGTCAACAAACTAGGTTGGTTCAGCTGCTGGTTTCAGCTGATAAGAGGCGGAATTTGAAATCTAGAGAGCAGCATACTCATTAATATGTTATTGTAGAACGTCTTCCGTTTGATGCGAACACATTTATCTCTGTGTAATTCTGGTGGTAGTCTCATGCTAAGGTATAACCACTGGTGCAAATATGATAATTAGTTCCAGATTTGTATTGGTGGATATACAGGAAGAGTGTATACCCTTATTGCGTGATGTTTGAATTGTGAACTTCTTTAATTTAATAACATGTAGGTTTTGCAACATGTTGAGTTTGTGTTGAACGATGACAATGAAGAATACCAATGGTCGTTAAGACAGCATTACCATACACATGCATCGTATCTAGATATTATGCTTCTGGAATATCAATGCTAAAACAAATAGCACGCCAGAAGATGTGGACAGGATACAGGTGGATAAACGAATATGAGATTTCCGTACTTCTGACGGCAGAGCATTTCCCCCGGATTGGCATCAAGAACCGTTTTTTCGGCCTGATTGTATGAATGTATTATTCATTATTTGTATTATTGATTTTTTATACTACTTTGCAATTTGATCCTGGAAAAGAAATGATCCAAAACATGCATGACGTGCTTCCCAAAAGAGCTTAGGAAAAAAAACAATTACTCAGAAACCCACAATTTCCCACTGCTCTTCCAATAAGAAACGAGCAGTCACAGCTTTAATACTTACGTTACTTCCACTGACAGGAGATGGATATTTTTGGCAACTGCCTGTCCTTGTGTCATGGGCCAGAATCGTTCATTGAAATTTACCCAAGCAAATAAACTATTGTCTAAAGCGTGATTACAGTGACGGAATAAGCATTTTCTGAGGAGGAAAAATATGTGTTTGAATGCAATAGCAGCTGCAGTGTCCATCCACGAGCGCGAAATAAAGAGCGCTCAACACGACAATTAATGGTTACATGTCACGTTTCTTCAGATAATCGAAGTCTCTCTGCCCATGAGACACGGATGTTTGCCATCACATTTGTTTTTTCTCCATTTGAATTAATGAATATCTTCCTTGCATATTTTCATATTTCATTGAGTTGGTCAGTCGCCAGTAACTAGTGAAGGGTGTAAATCTTGCTGGGGAAACATATTGGATGCAGATGTAACGTAAGTCCCGATGGTCCCGTGTATGGTATGCTTACCTATGTTGCTAGCGTCCTCAAGCCCCATTGTTATGCATCGAGATTTTCATGTTCTATAACTAGTTATAAACACATCTGTGATGTATTACTAGTTGTTATTCTGTCCATCGATGACATTTTTTAAACTTATCGTACAACTGTATAACTTGATCAAGTCACAATATGGCTGAAATACTGCCTACTTGATTTATAATAAACGCTCTCACCCACTCACTCAGTCACTCATTGAGTTGGTATTGTATGCACCTACTGATTATAGAATCTTTGGAGAAAAGTCCTTTGAGCATTCCAGTTGCGTTTGAATGTACATTATGTGACGTTTGTTCTTTTAAAAAAAATATAACTAAATTTACTAATTGTTTTTTCAGAGATTAGTGTTTCCATTTTTCATTCCGTCAAAGGTCTGGTATCGATAACTGACTCGGGATATACGTCTGCACGTTAAGCCATTTAGATGCTAATCTGATGAAGACAATCGAGACGATTGACATATAACCGTCATCTCGTCACTGACTGTGGATGCAAAAAACCATTGGAATAATATTGTGGATGTCGCCATCGAACATAATTGCATCTGATGGATGAGAAGAAGGTAAAACCATGATTGATCTGCACGAAACAGGAACAGGCACGACCAAGCAGAAATTCAATTTCATACCATTGCTTCTACAATCAGGGAAGAGCCACAACATGTATCTTGGGTGTCTTCCACCGTTTCTAGCTTAACAAGGGAGATATTGGGCGAGATCTGTGTTATGGTTCACGACAATCGTGGGGATGACTCCCAGAAACCGAGGCAGTTGCTTTTGCTTGATTGAGGGAGAAATATTCGATCGATTGAAAACACCCCCAAGGCTTAAGCGAATTTCATTCAGACCTTGAATCGAATTGCCAGAAATCGTTTTCTTACTAACGAGACCCTAAATTGCAAGAAAATGCCCGGCAGAATGGATTAGTGTCGATTAATATATACATTGATGTCATCTGAAGGCATGTAAGCTAGTGGCTTAAAGAATTGATCCACTGTTTTCTGCTTTGCGGGTTGATGAACAGAAACTCACTTTATTGACAGTAGATGGATGTTATTCGTATGACGGAGATAGTCTGAAAGATGTGTTACATAAGGCATACCATCCAGCTCAATCACACATCATCAAGTTTGTCTTCCAGTCTGGAAGGAAATAGTTTTAGTCTACAGAAGTATGCTAAATTACTCAACGGAAATCATTGAACACGCAGCATAGCATTGATTCCTTCTCGGTGCTTGATCGAAGTATGGACACGACAGGTTGTACTAATTGATGCCCAAGTGCATTTGGAACCTTACTGCGCGACGACACGACAATGATTTCTGACATGGGAATAATTCGTAGTGCACAGCTTGAACTCGGTGAGAAAGCTCTATAAATTAAACACCTGCGAAGACATTTCGTGTGTGTTTTCACAGTAATGAATGTCTGTTTTGTCGTGTAGATCGTGTTAATACATGTTGGAACCATGATGAATGTTATGCCTGTAGTGGATATATTCTGATAAATAAAACCACGATGGCACTCTTGAGTGTGAACCAATTTAAATGTGTATGGATATCTATCAATTATTGGATAATTATACTGACTGAAATCCACTTTGTCACACGTAGTATGAACAAAGACTAAAATATATACACTCGTTGTTTTATTATTCTAAATGCAATTTGGTGAAAGCTTTGTAGAGGTCGACTAGGATGCATTGAATTTGTATATTTAATATGGAATATTTTTTCAAAGTTTACTGATTCAAGTTTCTTACACTCCATCAACTTACTTCTGTTTTTTCGATCCTGATGCACCTCATGCCTCCCAGACCGACCGACCGACCGACCGACAGACAGACAGACAGACAGATAATTAGATAGGTTGGTAGATGGATGTTTCCTATTGAAAGGGAATACATTCTGGAAAATACTATGATCACGAATCATAGGCAATTATCGTCGCAATTAAGCTGGGCTTGTTACCTATACTCACTGTAACTACAGTATATTTATAGTGAAAATTTGGTGTATTCACGAGTTGTTTCAGAACATTTTAATATAATCGAATTCTTCGTGTAAAAACATTTTGTACCGTATAATCAGGGACTGATGCTATAAGTGATATGTATATATCCTGAGTGCAAGCTCTGTTACTGTATAATTCTAAGATTGTGTATCAGGAGAGTCGATGAAGATATTGCTTCTCAGAGACCGTATACATACTGGCAGCAGAGCCTATGTGAAGGCAATATTCTATACATATTTGCCATTCAGGCAAAGACACACACCATCAATCACTCGATATCATGCCATTGATTGATTACCAAAAGAATGAATATTTTGGGTGGTTCATGACCAGATACATAATAATAATCCGATCTCAAGCATGCTTGTGTTCATAATAGCCGATGTTTGCACAGAACACGATCGTGTGTATAATGATAATGAAAAGCAACAAAGATGGCCTGTACCAACCAGGACTAATTACGTTTAACATCATTGACGGATTGTCTTGTTTCAGCTTCGTTATCACTGGGGTGTATGGTCCAATCTCTATTGTTTACAGGCTGCCAACGTATGGCAGAAGTATTGCTAAGTGCAGCGTCAACCAAACAATCACGGTCCGTCTCTTTAGAATGCAAATTGTATCAGTTGTGAGTGCTACCGTCAGGACACACATCTGCATCGACATGTCCTTAGCTTGGAGTGAGTATGTTTTAGCAATAATCTCGGCTTCCCACATTGTACCACGTGGGGAGTCGAACCCGGTTCTTCCGCATTACCAGCGAACGCTTTACCACTTTCCTACCCCAACGCCCAGAGACATAAGAGCACACGCGCTTTGGTGACATGAATTAAGTGTGATTGGGTATACTGCCCGTCACACTTGGACTGTATCTTATATGCGAGACTGAAAGTGAGGACATTGTAAAACATCAACTCCTATACTGTGACAAGCTGGTAGAAAACAGGAACGCACTGAGCGAGCATCTGTTTGATAACGTGTCTCTTGACACGTATATGAGACTCGAAGATCCTCACATACCTTGGTTCCATTACTCCGGTTGTGCAGGACATGACCCTTGATAGCTGGGCTAGGTTCATGAGCATTATTGCAAAACGCATCAGTGCATGGAACTTAGCCATCATTCTGTATTTATAAGAATAGCATGCAATGCTTTGTACATATTGCCCAGTGATCATCTGTTGCCAAGAGCTATGATTTCTTATGTTCTGTTGAATTTTTAAAATATTATTGAACTCTCTATTTTGTCACAAATGTGTGTTATGCTCTAAAGATATATACATAACTGGATGTATAACTCTCCAAACCAATGGTGGAAATAAAGAACATTCATTCATTCATTTATTCATTTGTCGTTATTGCATTGTGGATCCGTTAAGAACGTATGAATATTTGCGCGTATCAGTGCGACTTTGCCATGATAAATCGGACAGATCCTGTGGTGAAACTGCTCCTCAAATGAACATGAACATACAAGTATGTATTAAATACATTCTGTAATGTTTGACCACTACAGATCCGTCTCATTAGATTATTTACCCCGCTATAACCAACAGTTACCTAGCTAACCTGATACGCTCTGTGGAAGAAAATGTGTAAGGGTCGAATTCATCACTCCAACTAATGAATGTCAGCTGCGAAAAACTCAGTTTATTTTCGTAAATTCACAAATTACATTTGTAACGCCTACAGCTTTGAATTGAGAGAGAAGTACTTTTTTCCTTTTTCTTTAGTTGGTTAGTTTAATATTCCCTAAATGTTATCAGTAGCCAAAAGGAGTATTTTCCTGGAGCCTTCATTCAGTAATGGATATAGCTATCTCTTTTCTGGCTACAAGTGAAACCCTCTCTTACACAAAAACAGCCAACTCATTTGTTTAGGTGTACGTTTTTGTGTGGCAAATCCATAAAAACACAAAGATTAATTGATAATGATGAGGTTGAGTTTGTATGCTTTTCCTCTCACAATGTAAGAAATGGTTAGCCTACTACATGGCCTTCGATTGGAATACCGTTTTTCCTGTTTGTTCTGTTTCAGAACTTTTCGAATAATTTGATTTTAAACATGTGATGGTATGGATATTTTCAATTAGACTGAATATTTGTTTTCTCTCTTTGAAACCTTATAAACACAACCTATTCCATTTTCACGAGTATTACGTTTGCGAAAAATTGTTCTTGATATTTTGAATTTCATCATGGATCAGTTATTCCTCTTTTGAGTCCAGGAAACATTAACAATTTGTGCTTTATGAAACCGCACGCAGAGTTCTTTCAATACATCGAAAACGTTATTAAAATGTGAATAATATTACTATATCGAGTGAATCTGGAACATCTATGCATATTTTATAAATATAGGAACGTTAACCTTTACGAATGGACACTTACTGGTCAGTTTTTTGTATTGGTGTGACAGCCTGATGCCAAACATACTTATGTCCAAACTGTGGAATATATTGCTATACATTGCATGTGTTGACTACGATGTTTTGCAGCCTTTCATTCCCTTATGCACGACATGTGAAACTTGTGAAACGTGTTAAATACAAATGTATGCTAAATATATGCAAACGACAACCAGTCACATTAATACCAGTCCTGATCGAAGTAAACATTATTGCAAAACCATGAATTTCATGTGTGTATAAATGGAACCATGACATCTCTCCATTGTTCGGATGATTGTATGTTATTTGTGAGGCGTATGGATAATTTATCAACACAAACTCAGCTTCGAGGGAAGCAATGTATACAATGAGTTCTTGTTCAAGCAAGGAATTGGTGTTGTTACCTACTCTCATATACGTTATGTCGATATGTGTGTACGCATAAAAGCCAAATCTGCTAAAGCAAATTTTAATGAACGTCACTGTATTAAGAAAAAAAATTGAATTCTGATTAAGGGAAGATATGCACTATGGATTTAGATCTTAGCAAGTTTATATCTATAAACATTAAAGTAAGCTCAAGTAGGTAAACAAATTCAATGTTTTATGACAGCTTGATTGAAATGCCAGGTCTCTGAACAGAGATAGAGAGTTTTGAACATAAAAGACAGCTATTGTAACCTTGATATGTCTATTCCCCAACGAAGTTGTCGTGCGCATACAGTGTATGCATTCCTCTGGACCACCCTTCAGTTTCAGTCAACATCGCCATGCAAACAAGTAGCTCAATGGACTCAGATATCAGATACGTCTTGTTCTTGTGAAAAATAATTCATTTATATATTAGGACCGTTTGCTGAAAATTAGATATGATTTGATATGCAGTATTCAGGCACATATTTTGTGACATTTTAATATTTTGGGTTTCATTGTTTTTGTCAATGGATAGGTATTGAAATTAAAATACAAGCCTATTTCCTTACCCATTCGTTTAAGTCTGAGTAGTATGCAGATGGACGTGAATCAGTGCTGACAGTGTTGACAGTACATCTTCTTGTGACCAAAAAAACAAAAAAAATTCACTTAGATTTTAAGAACCTTTGCTTCACATTACATATAATTCGATAAAGATTCTGACACATATTTTGGGACATTGTATACTTTAGGTTTCATTGTCATTGTCAATGGATGGCTCATAATTAAAATGCAAACCTATTTCCTGACCCATTCGTAGTAGTCTGAGTAGAATACAGTGGGAAATGAATCAGCGCTGACAGTAACTGAGAGGATGGTCTGCTATTCTCATTTTACTTGTTCATTTAACAGATGTATTAACACAGTGTATGTGCAGGCATATTTACCATCGACAGACAATCCCGCAATCTCCTGCAGCTTAACTCCCACATTATCTCATGAATCTTGGGAGATGTTCGATTATACAATACATGTATCTTATAACGGAATATGGATATAGGTGGACCTTAGTAGTAAGTAAGTGCGAGAAGGTACACGTTTGCATCATCTTTAACTAAGAAACACATAACGCCGCAGTCGTAACACACTCCTTTTAATTTATACATATCACTTACTTGTTTTTGTATGTAACAAAAAGCACCAACTGAGCACAGTTTTGCAAAAATCTGACCGACAACGCGTCCGACAAGTCCCAGCCAGTGCTACCTAATTTTCAAATTTCCACTACGATTTCAAGGAACCCCAGTGATCTTGCTGCATTTGGTGATGCCAATTAAGCGAGCAATCCTGTTTCAAGTCACTCAAATTTTGGCAATGTCACTTCTTCACGACCAAACGGATTTCCAATTGCCGAGCATTGTTCCTAATCACAAGAGTTTAATCTCTCGCGGTTTGCGGTTTCTGCCCCGTGATCTGCTTAAAAACTGCTCATTAACTTTCACAATAAACAACCACAAATAAATAGAATACACCAACGAGATCTGCTTCCTATTCGCCACGCCGCACAACTTCGAAGTCGGTCAGTGTATTATTACGCCGTCAAACGAATCCGTCATAGTTTTATAGGTACAATGACAGTTTGTTAAAATGATATTGTTATTGATATTTGTTTCTGTTTGATAATGTTATTGATGTTATGCTTATTAAAGCAGTTTCAAACCTATTGATGAATTGTTGTAATATTTTAAGGAATACTTTTAGATCTATTTCTTCAAGGGTTGCGATACATGTGTAAAGAAATCGCCAAGTATACAAACATCGCTACAATACGGTCTTGAACAGAATGACATTAAAACATTTTACAGGTATTGAAAAACAACACTGTAAACAATGATCATGTAGAAGTGGGTAAAAAACGTATGTGTAAACATCAAAGTGCGAAATTATAAGAATTGAATGTCACTTTGTGTGTTTGCACTGAAAAATGAACGATGTCAAAGCGTTGTTCAAACTCTCGTGTGAACAACGCGTTGACATCGATCATTTTTCATTGCAAACACACAAAGTGACATTCAATTCTTAAATTAACCACAATCCATATGTGACTGACGTCTAAGCTAATAATTCTAAAGAAACTTGTTCTATGCTCTTTGCAAATTCTTATTTACAAATTGCTGTAGTGAAAAACACTTCTCAGCTTGCATGTTACGTTATCATCAAAAGAATGTTTTATAGTGGCTGATAGTGAGCAGAGAAAGTAGTTTCCTGTACATTGTGCAGGATTAAGCTTTATTGTATCGAAAGGTGACAGACTCAATCCTGAAAATACAACCCAAAACAGTGCGTAGATGAAGGCCCGGTTGATATGTCGTTTGTGTCCGGTTAGTGATACGATGTCGACCAGACAGAATTACCTGAAAGGAAATCGAAGAGATTAATGATAGACTGGTCGACAAGGATCAACTTCTAATATGTACATGTGGGCATGTCGGATATGAAGTCAATAGGTCTGAGTATGTCAGCAATGATTCTAGAAAGGTGGACAGGTGTAATGGTATTAATTTGTTTCTGTTAACTTGCAACCTGCTGTATTTATATTCCATTAGCTATTTTAGGTCCACCGTGCACATCCACTTCAAGTAGGTATCGTTTAGGAATACAGAATCCATGTTAATAACTTTCTGTCAAAGAAATTAATGTTGTTTGTTTGGTTGTCGTTCAACACCACACATAAATATATACATACAGAGGGAATATGAAGATGCGCCATGGTTTGGTGATACCGACACCTGCCCTGATAAACCACCGCACATAACAACATGACAGTATCTGTTCTGTGACTGTGAATGTGGTGGCATTGTTTAGGCACCAGCCGGATCGCTGTGACAGTCACCCAGAACTGTGTTTGCCAACGTTGGCCTTGACACATATCTCAGAAAGGCGGACGCTGGTAGTGATGACGCCAAGATTCTGACAGATTTCGGTGCCATCGCATATTTGGTCGAGAGCATGACATTTGACAGCTGGACAACATTCATGAGTATCTTGGCTAAACATGTCAAATCATGGCATTAACCACCCGTGTTGTCTTTGTGAAAATGTGTCAGTTTTACCCTGTATATCCTGTATAATGCCTCTGTACAAATTACTTTATATGATAAGAATATGTTCAGTAACTGTATGTACTACGCTCCCAATCATTGTGGTAAGAAGATAGTATTTATGCATTCATTAGATATGACAACGAGGATGATGAACAATAATTTTGGAAACCCAAAAGTCCAGAAACTCTACGTACAGTGGTCAGTTTCTGACAAAGGATTTGACCACATTTAACATGCTGTTATCATATTAGATATATGCTAAGGACGAAAAACTAAAACCATTTTTTTCGAAAACTCCAATTGCCCCTTCGTGACGTAATGATGAATTCTCAGAGAATTTATTTAACTCTATGTACTGTTGGTTTCTTCCCATTCTGTCTACAGTCCCATTCTGCCTACACGTTAAAACAGCATGATACGATCCAGTGATCAGGAAGTAAGGGTAATGCGCTGACCTATTCTACCTTTACTAAAATGAATTTGATCATAAGTCAATTGTTGGCAGTACCGGAAAAATTGACAAGAAATAGTGTTTCTCGGTATACGGTATCTTTATTTTTTCTGAATGCATTTCAGGCTATTCGTCCTGGGCCCAATATTGCCGAACTGTGTCCAGATTCTACAGGAAACCGTGCCTCATAGTCATTGCGCGTGGTTGTGTTGTATTGTAGATTTAATGAAGTCTCCATTTGTGGGAAAGCGGCCCTTACAGAATGCACACACTTCCAATTAGAAGATAAATGGTAAATGAGTTGTTCCATTATGTTATAGGTAAAAAATCATTTCCCATTCTGCCTACAGTAAGTTTTGTAGGCAAACTGGGATGTAGGCCAATTGGGACTGTAGGCAGAATGGGATGCAACCGTTGTGTTGACCTTTATCAGTGTTACTCTTTACTTTCGAAGCTATGCTTCGTTAAGTTGTAATGGAAGACGGGCCATCACAGGCTGTATGGAGAATAACGACAGTCAGTCCAATCCGCCTTTCTTCATCCAACATCGACTAATTAACTTTGTTCACTTAGGTTTTTCCCACATGAATTTATTATGCCTTCATTATGGCAATAAAGCCAAGCAGCAGAGCAGAAGGTACACTAGCAATATGATTAGTATACGAGGTTAGACTGAGTGAGTGAGTTTTGTTTTACGCGCTTTTAGCAATATTCCAGCAATATCACGGCGGGGGACACCAGAAATGGGCTTCACACATTGTTCCCATATGAGGAATCGAACCCGGGTTTTCGGCATGACGAGCGAACCATTAGGATACACCACCGCCCCTACGAGGTTAGATACCAGATGCTTTCACAATACCTTGACCAGGGATGAGGTCATTAGAAAAAACTCTTCATTCATTTAAAAACTACATACATTGTATCCACAAAGTCTATTAGTACTTATTAAAGGTGATCGTAAAGGGTGGAAAAGGTAAGCGCTTATAGCAACAGGTAGCCACTTTTTGGTCGTTGGTTGTTCAAAACCGAGTACATGTATATAACTATTACCCACCTGTTTGCAGATCAACAATAGTTATCTATAATGATTTCTTTTGTTTGTGGTTCATGGTAGACATGTGAAAGACTTTTCCAAATTTGTCGCATCAGACAAACGTGATTTCCGATGCAGTTCCCTATAATCACTTGTATCATATGTCCTCGTGTCTCTGAAGGATGATTCTGTTGGGACAAGAAATACTCATCTTTTCGCGAAGACCTGGTATCATCTCTTTTTCGTTCATAGTGATTCATAAGCACATAGTCTTTATGGAGTTTTAATCTCTTATGAACAAGGTCATGTTAGTTTCTGGCTTGAAATTTGATCAACATCATGAGCATTGATCCAGGCAATTGGGATAACGATGGCACACATCAACAAATTCACGAGTCTCTCTTACGACAAGCATGCTGACAATCACTTGATTATCTGGCCCAGACTCGATTTTTAAACAAACAACTGCTGAAACAAACATATAGTCATGATATGGTCACAACTGTACAATCGACTCTGCTTTTAGCAGAGATTCCTCATGTCGCTTCTATTTTCAGAAGACCAACCCTGACCCTCATCTTCCAGGACTGTAGGTGCATTTATATATTCGTAATATAATTTGTAGAGCTAAAACAGTTGTCTGTAAACGGCCTGTGGTAATCACAACAAAACTAAAACAGACCGTTGGGCTTGATCCTCGCACGCCTTGTTAACTGTGGCTGTTTATAACATAAATCCTTCAGTGTATACACGATCAAGGCTTTACTCCATCCAGACTGAGTGAGTGAGTGAGTTTAGTTTTACTCCGCACTCAGCAATATTCCAGCTATATGGCGACGGTCTGTAAATAATCGAGTCTGGACCAGACAATCCAGTGATCAACAGCATGAGCATCGATCTGCGCAATTGGGAACCGATGACATGTGTCAACCAAGTCAGCGAGCCTGACCACCCGATCCCGTTAGTCGCCTCTTACGACAAGCATAGTCGCTCCATCCTGAGAATAGGTTTTTTACTGCATGGCATTATTTTAAAGTGCTAATAAAATAAACCAACATGTACTTCAATGGCCTATGGTCGTTCTATATATGCCATCTGTCACGGCTGTGTAAACAATAACACATGGCCGAGATCGGATTTCATATTTCTATGCCCATATGCATAAGCACATCTCTTAATGTGCGGATCACGTTTCAACATTGACATAATTAGGACTATTTTCAGTTAAGTATATTGAAAAATATCAATAAATATAGAGTATACTAATCAGTTTCACATGCTTACCTTCCAACCAAAAGCGCATGATATCGAGATGGCTGAACCTGAAAATTTACAAAATCGGATTTTTTAGTCAATCTGCATATCTAGTCAAAATGATACATGTAATCCGTAATGGCCGTTCTGATCCTTGTTTTATTTTCAGTTTGTTCTAAGTACTTTTATAACGAGGAGGCACAGAGCTCAATCAAACAGAACCACATTATATGTGTCAAAGGCCCCTGTGGACTTGGCGTTAATGAAATTTGAGTGAATCTAATGATATGCTCTATGTGTAACTTAACGAATAACATTTTCTATATTTTGGCATATGCCCACATTTTGTTGCCTTGCTTTGTTTGTTGGTTGGGTTGTATGTAATCTAGTCTGGATCAGGCAATCCAGTGATTGACACCATGTACATCGTCTACGCAATTAAGACAGGATTGACATGCATCAACCAAGTCAGCGAGACTGACCACCCGATCCGCCAATCGGCTCTTGTTACAAACAAGGTTACCTGAAATTTGTTCTAACCAGGATCGTAAATATACGCCAGTAGTGCGTCAATACACTCACATCTGCAGAATATACCACTTTGTTTCATCTGTCACCCTGTGTACATACGCTTGTGTGTTCAGCTTCTGACTATATGGCCTGTCTATTGCCGATACGCCGTTGGGTATAAAATTACTCAGTTTTCAATAATTCTATAAGTTTTACGATCGGCATGCTTGTTGTGACGCTTTCGGTTTAGAAAATATGACATTAGCCCACTGCAATAATTAAATAATAACACAAGTTCGGCATTGGGTTGATCGCCGCTTTGAAGATATCAATCACATGATAACGTTCAAGTGCAGTATAATATACAAGATTTAATAATATACAAAATTATGATTCAGAAAGCAAAACAATCTAAGGTGCCTAAAGGATTTCTGCGGATGTTCTGAAGGTAAAACGGCGTATTTATTCTGTTGTTAAACACCCCACTTAACATGTGAAGTGAACTATAGCAGAAAGACAATCAAGTGATCGATATTATGAGCAACGTTCCACGCCGTCGTCGAGCCTTCAAGTCGCCTTTTACGAACAGGTAGTCCGGGATGATGTGTCACTCCGAATCCTCACCGAAGTTATTCTGCAATGGTCAAACGCAGGATGATTGGCAATAAAATCATATGATAAAGACACGCTCAAAATACCTTTATGGATAATAGCTTCTACAGTACACTTTGTTAAACATGCTTAAAACGAACTAACGGATATAACGAACAGGTTTTTTACCTGCCTACGTGCGATATATATTTAGGTGAAATGCGTAAAACGAACTACGAACTATATTAAGCTCACCCTTTAAGTTCTTTATAGCCGTAGTTTCATGTTTATTTTATTAGAAGCTATAGGCTGGCATCCATAAAGGATCATGTTATTGTAACTGTCACCCATCAAGTTCTAAAATGCAAATTAAACACTAAATCCTATCTTACGTATATTCGTTATGCTGCATGAATGCCTTGTTGGTATGTTAATTTGTTAAATGATATTCAGAGACTGGAGCTGGCTATGACCACGAGCTGACAATCGAGACGCATACAGTGCTCACCACGAGTCAAATTTTGAACGGATGAAGATAACTTGATTGTAACATTGTGGCTCGATTGAAATGTCCGATGAATTGTAAAGCACGAGTCGACTTTAAACTGTGTAGGTATATACTTGAGGTGTATCATGTGACACAAAATACTTAGAGCGAAGTTTATGAACGTTAAATGTAGTTAGAAGGCTGCACGTGGCATGTACCGAGGCTTTAACTGATTGTTGTTTAACGCCGCACACAGCAATATTCCAGCTACATGGTGGTGATATGTAAAAAATCAAGTCTGAACCAGACAATTCAGTGATCAATATTATGAACATCGATCTACGTATTTAAGATACGGTGATATGTATCAAACATGTCAGTGAGCCTGACCACCAGATCCCGTTAATCGCCTCTTTCAAGTAACATCATATTTGTCGTTGCTTTGACAGCTGCAGGTTGCCATGCTTTTATACAGGTCGACGTGATACAGCTGGCACATTGTTAAACACAACTGATTTATTTGAAAAACGACAAAATTATCTCCGTCATAGGACATCTTTGCTTTTTTCTACTATCAGACCACAGAGACATCAAGTGTTATACTAGGGAACTGTATTCTGTACCATACATATAGTTTAAACAACATATTAATAAATATATATATATATTGGAGTCTAGTGTCCGCTTCCGACTACATCACGCATCGCCATCTAGTGGGCATGTTATTGGGTGTTCGGTGATGTGATGTTTGATTTGTGAACTTCTTTAATTTAATGACATGTAGGTTTTGCAACATGTTAAATTTGTGTTGAACGATAACAATGGAGAGAACAAATGGTCGTTAAGACAGCATTACCATACACATGCATTTTATGTAGATATTGTGCTTCTAAAATAGCAATGCCTTAACAAGAAGACAAAGTTCATCAAGATCACCCGCAATGGTAAAATACGCTTCATGAATATGTCAACTAGTTACTACTATGCCAAATGTTACATTGTTCTTCACATTGATCTAACGAAAACACATATATGTACACTATTCATATACCAGCATGTGTGTATTAACAACAGACTGCCTCAGTGCTTCCACGGTTAGATGTACCTGAGTAATGTTGATACTGGAAATAGATTGGTACTATTGTTTTATGTCATTAGGTTCTTCAATACCCACAAAAGAGAGCATTGAAAGGAACACTGCCACCAACTTCAGTCAAAGTAAAAAAAGTTGTTGCTATGGAAACGCAGCAAATACTTTATTCAGAAATGCAAAACCACCAAAATGCACCTGTGCACCACCCAACCTATCTGTGTTCCATGTTTGGGGAAGAAATATTGAACGGTTTTAAAGTTCTGCTCAGGAAAAGAGCAGCACCGCCAGTTTCAGTCGAAGTCAAAGTTGTTGCCATGGAAACGCAAACATTGTTTTATTCAGAAATGCAAAACTACCAAAAGGCACCAGTTCACCACCAGACCTATCTATGTGCCAAGTTTGGTGAGGAAATATTTCTCAGTTTTTATGTTCTGCTCCGGAAAAGACGGCCGGAGTCCAAAGTAATACCCCACACAAAACGCGTTGTGGGGGATAATAAATAGCACCCCAGATGATGTGGACAGGATATATGTGGGCTTCAACAAACTGAAGCAATGTGGAATACAGGATTGAGGGGATATACTTTAAAAGACAATACCCAAGAAGGAACACAATACAGTGTGACCTGCAAACAAAGATTTAGAATTCTCCAAACCGCTTTGTTTGTGTGAGCATGATGTCAAAGCTTTTTCAGGTATGTATGCACCTTAGACATCTAACCAAACCAACCGTTCTTTGACAACTAATTGCGGACAAACGAATAGGAGATTTCGGTACTTCTGACGGCAGAGTATTATTTGTATTATTGGTGTTTTATACTATTTCGCAATGTGATCCTATAAAAGAAATCATATTGAATCGAAAAATATGAATGACGTGCTTCCCAAAAGAGCTAAGGAAAAAATGATAACTCTGAAACTCAAATCTTCAGGCTGCTGAAGAAACTAGCAGAGTCATAGCTTTAATGCTTACGTTACTTCCACTGACATGCGTTGGTTATTTATGGCAAATGCTTGTCCTTATGTCAATGGCCAGAAAAATCATTGAAAATTACCTAAGCAAATAAATTATTGTCTAAGGCGTGATTACTGTGACGGAAAAAGCATTTTCTGAGGAGGATAAATATGTGTTTCAATGAGGTATCAGCTGCAGTGTCAAATAAAGCGCACAAAATACGACAATAAATAGTTACATGTCACTTTTCTTCAGGTAATCGAAGTCTTTCTCTCCGCGAGACACGGATAGGATGTCTGCCCTCACATATTTGTCTTCACATTTGTTTTTCCCCATTTGAATTGATGAATATCTTCCTTGCATATCTTGGTCAGTCGCTAGGTGTAAATCTGGCTGGGAAGCCATATAGGTGGCACAGGTAACGTAAGTCCCCATGGCCCCGTGTATGGTATGCTTACCTATGTTGCTAGCGTCCTCAAGCCCCATTGTTATGCATCGAGATTTTCATGTTCTATAACTAGTTTAAAAACACATGTATTGCTAGTTGTTATTCAGTCCATCGATGACATTTTTTAAACTTATCGTGCAACAGTTACTGTATAACCTGATCAAGTCACAATATGGCTGCAATACTGCCGACGTAACTTATATTAAACTCACTCACTCACTCAGCCACTTATTGAGTTGGTATTGTATGCACCTACAAATTTTATAATCTTATGAGAAAAGTCCTTAAGGATTTCAGTTTTATTTTTCGCAACGCATCAAATCAATATCAACATCATAATTCACATTATGTGACGTTTATTCTCTTTTAAAAAAAATACAACGGAATTCACTAATTGTTTATGCAGCCATTAGTGTTTCCATTTTTCATCCGTCAAAGGTCTGGTATCGATAACTGTCTCGAGATACACCTCTTCACGTTAAGCCATTTAGATGCTAATCTGATGAAGACAATCGAGACGATTGACATATAACCGCCATCTCGTCACATTCTGTGGATGCAAAAAAACCATTGGAATAATATTGTGGATGTCGCCATCGAACATAATTGCATCTGATGGATGAGAAGAAGGTAAAACCACGATTGATCTGCACGAAACAGGAACAGGCACGACCAAGCAGAAATTCAATTTCATACCATTGCTTCTACAATCAGGGAAGAGCCACAACATGTATCTTGGGTGTCTTCCACCGTCTCTAGCTCAACAAGGGATATATTGGACGAGATCTGTGTTATGGTTCACGACAATCGTGGGAATGACTCCACAAACCGAGGCAGTTGCTTTTGCTTGATTGAGGGAGAAATATTCGATCGATTGAAAACACCCCCAAGGCTAAGCGACTTTCATTCAGACCTTGAATCGAATTGCCAGAAATCGTTTTCTCACTAACGAGACCCTAAATTGCAAGTAAATGCCCGGCAGAATGGATTAGTGTCGATTAATATAAACATTGATGTCATCTGAAGGCATGTAAGCTAGTGGCTTAAGGAATTGTTGCAATGTTTTCTGCTTTGCGGGTTGATGAATAGAAACTCATTTTATTGACAGTAGATGGATGTTATTCGTATGACGGAGGTAGTCTGAAAGATGTGTTACATAAGGCATACCATCCAGTTCAATCACACATCATCAAGTTTGTCTTCCAGTCTGGAGGGAAATAGTTTTAGTCTACAGAAGTATGCTAAATTACTCAACGGAAATCATTGAACACGCAGCATAGCAGTGATTCCTTCTCGGTGCTTGATCGAAGTATGGACACGACAGGTTGTACTAATTGATGCCCAAGTGCATTTGGAACCTTACTGCGCGACGACGCGACAACAATTTCTAACATGAGAATTATCCGTAGTGCACAGCTTGAACTCGGTGAGAAAGCTCTATAAATTAAACACCTGCGAAGAAATTTCTTGCGTGTTGTTACAATGATGCATGTCTGTTTTGTCTAGTAGATCGTGTTAATACATGTTGGAACCATGATGAATGTTTCAGACTTTTATGCCTGTAGTGGATATATTCTGATAAATATAACCACGATGGCACTCTTGAGTGTGAACCAATTTAAATGTGTATGGATATCTATCAATTATTGGATAATTCCAAATGCTATTGGGTAAATTGGGTGAAAGCTTTGTAGAGGTCGACGAATAACAGAAGAAGCAAGAATGTTATGAATAGGATGCATTAGATTTGTTTATTTAATATGGAACATTTTTTCAAAGTTTACTTATTCAAAATTCTTACACCAATTTACTTCTTTTTTTTATTTTGGTTCTGTGAAGGCCATTGGATCCGGATGCACCTCTTACCTCCCAATAAAACATAGACAAATCAAAATTATTACTTTAATTGATTTACATGTTTAAATGAGTAATAATGCAGCCTATTGGCTATTTGTCCTCATTATGTCTAAATAGGAAATGATTTTGTATTGTCATCTATGATGAACGTCATTCAAACAAGTCCACAATGAGCAAATTGATAGGGTTCAACACCGACCCACAGATCAGAACTGACAACTCAATTAAACAGGTTCTCCCCGTGTCAAGATTAGCTAATACTGGTATTATACTAGAACTGAGACGGAAAAGAAAGTGTTGGTTCTTTGTACTACAAAAGTGTTTGTCATTTCTTCTGTCTCTAATGGGTACATTGGACATCTGCCGCTTCGATGAGTATGCAAGGATGTAGCAGAGTGGAAGCAATAGCTAAACGGCTGCGAGTTCGATGATGCCTCAAGGGAAAGTCTTTTAAATTGGTCGACTGACTACAATGATAACATACAACGGGAAGATTATTTTTATAAAAGCGACGAGGTTTTTGTTGTCTATGTATAGATGCGATTGGGTGGGCGAACACCGTTATTGCTGCTAAATGTGTTTGTCTTGTTTTGGATTTGTTCATGACAGAGTTCATTCGCGAACATATTTCTATGAACCATGTATAGACACACACACACATATTTTATAATTATATATACAGTCAAGACTTGTTTACCCGGCATCATCCGTTGCACAGCAAATTGTCGGATTAACGAGAATGACGGATTATCGAATTCTGAGTACCGATTACGTTCATGGTCAGAGGATATAAATATATATATGACATATGTAGATGTATGTATGTGTGTGTCTGTACGTGTGTGCGTGCATGCGTACGTGAGTGCATGCGTGTATGTGTGTATGCATGTACGTACGTATGTATGTATGTATGTGTATGTGTGTGTGTGTGTGTGTGTGTGTATGTATGTATGTAAGCAGACAGATAGATAGGTAGATAGCTGGTTACAAAAACATGAATAATAAGCGAATTTTGAGATAGAAAATTGTACGCTATTCGTGCAGAATGCATGTAATTGCTTTATCCTCTTGAGATGGAATATATTTTTGAAAATACTATGATCATGAATCACGATGCAATTATAAATGTAATCATCACAATTAAGCTGGGGTTTATTACCCATATTCATTATTACTACAATATATTTATGCTGAAAATTTGGTGCATTCACGAGTTGTTACAGAACAGTTTAATATAATTCAATCGAATATTCGCGTAAAATCATTTTGTACCGTTTGATCAGGGACTGATGCAATAAGTGATATGTATATATCTCGTGTGCAAGCTCTGTTACAGTAGAATTCCAAGCTTGTGTATCAGGAGAGTCGATTATTTAATTTTAATCAATGTGAAGAGATTGCTTCGCCGAGATCGTATGCATACTGGCAGCAGAGCCGATGTGAAGGCAATATTCTATCAACCTTTGTCAGGCAGGCAAAGACATACAACATCAATCACTCGATATCATGCCATTGATTGATTACCAAAAGAACGAATATCTTGGGGGCTAATGCGCAATGAGTCCGGCCAGATACGTAATAATCATCAGGTTTCATGTATATTGCACATATGCGTTGAGTAGTATGATAGATAATCAAGGTTATCACTTGTGTTCATAATACCCGATGTTTGCACAGAACACGATCGTGTGTGCTGCGCAGCCAAACAATCACTGTCCGTCACTTTAGCATACAAATTGTATAAGTTTCGGGTGCTACCGGCAGGACATACATCTGCATCGACAAATACCCTCAGGTTAGAGTGAGTGAGTATGCTTTGTAGCAATAATCACGGCTTCCCACCATGTACCACGTGGGAATCGAACCCAGTTCTCCGTTATGACGAGCGAACGCTTTAACCACAATACTACCCCCACCACCCAGAGACATATACCTAAGAGCACACACGAGCGTACATACAGTTGTATTTAAACTCCAGACATATTCTGTTACTTTGATGACACGGATGAAGTGTAACTAAATATACCTCCTCATGGATAGTAAAAACAGAAATTGTAGGTACAGTGTATTAGTACGTGTATGCTATTTGGTGGCCCTTGGGGACATTTTCTGACAATACGCTGGCGTGACGAGCCATTGCCCTGTCGTTATTGCATTATAGATCCGCTAAGAACGCATGAATATTTGTGCGTATCAGTGCGACCTTCCCATGATAAATCGGACAGATCTTGCCGTGAAAGTGCTTCACCAATGAACATACAAGTATGTATTAAATACATTCTGTAATGTTTGGCCACTACAGATCCGTCTCATTAGATTAGTTACCCCGCTATAAACAACAGTTACCTAGCTTACCTGATACGCCCTGTGGAAGAAAATGTGTAAGAGTCGAATTCATGAATCCAACTAATGAATGTCAGCTGCGAAAAACTCAGTTTATTTTCGTAAATTCACAAATTACATTTGTAACGCCTACAGCTTTGAATTGAGAGAGTGGTTCTTTTTTCGTGTTTTTAGTTGGTGGTTCAATATTCCCTAAATGTTATCAGTAGCCAAATTGAGTATTTTCTATTTTCCTGGAGCCTTCATTCAGTAATGGATATAGCTATCTCTTTTCTGGTTACAAGTGAAACCCTCTCTTACACAAAAACAGCGAACTCATTTGTTTAGGTGTACGTTTTTGTGTGGCAAATCCATAAATTGACAAAGATTAATTGATAATGATGAGGTTGAGTGTGTATGCTTTTCCTGTGACAATGTAAAAAATGGATGGTCTCATACATGGCCTTCGATTGGAATACCGTTTTTCCTGTTTGCCCTGCTTCAGTTTTTTGGGATCACCTAGATTTTTGAAATCTTTATATGTAATGGTGTGGAGACTTTTAGTTGAACTGATTATATGTTTTCTGTAAAAATGTTCTTGACATTTTGAATTCCAAATTTGATAAAAATAAAACCACAAGGATCACTTGAATCTAGGAAACATTGAACATTTACGCTTTATAAAACCTCTAGTACAATTCTTTCAGTACTTCAGAACCCGATGTATGTATAACCATCGAAAAAAAGTTGAATGAGATTAACCGGAGTGAATCTGGAACATCGATGCATATTTTATAACAAAGGAACGTTAAAGGTCACAAGCAACCAAACAATCAAACATAATAATTATCACTTATTCATGACATATAATATACATTGCTGATTATGAAAAAACATATAAACAAACTTATAAGCTTGCAATCGCAAATCAAAAGTGCAATATTTTGTACTTGGGTTTACTTCCCAAGAAACGAAGCAGCCGGGATACCGAACCCAGTCAGAGCGGGTGGGTGTGCACTCAAGTGTTACGGCTGATTCTTTTGCAGATTCCCTCACGGCTCATTGCGTGTGTATATATAGAGATGTTGGGTTTTGTATATACATGCTCATTTTTTTAGTATAATATTTTGCAATCAACAGACATCATAACATGTCATGTGTACAAGTATCACACCTGCCTGTCTGTGTAATTACATAATGTGACAGAGACCGAACTCGGGCCATAATTGAATGCGTTTTGTTTATGGTGTATAGCCTGATAGGTGTTAAGTTCAAATTGCATGTGGTCAGTGATCGAAGTTGTGTATTGAATATTGTCATTAGCAGACAGGCAGGCAGACACATAGGTGTCAATAAAACAGACATTCAGTTTTGTCTGTGACAACGACATATATATATATCACAGTTAGAAATTCTGTCAACGCGAAATAATGACATTGCTGTTAAGTATCGAACTGAGAAAGTGACTCGGTAAGAAGAACGTGTGGTGAAATAGACAAATGAAATATTATAAACAGTTAAATCGGTAATCTACTGTTATAACATATAAAAAGCTCGCGCCTGTGAAATATCAGCAAAACATTAGAAAAATAGCTCACACCAAAGCCTTCACCGAGTATTCACCGGACAACCCGCTTCCAAGCTGCGCAAACCTATTTCACTGGGCATGTGCTATGAGCGCAGCCCTGCGCAGCGAAGCCCAGCCGTTGAAACCACTTTTCCCCCCAGCGCTGGGTGAACATTAGTGAATCGTTTGAACTCCGATTTCGCGCGGTTTTTTTCATCGCGTTATTTTTCAACTTTATAAGTAAACTGTTAAATTTGCATTTTTGATGATTTGTTTCGGTAAGTCCATACCGAAAGGTATCATAATCTGCAAAGTTTTGTTTTGCGTTGCATGTGACGTTTAACTTTCACGAATGGACACTTACTGGGTAGTTTTTACATTGGTGTGCCGGCTTAATACTTCAGCAACCGATGCTACTCGTAAGAGGCGACTAACGAAATAGGCTGGTCAGGCTCGCTGACTTGGTTGATACACCTCATCGTATCCCACTTGCGTAGATTGATGTTCATACTGTTGTCCACTGGATCGTCTGGCAATAACAAGATTATTTACAGACCGCCGTCATATAGCGGGTTATTGCTGAACAACCGTTCAAAAACTAAGGCATGGTTTTTTTCCATTTCTAAAAGTAAGTAGGTTCACAAATCGATACAGATTTGTGTTAAGTAAAACAATGACAACGATGTGAACGTCTTCTGAATCTTAACAGAAAAATGTAATACTATTACAACATAGTATTACAATAACATTACACTGTCATTCAACACATATATTAACATCTTTTCGCAAGACCAGAGACTAGGTATGGAACGACCTGTTTCCCTCTCTCCAGATAGACGTTCCGTCCGCTACGTCATGTTGGCAGTCTGTATTAAGAAAACTACGCACCGATCGCTGAACCGTCCTAATTGCATGATTGTTGTTTATCCAGCGATGTGATATCCATTGATTGACACCGTGATCATCGATCTTAGAGATTAAAATGCATAATATGCATGCATAAACCAAGTCAGCCTGAACTCCGTTATTCGTAGTTGTCGACAAGTTTGGGTTACTGAAGACCAAACTTCACGGAACTTCTGAGCCGTAGCCAATAAACGAATGTGCTAGTACTGTGTCTACGTGTATTAACTAAAATAGGTCCATACAAGAAAGTGTGCGGTCATTGGAGAGAAATCAATATATAATTACACGGATTATTTATACGATTTAACGAACTAGCACCAGACCTACGTATTCAGGTGTTTACTCTTTCGCCATTTCTTTCTTTGTGAATGATTCACACTCGGCAACGCTATACATTCAGCGAATTCATCAATGATAACGAGAACGACATTACACACTGTTGGGGCTACTACAACTAGCACCAAATGCTAGTGCCATCCTTTGACATAAAAAGGTGACTCCTCTGCCGGGACTCAAAGCTGTGATTTTCGATTTCCACCTGCTCGGTGTTTTTACTTTCTCTGCTGTATTCCATTTGAGATAGTGTAACAGTCATCATTATAAACGTATTTTATGTACAATCCGCATACTAACTGTGGATACATAAATAATAAAACTGCAATAGAAGGAATGAGCCAGGCCATCATGTCGCTCAGAAACATTGTGCTTGTACTAAATACACTGACAAGGTGTTTAACAGTCACATTTACAGTGTTATCTTCTTTTCATATTCTCATTCAAAAACACAGTGGCGAATGATTGGACCTAGGCAGCGAACGGACGGGTTTCAAATGCTAAACGGTCTTTCCAACAGCGTCAAGAGGACACGCAGGATTATAACTCAAATAACGTTCAGATCGGCTTTAACACTTAACGCAAAGATCACATACGGTTGTGCAATAGAACCTTTTTGGCATTCTCACTAACATCTGTCATGTCCCAATTTTCCACCTGAACTATTTCATGCCTTTCGAAACCGCTGTTGCATATAGGATATATGTCATTACTTGTCCCGAGAACTGTTCAGTTGAGACGTCATCCTCATCCCTTTACAGCAAGGGTACAGACGAAATGCGCCGAAAACGTATTGCGTGTAGGTTTCCCCATTGCTGATTGCCTTTGGCAGTCGATGTGTAAGCAGAACCAGGATTAATCTCCAGAAGTCTCTCCTTACAGGAACAGGAACAACCAAGTGGAAATTCAATTTCATACCACTGATTCTACAATCAGTGTACAGTCATAACATGTAGCTTGGGCAACTTCAACGAACCATGGTATTGGGCGAGCACAATGTTATAATGCAAGACATAGTTCGAAGTTTAAACTTGGTTTCATTAAACATGAAGTTTGCAACACGCTGAAACATTTCTAAGGTGATTGTTGAAAGTGTGAAACTGGATGACAATGCATGCCAAATTCCCTTCTCAACTGTTTCGATAGTGATGAGAGATTATTTCTCCCGTGTGGCAACATTCAACATACATAATGCTTAAGACTGCCACGGTATCGAGAGAGGACACACTTCTTGTTTGTGCATTTGTAGAGCTACTACTGTCTGTGTAAACTGACGCGTGACATAGACTTGTGTAGCAGGGCGTGGAGTCATCCCACAGATGACATCCTTACCTTGTCAGCTTGCTGACGGGGTTAACCTCTTTGGCCATGTGGATAAGGCGTCCGACTTCTGATCAGAAAGTCCGTGGTTCGAATCCCAACACGGGACTCGGAAATTGTTCGGCCGCTACATTGGCGCCCAACGTGGGGCTGAGCACGTTCATATCAAATTTGAGCAAAATAAGTCTCAGTACCCAACTACGCGGCTCGGGACGTGCCTTCTGTTGACGAGGGAGTATGTAGCAGGGCGTGGAGTCATCCCACAGATGACATCCTTACCTTGTCAGCTTGCTGGCGGGCTTAACCTCTTTGGTCATGTGGACAAGGCGTCAGACTTCTGATCAGAAGGTCCGTGGTTCGAATCCCAGCACGGGACTCGGAAATTTTATGGCCCTTGCATCATACTTTGCAAAGCGGCCTTGAACTTATC
Organism: Haliotis rubra; assembly: GCF_003918875.1. Lineage (NCBI taxonomy): Eukaryota > Metazoa > Mollusca > Gastropoda > Lepetellida > Haliotidae > Haliotis > Haliotis rubra. The sequence continues at coordinate 268,314 of NW_025767128.1, forward strand.
TCACTCACTCAAATGCACAAACTTGAGGTGCCGAGATGGCCTGTTGTCCGTTGGGTGTAAATAGCAAACTTACAGTATGGATAGGTCACTGAACATCAATGATGACACCAGGTGTTCATGCGCATCCTATATTTGGAATCTTAAAATAGAAGTGGTGATTATGGAAATGGGTTTGTTCCTTTTATTTGAATGGGTCGAACGAACAAAGTTCTTACCAGATTCGTACTCCATTGAGATAGGAACACTGACATAACAACACAACAGACTCAATGTACAGCTAATATTGTAATATTTTTTAATAATGTACAGTTCCTTAAATATCAAGACTAAAAAACATAAAACATATGTTTGTGATATTTACCACCATAACAAGTTGTTAATCAACTAGCAAAGTTTATTCACTACCGTACCTATTGTCACATCAGAGAAGATCAGGGATAGAACTGATCTTCAGCAACCCATGCTTTTCGTAACATGCGACTAACGGGATCGGGTTGTCAGTCTTGCTGACTTGGTTGACACAAGTCAACGTATATCAATTTCGTAAATCGATGCTCAAGCTGTTGATAACTGGACTGTATAACCCAGACTGGATTTTCAGACCGCGGCCATATAGCTGGAATGTTGCTGATTCGGCCTTAAACAACAAGCAAACAATCAAATCGAATTTTCAAGGCCTTCTTCACTGAAGGCTTGTGTATATTGCGCACATTCGTCTTGAAATATAAATGAAATATATTCTGGTGTCCCCGGCCGTGATATTGCTGGAGAATTGCTAAAGGCGGCGTAAAACTAAACTTACTCACTCTCTCATTACAGATTTCTGGCAACCAGTGAGGTACTTTAGGAAATGCTTGTCAGATTTTATCGATCAATACCGCTCCTACAAAGTCCTTACTACTAGCCCACAGATCCAGTTTCCTAGATGCTCGTGTGATATTATCCACTTAAACTTAAATTTCCGAGAACTATGTTTGAAGTGATCCAATTATTTCAAGTGTTCTAAGAATTAAAAAAAGAATCTTAAAAATACAACGTCCGCCAGCTGGAAGCATCAAAGTCACGCCATGTCTTTGTATGAAAACATCCTGATGAAGACATCTTAGGTTTGGATGTTTCCAATTTGTTGTGTGGCTAAAAAGTCACACATTGTGATCACTCAGCTCAGGTTAAGTTTGACTGGGCATGTGGAACGAATGGAAGTCCCATGGCTTTCGATTTGGCGTCGTTTAATTTCGTTTACTCTTTGCACATCAATTTTCTGAGATGTTTTTGAAAGTTCTTGATTCAAAATGTAGTTTATTAAAGTCGATGATCTGCCGTAGAATCAGTTTATTTTTTGACAGTGAAACAATTTCTTACAGGTTGCTGCGCAACCCGATTAAAGATAGCAGACATGGCTTTAGTGATTTACTGGAAACTCTGATGGTAGTTTAATTCAAGCATTGCAATTTTCACTTCTTATAATTGCTTTTTTCAGAATCTATTGGCAGAATTTGATATTGCATTTCACCTAGCGTACATTCAATTTCAGTAATAAAGTTGCGCCAAAATATTATCTTTGATGTGAGCTAAATAGTTTGTCAAAATTGCAAATAGAAAAATAGAAACTAAACGTCATTTACGTCCTAAATGAAATCTTTGTAAAACAGTTTTATGTGACAATTCTTACTAGCAACAGCTAAAAGTGTCCACGACTATACGCAAAATGTAGCTTACTAGTTTTCTAGATGTTCATAATAGGAACAAACTGCTTAGAACACTTAAGCCTTGTGCGATGAAACCTGTTTGTATTTAACCGTCATTTACTGTTCGAAACATGAACCAGACCATGGAACTTCAATGACACGCAGATGATGCAAAGTTGTATACGGTTCTCCGAGGTCATTCAGAAAACTCGTTGACCTTCACCACGCTATATGGCGCATCGTTGTTTGAGAGCTGATCAGATCGCCGAATAATTGAATAATCTGTGATAATTGAGACAGACACGATTTGATCACTGGTGGAGAATATATATGTGTTTCAATGAGACATTAGCTTCAGTATCAATTCACCTTAGTGATATATTACAACATTAGTTCCATTTAAGACTGCCCCTACAATCATCATGACATATGCCACCGGTCTGTCTCGAAATTCCCGGTGAGACGCAAAGTGGCGGTTTTCTGCCTTTAACGCGTCTGTGGAAACTTCTTCGTTAATATTAAGGAACCTGACACAAAGTAATATTTATTTGGTAAATATACCACAAACGTTTCCGTTATCATGATAATATTGTGTCTATTTTACGATTCTGAATATATTAGAAGCTTCTGTTTGCACATCCTGATCAACTGGTGATGATACCGGATGCTCTCGAAAGGTGAGCGTATCCCACCTCTGGCAACTATCACAAACATAAAAGTCAGGTTTACAAAAGTACGAGCAAGGGCAACATAACATACAAACCAACATAAGGAAAAACATCGATTATTGTGCAAATATCAATAATCATTAAGAAATATCTCTTCTTCGTGAGTGAGTGAGTTTACGTGTATAGTCACATCGGCAGTATTTCAGCCATATTGATCTCTTCTGAAATCGGAATCGACTACATCAAATATTGATGTTGATGAGTGTTCTCGAAAACTGAAGCATAAATGTAGAAATCTCTTCCACGTGTACAACAAACCTTTTGAAAGCTTTACTAACGTATTCAATGGTCTTCATCACCTTACTTCTGGGACAGCGTCGCATGATTCACTTTGAATTCTTTTTAGAAAGAGAATGATCGATTGTGCCTTTGAAGTTGTGAAATTGAAACACCAACAACCTGGATCCCTGGAATATTGCTCGACTAAAAGGGTAAATTGACTTTTGTAAAGTTGAAATGATACCGCATTGTGGCCATTTTGGGGTGGTTTTTCTTTCTCAATCACAAATGTAATGTCGACATGTAACAATACACTTGAAGTGTTTAATCGAATAACATAATATAATATACACCCTGAACACTGACTGTTTAGTGGATGTTGCGTTCATCATGGTCTTTACACATATTGCATATATACCGCTTCCATGTTTCACTAATGGCACGAGGATCTACATGTCCATACAGAATGCAAGTAATATGTATGAATAAATGCAATAAATTTGGCTGTTTTTTTCTGCCAATAAAATCTGACAGCTTTGGATCGGATTTAGACGACAACTTTGCACATTCGGTATCATGTTGAACTTAAAGTTTAGTCAGGTATTACGCTTGAAGTATTAGCATACACAATTATTTTGATATTGTTTTTTCATGACTGATATGGAGTTGTAAATTTCAATTCTTTTATGGAAAACCACTAGGAACAAGTCATTACATCTTAGACTTCATAATTTGTTCACACACTTTATGAAAATAGATTCAAATTCCGAATTCAGTTTAATGAAAATGTTCTAAAGGCTTGATGCTCAAACATGCATGATGGCAGTGTTGAACCTTTTAAAATCTGTTAAAGTCAGATAAAGATAAAAACAGAAATCTGATAAAGAAACCTTCGTCTCTTTAGATCGAGAGTGCCGAAATATATGATGGACCTTCATGCTGCATGGCACACTTTGAGACAACTTCTTGCAGAGGATATTAAACCAGAATACCGGTTAATCTCGAGGAATGGCCAAGAAGCAGGATCAGGCAATGGCAAATGGAAATTCAATGTTACACCATTAATTGTACAATCAGGACGACTCATAACATGTATTTAGGGTAGTTTCAACAGACTCTTAACGCGAGACAGGCAATATTAGGAGACGGCGCTCTGTGTTAGAACCACAGGGAAACCTCCTGATGAAACGGGCGAATTGTGAACGATCGATCCAGGACCAATCAAATGGCTTGGAAGTCTTTAATCAAACTTCGATTCATGGTAATAAGGAATATTTTCCTACTTTCCAGATAATTAATTTCAAGATAGTAATTCTTTACTGTAAACTGATACAAAAGTGGGGCAGTCTCAATAAACCCGACACAAACTTTTCCATATTTATGAGAGTCCGATTTCGACCATACTGTGGGCATTTGTTTAGAAATCACAAAGAAAATATGTCGATACCAGGATTTTGCGAAAGGATGAAGCATAGCTCAAAAGCCATTTTTCCATAGTGTTAAGAACATTTACAGTGAATCATTTTCATCAACCTATAATCTACACTTTCGCTTGGCCTCACCTGTTTCCTTCGCAGTGTATGGTATTCACTGTCTACACAGTGAGGGATCGTATGGTCGGTACCGCTGACTGTCATCATTTCGCAATGGCATAGGTCGATGTTTATAATGTCAACGACTGGATTGAGTTCACCAGATCCGATTATATACAGATTGGTGCCACACTGATAGACTTTGGTGAAGTGTAGAGATAGGCTAGCTTTAGCGAAACACATACGTTTTGATGTGATACACCAAAAAGCTGTTTCTGGCCGTTCTGGGATTACAACCCTGTTGTGCTGCCCTGCAACGATGGAAATTAATGCTGTGGGCGATTTTGACGCCTCAGACCAAAGGGCCAATCATGTCTCCCAGTGATGAATTAAGTACATGTTGCTCTGCATGTTCTTCTGATTCTGTATTTAGCTGTCGGAAACGAACTGTATCATATGGTACCAATGTGGTTGAAATGATTAATGTTTATAAAATAGAAAGAGACAACACTGAATCAAATTGATTATTTTTGTAATAAGTAGGCACTCCCAAAGGCATGTTCTGATAAGTCCAAAGTATTGTCAAGAGGGTCCTTACTTGAGAATGAGTCCATGTAACATTTCAATTGGATAACAAAGATAATCAATCTCGTGGGCTACGTGTGTGTGTGTGTGTTTGTGTGTGTGTGTTGTTGTTTTGTTTTTGTTGTGTGTGTGTGTGTGTGTGTGTGTGTGTGTGTGTGTGTGTGTGTGTGTGTGTGTGTGAGAGGGATACTATGAATCAATGTCACATGTGTGTAATCACTGAAGGGTGTCAGTTGATCTAGACAGATGTTTCATAGATGGATTTTTTTCCCAATTACTGACAATTATTCCAGGAGTCTTACAGCTTGAATCAATAAATATCTTTGTCGCAATGCACTTCATAGCAACAGACGCATGTTTAATTGAGCAAAATGCACAATCTGCAATGGCTGAATATTTAATGACTCGCCATGTGCACATTCTTGCATAATCAATATCATAAATTCCATAATAATTCTATAAATGCGTTCACACCTTTAAAGGGAACTATTGTACCGTTAATTTTGCCTCTATTTTGCAATCATTAGCAGTACCACTTTGATTGAATGATAATACTGTGAATAATTTGTATAAGCCAAAACAATTCACCCATTTCATATGAAGCTATGTACTTTGACAATTCCATTCAACGTGCAATTATACAAATTTTAACGTTTATTGTGGCATATTATTTTCGTCAGTTATGGCATAAAACAACTTCCGATGCATGCCACTTTGATATACGGAGATACAACAAACATACATTCATAACACAACCCCCTGATTTATTTCCAAAATAACAAGCCCCGTGTGTAATCGGTTTTGTCTTGCAGGAATAATACGTGACAATGAAACGACCGGAAAAATGTACAAAATATCTGCAAAGCACAAATAACTCTCCACTCACATCTTTCAAACTATATAACAGTTTCCCATCTGCCATGTTATTAATTGTATCCTGCACGCAGTGACAAATAATGCTGACGCATCTTTCATATTTATTACATATTTATCGCAAAGCCATCAGCGAATGCCTTCAGGTACACACTATTATCTCGGGATGGGCATCTGTCACCTATCTAACAGATTTCTATGATTCGGGCAAGTGTTTTGACATGCTTTCTGCTTGTTGATGGATCATGAACTAGAGGACATGAATAATTTGCAAATGTTTACCATGTTAAACTGTCAGAAAGGTATTTCATTGACAGCTTAATGCGCTTTGTGTCCATCTTCTGGCTGCTCGCTGGTTTGAACGCATACACATTGAACAAGGAGTGTTAGGGTCATTGTAAATGAACTATTTTCAGTTTTCCGTGTGAATTTTTATATCATTTGCACTCTCATTTCCTTCTCAACTTTGTAAATATGTTGACGTCTTAAGGTAATAGAAGGTTATGCAACTGTCACAAGGATTCCTCGGATAAATATTTCATGGGATATATATGCCACAAAGTGAACAGTCAGTGCCCATATACCATGATAATTGCCTTTTCATATGTTTTAAAATTTACAAAGATACAAATCAACGTTCATGTTGGAACAAATAGTTTTAACTGCTGTTTGGACTTCGGAATCAGTTATACCAAATATGTAAGTACTTACACGTGGATATTATATTATCCTTTCGTTATCATTTGGCCTTATAAAATGTGTGCGGGTAATAGTTGCTAAAGATATACAAATCATGTCAAGCGAATATGCCATTAATCCGTGCATGCACTATGCCATTTAGAAAGTGGTCAAATGTAACATACTAGTATGTTATATTTGGGATTACAATTTCTCAGTAAAGTACAAATTCTAGCACTTTCGTAAGGTTGAGTCCCATCCGGGTTCGAACTCAGAGTCAGGCACCAACTTGCCTGCACACGAAGTCGGTGATCTAACCCACTCGGCCACCGCGGCTTCCACCAAAATGGAAGTTAGAAAATGTGTAGTCAATATCACGTATGTGTACCCCTCTGACAAGTGTAAATTCTCACACGGGCGAAAGCTATAAATAAACAATGACATTTAGAAAGAGGTGAAATGTAACATATGTTATATTTTTGATTACATTCAGTAAAGTCAATATTGTAGTAGTTCTGTTGACTGGCAGAATAATGCAAACAATGAGTATTTAAAAAGACTACAGGCCCTTTCTGTCCGATGACCTCGTAACGAAACCACCTGATTTACTAACAAGACAGTAAACGTACACGTTGTCCCACATTTTCTCATGTTACTATTTCTCAACGAGCAAAGTCTTTTATCTTCGTGAATAGTTTGGAAATAAACACAACAAAACGCATTAAATACGCACTTACCTTAGTATTCGCAGATTCACAGTCCTGTGTTCGAGCTTGTGGTTATTGACCATTCCTCTGCTGCAAGACAGCTGTCAATTCATACCCGCAGCCGATAAATGACATTTCTGAAATGTTGCGTGAACGTTTGGTGAACGTGAAAAATTAGACGCCAAAATTGCCAACCGTTCCCAAGTTTGGAATGGGGAGTCGGTCTCTCTGCCCTTCAAAACTGGTGGTCCTGAGCTATTGTCCTCTGTTCCAGGCATCTGAATTTTCTTCTTTCCATTTAAGGATGAGTTGTATGAATATATGACACGTTCTATGGATAACAACGTCAGGGTTTTTTTCTTATATGTTTCAGAGTTAATTCTTGCTCCTTCATCAAGATGAGTTGTAGACTTGAAAACTCAGCAGTTGTTATATGCCCAGTATAAATATTGAGCTTACAATAGTGTCTTCTACTCGAAAGTGTAAATACCATAAATATCATACTGGAGGTTATAATTAAAGTACAAACAGAAGTACATGTTCACACGTTTATCTTTGAAACAGTAATATATTGAAACGTGTTGTGATTGTGACATTCTGCTCACAATCATTGTGTACGTGCTGCCAAAATGTAAAAGATATCCTTTACAATATTGTGCGTGGGATATCCCGAAAACAGTATTTTTTGTTGATTGGGATAGCAAGATTATCAGAGGTAGAGCGAGAACGACATCAGACGTTTCAGAAATGTAAGATCGAGAGTGACCGCCCTGGGTGACCTTCACCTTCGCATTCTTCGCCACCGTATGCTAAGAGTGACACCAGTAGCATCAACAAAGTGGGGTCATCGCATCAGCAAAATCACAGTGATTAGACGGCTACGTGTTGTCGACATCGTGGCATATCGACCTGGTATATTTCAGGGCATGCCCTTAACCAGTCATCATCAACGGAAACGCTTACGTTGGACGATCAACGTGAGGTGCCTGCAACGCCCATATTAGGTAGGATATCTGTGATGTTTTGGCAACACGTTCACAATATTAGTGATTTCTATGTCAGAATCAGAACGCTTTTCAAAATATGTACATATACGTTGTTAATAGTCATAAAGCACCAGATATGTGCTTTCTTTGTACATCGGTTTACAACTTTAACGCAACATTCCTAAACGTTATGTTACTACGTTTTAGTCCTACAACGCACTCACAACGTTGTCACGTCATGCATGTGTTTGCTGGATAGAAGCTTAACAATCACATCACAATTTCATTATGATACTATCCTGCACCTGTTTATTGCTGGGTGAGCAAAAGCTAATTTTACTTGTTAAAGTAGATACCATATGTAACACATGTGCTGCAGCTATCAAGAATGCTTGTAAATGACGGAATCGTGGTCTCTTGTACGATGAAGCCTGTTTTATATTACGCATATGATTTGTGAGAAATGTTGCTTTTCGCCTTCGCAAGGGCCCAGGCAGCAGGACATTGCACAAGCAAAGCTTTAAATAACTCTATTGAACAACAAAGTTGACATCAATAATAAAGGCGAAAAACATATTGCACATTCGAACAAATTCTCCACTAAAAGCTGATCCGATTGTTCGATTCTGACTATAGCATGTGGTCATGAATCAATATCAGGTATATATCATACCAGATGTTCGCGAAATGGTGAGTGTGCTGTTGTACAACGATTTGTCATGAACTTGCAAAACACTGTAACCATTCGATCCTAATTTGTGTCACACATGAGAAAGACGATGCTGATGCCATAGCCTAGTGACGATCGTGTCACAGACCCTTCATCCAAGGCACTCGTAATGAAGATTGTGTAAGTGGTCGGTTTCTACTCACAGTGTTTGCCTACGATTGCCCCCTGCCACCAGGAATCGGTAGTGATACATTTAGATAGTATTCAGCACTATTTTGCCTCCTGCACCCTTTGGAATCGAAATAGATTCGAAACTGATTATTCTGCAGTGTCTCCGGGTACCCTCATGCCAAATAGTCATTGTGTATACTGACCATCCGGGTTAAAATTGGTTTTCAGCAAACCATACTTGTCAGAAGAGGCGACTAACGGGATCGGGTGGTCAGGATCGCTGACCTGGTTGATGCATGTAATCGTATCCCAATTAGGTAGACCGATGCTTATGCTGTTGATCACTGGATTGTCTGGTCCAGACTCGATTATTTACAAACCGTGGCCATATAGCTGGAATATTGCTGAGTGCGGCGTTAAACAACAACCCAACCAACCAACGTACTAATATCTACATGAGATGAAAGTGATATATTCATTTGTATCCTTGCAACATGACACGATCCAAGAACACAATGAATATGAAGTTCATTGACAAGTATTTGGATAAAAGCCGTGTCCATTGTACTATTTCAACAACATGTGTGTGAATCCATCACATAGCGATGGTGCATCATGGTCATATGTGTGTGAATCCATCACACAGTGATGGTGCATCATGGCCATATGTGTGTGAATCCATCACACAGTGTTAGTACATCATGGCCATATGTGTGTGAATCCATCACAGCGATGGTGCATCATGGCCATATGTGTGTAAATCCATCACACAGCGATGGTGCATCATGGCTATATGTGTGTGAATCCATCACACAGCGATGGTACGTCATGGCCATATGTGTGTGAATCCATCACACAGTGTTAGTACATCATGGCCATATGTGTGTGAATCCATCACAGCGATGGTGCATCATGGCCATATGTGTGTGAATCCATCACACAGCGATGGTGCTTCATGGCCATATGTGTGTGAATCCATCACACAGCGATGGTGCATCATGGCCATATGTGTGTGAATCCATCACACAGCGATGGTGCATCATGGCCATATATGTGTGAATCCATCACACAGAGATGGTGCATTATGGCCATATGTGTGTGAATCCATCACACAGCGATGGTACGTCATGGCCATATATGTGTGAATCAATCACACAGTGATGGTACATCATTTCCACATGCGTGTAAATCAATCACACAGCGATGATACCAAACAATTCGAACTATTTTTTTACAACTATCATAGTTATGGTCAGCTTTAAGATTCTAGTTCCCATCGATATTTCTTCTGTAAATATTGTTAATGGACGTCAAAAGTATGTTAATAGCTGTCTATGTTCCACAATGACAACTGATATTTTTGTTTCATACAAAGATATTCACAAAACATCGATCAATAGCGATTTTCAAAGGGTCAATAATTTCAACTCAAAGGGATAATAAAGAGATATTACCAAATAAAATAGATAAATGGACATTAATAGAATCACTCTTAACTTATTTACATGCTGTTTAACGATTTATTCTTGAGGTAGATTACATTACCATGGTGAATAAAGACATTTAGATGAGATACATGGCTGTAGCTTGGCAGGGGTCTTAATACCATAGACGTATAGTGCTAGATATCGCGTCAGTCAACAGAAATGATTGATCTTGTTCTCTCGAAATTTCATATCTTTAGAGCTATATAGATTTACTGAACCACAACGTACTGAAGTAAACATTAGTGCAGAAAAGGCAATGTTACAAAATCATTTTCCATTGGATGGAACAATATCAAATCAGAGTAACACTACCGTACTTTGAAAACATTTGAACAATTGTAATGCAAATAGGGCAATCAGGTTTAATTGAACTAAATCCTCGATGGCGGAGTGGGTCAGATCGCTGACTTTGGGTGCCGACAATGTGGTGCCTCGCTCTTGGTGTGGCTTGGAATCCAGGATGGGACTGATCATGGTCCCAAAACAGTATTAAAATCTGTATTTTCTGAGAAAGTGCGATCCCAAATAGAACAATTTGATTTCGAGAATGCTTTGAGAATCTATAGCTTTAGGCCATGGGAGCCGTACTAACTTCAGTCAGTGTCAGTGGAGTCTACAGTGTACATCTTGACTAACAGCTGTCGGAGGCTTTTTGTGGAGGTTTCGTTGGCTTCGTTGGCAGTGTGGTTTGATTGCTGACTCACGTTTTGGTGGCTCACTCTGGGAGTGTGACTTCAAATCTAGGATGGGACTCAGCATGCAAAGAACTAGGTTTCGTACTGTACTGAGAAAGAGTAACATTTGTTACAATCACTTCATGTATTATGTAAACGAGAAAACTTAACTTTTCCAAAATAGCAATCCATACTTTATCGTATAGAGGAGAGTTGTCCTTCAGGCAAGATTAAGGAAATTCTCGTATTTAGTATACACACTACCATCAGTACAAGGAACCTTCATTAACCGGCGGGGTGCTGTTACCATGCATCCGTCTGAATTATTAAGGGGCGATGGAGTAGCCTAGTGGTTAATGCGTTCACTGGACACGATTCCCCACATGGGTACAATATGTGAAGCCCATTTTGTGGTGTCCACCGCCGTGATATTGCTGGAATATTGCTAAAAGCGGCATAAAACTAAAGTCACTCGCTCACTCACTGAATTATTAAGTACGAGGAATATCGCACTGTTTCTCTCCGTTATATATGAACGATCTCCTGTTATGTTTCAGTGGTTATGGTTTCCGCAGAGATAACGGCCTCCGTACTAACGTTATTTTAATGTTAAGGTTGCACGTTTTCGATTCGTTTCGTTTGCTTTCCTCTACCATTCACAAATGTTCATACACAGACGAGTATGACCTTTCCACGAAGATGTCAAAAATGTGAAACGACACTAATGTCATTTGATCAGGGTAACAGAATTCAGTGCACAGTTCCCCAGATTTTGAATATAATTGACTTGCCTGCTCATGCGTTTGTGACAACTGGCACTGGCTGGGCAAGATTGACTCACCGTTTCTTGAACACCCGATGTCATCATTACTTGACAGCGATTCATACATAAATATTTATGTCTTTATGACATGTGCAATATTATGTTTATGAAACAGGTTTGTCTCCTTCCTTCATATATATTCATGTTGTGATACTACTTTTTACGCAAAAAGTAGTGTACCAATTTGAGTAACGCCGAAGTTGGAATGGACAATATGTATGCTTGAATACCAACCCATATAAAACACCGTTATCGTGCACACTCAGGACTTGGCAAACACTTTCATCAACGCGAGATAACATTCCTGGACGACCTGACTGGATCACTTCCCTATTGAGGGTCTGGTTAATGTTTGTGTTTGAGTCACCCACTGCCGAATTGTCTTCACTACGCTGTGTTATAGTCACAATGAAACCAACACTGTTCGTGGAAATACACGTTATTGTTGACGACAGGAACAAAAGGAAGAAAAACAATAAGACCATATACCTCAAACAAATACGTGAGCAAAGAATGCAGTTTTACGTTGCCTTTGTTTGATGAAATAGCATTGGCAGCTGTCACCAAGGCCATCAAGCGGCACCAGCATGAATTTCTGCAGGGTAGGTTACGTTTAGTTCACGTAGCGTGGCATGTTGTTTTATGCACATCAGTCAACGGTAAAAAAGTGTATATCTTCACAGCAACGTTAGAGAGAAGGGCGGTTATAACAATTTTGTTGGGACAACAATGAACATTACTAATACACCAAACTATACGTATTGATACATCCTAGCATTCACATAAGTTACAGTGTCCAGATTGCCCAGCTTGCTTGATTTGCGTCCGGTGGATATCGTTTTCAAAGCATAAACAGAGGAAAGCTTTTATAAGCTGTAACGGTATGCTCACTCAGCCTCGCCTCCTTGCGTGTTACATATTCTGTGTTTGTTGGATTTAACTCCACATCGGTTCCTACTGAACTCATATTTTCACATCCCTAGTCCATGTCAGTACCAATCGGTGTCTGTCTGTCTGTCTGTCTGCATGCATGCATGCATGCATGTATGTATGTATGTATGTATGTATGTATGTATGTATGTATGTATGTATGTATGTGTGTGTGTGTGTGTGTGTGTGTGTGTGTGTATGTACGTATTCAGAGACTATGCATTGTCTAGCCAGAGTCTATGAATGTACGTATTCAGAGACTATGAATGTGTGTGAATGTGTGTGTGTGCGTGCGTGTGTGTGTGTGTGTGTGTGTGTGTGTGTGTGTGTGTGTGTGTGTGTCCAATACCTATTTCACTATATCACTACGGCTCCTCTCCCACAGCCAGCTTACAAAACCTTAATTAACCGAATATTGTTCAAGCGACATAAACCCAGTTCACGCTCGCGCTCACACTCCATATGAATGGCCCACAAACAAGAACAGTCACATAATAAGTTCTTAAGTGAAATACCGTGCAGAGTTGGAGTAGGCAATTGTGCAGAAAATAACTTTCCACGACTCTACTGCGAGCAATATCGAATATGTGACTGTTCATTCAATTATTCATGTTTAACCTGCGCTGTAAAGACGTGTTGAACTAAATATATAACCTTACTGCTATTTCAAACAATTTTCTCAGCCATTTTGCATTACATCCTGTGACCCAGTCATTGAGACCATCTGGCAGAACATACGGTGACACTACATCAACTGCTCAGCAGGTACCTTTGGCATCTCAGACATTTGTGAGAGAAATGCAATATGTAGATGTTTCCAAGTGACACATTTATGTTTGGGCATGCTGACAAAATGAAGGGATAGTGCTTGCGTGTTTTCAGGTGTTTAGGATGCACGGTCCTTCCTTGTGGAATTGCTTGACTTGGCTGGTAATAATGTAGATTGCAGAACGAAGTTGGATGTTGTGTTACGACTTGACATTTGAGTGGATATGATACATACTGAAGATCTTGCCCCGATTTCTCGAAACAAACTTAAGTTTTTACTCAAATTTCAAACTGAGTTTGACAATTTGAAACAGCTGTATTTCTAACTCATTTTTAAACTAAAAAAGCCCAAGCCCAACTTAAGTATTCTATTCACTAAACTCAAATTGTTGCTGAAACTATTTCTGCAATGGTAAAGACCTAAATGAAGTAAATGTAGATTTACCTCAGGTTCTGAAACTTCCATCTCACTGGGAAACCTTAACAATGTATGTATGTATGTATGTATGTATGTATGTATGTATGTATGTATGTATGTATGTATGTATGTATGTATGTATGTATGTATGTATGTATGTATGTATGTATGTATGTATGTATGTATGTATGTATGTATGTATGTATGTATGTATGTATGTATGTATGTATGTATGTATAATGTATTATGTATGTATGTATGTATGTATGTATGTATGTATGTATTATGTATGTATGTATGTATGTATGTATGTATGTATGTATGTATGTATGTATGTATGTATGTATGTATGTATGTATGTATGTATGTATGTATGTATGTATGTATGTATGTATGTATGTATGTATGTATGTATGTGTGTGTATTCAGAGGCTATGCATGAGTCAAGCCAAAGCTCTACTTCCCAGTTAATGGTGTACACAATTTCTGAATCCAATATCGTGCATATAGATGTGATCATTAATAACAATATTTTTCATCCGTTTGCAAGAACAATTAAGCATTTTGACACGTGCGTTGTATTTAACATGAATAATATTTGTGAATAAATAAGCACAAGACTAAAAGCATGACCGAGCAAATAGTTTTTATAACCTTTGAAGTGGAGCTTGACAAAAAGAACGCATAACCCAGAAATCTGTTCCGAAAATGTTGTATATTTAAACATGTATAACTCGTCCACAAATAGAGTTTAGTACATGGCTTTTTACATCCGTTTAAAAGAAGATAATGTCTATACAACCAAGTGGATAATTTTAGTTAACGGAGATGCTGAGCGCAATGGCGACGACGTAGCAAGGTCCCGACGTCGGGTCTCCTGGCTCTCAGTCCTGGCTCTCCTGGCTGTTCCGTACCGTTTAACCGGATATCCTCCGAAGTCCAGGCACCCTGGCTGCTGTGCTCTCATCCGTGGCAGTACGATCGCGCAAATGTAGTACCCAGATGTAGCGATCTTGGGCTGCAGTGGCGACTCGAGGTCTGCCTGTACGGGGACGGTCATTTGTTATACCTGTTTGGTTGTAACGAGCTGCAAGCCGTGATATCGTGCTCAGACTAACATTCAGACGCCCGGCAACAGAAGATTGATAATCTCCAGCGTGCATTCTTTCAATGGCGATGTTCCATGTCGCAACGTCTAGACGTGGCTTATTGATTTGACCTTGAAACTTCTTCAAAACGAATGTCGATTTCCGAAAGTAATCTGAATTTTTATAGCCAGACCGTGCATGCTCTTTGCTGCACAATTTCAACTGGAAGGTGATTTCTGTTGCGAGGGGGCGATGCCTTTTAATCCTCATCAAAATAAACATTTTCAGGTAAAGTCGATTTTCAGGTAAAGTAGGTAATTAATAGATTTTTAAACATACAAAATGCCAATGCGTTTCTTTTTTGAGACAGTATATATCAATAGCGTGTGTAAGTTTCTCTATACACGATTTATGGATTTTTTCATGTACATCAACTCCAAGCGGTCACAGGGGGCTTTCTGGCGTTTAGTTTTGACGATGCTTCAATCAAGGGCGGCACACGATTATTGTGACCATAGCAGGCTGTTATTGGGGAATGGTATTTGCAAATATGTGATAGACACTTCGGCATCCTTTGGTACCATAAACATTTTTCTTTGTCGCCATTAAGCAGAAGGGTGCTGAATAAAATATGAGACCTCTGACCAAAACTGGCCAGAGGATATAACTTTCTCGAGTTACAAATACAACACACCGGTCTTGTTCTCCATGGCCTCACCCTGAAGGCGCTCTGCAGAGACAGTTGAAATACCAAGGCTCACTCCAGGTAACTGAAGGTTTATAGTAATGCTTTTGTCCACTACATGAGCATAAAATATATATATAATATAATATAATATAAATAATTTTAATAAATAGACAACTATGTAATTTTAATTTTGTTTCATATGCATTTAATCTAGAGACTGGAAGATGATCTTCGTATGAATGTTGCCAAAGTACATATGCAATTATATTTGTTACAACTGCACTTTTTTACATAACCGTCTTGTCACTTTAGATCGGTATGTCTTGCCATATAGGGCAAAATCTAACACATTTGGCAAGGCATTCACATCTAAAGTGACAAAACGGGTATAGAGTGACAAAACGGGTATATAATTAACTGTTGCATGTGGCTTGCATGTACAGTTACTGTACAATATACTGACAGTGTACAATCACCACTTCGATCCGTTCTTCGATCCATCAGATTCAGCGGCGTGTCAGTTTAATGGCGGAAGAATCCTGAACTTCGCAGGTCAGTGACTGATTCCATCTTGGTTAAAAGAACACGGAGGTTGTGCCCTAACATGCAAAATCATAATCCCGAGAATCAAGGACTCGAAAATTTCATCATCGGATTCTCACGGATGCAATTACGCACAAAGAATTCAGGCGACTTGAGCGAAGGGTACCAATGTCTGTTGAAAGCGATAACAGGAAATTCGAAAATAAAATGTAAACCTTCCCTGTCAAGTTATCTCACACGTTTCGAAGGAGATGACGCCATAAAATGTGATCTATCTAAATCTTCAAAAGGGCAAGCTTTAAAGATCTTTCAGCATTTGACAGTCAGCTGGGCACCATCGAGTACAAAGTCCTTGGTGTAGACATTTGAGGCAAGCAGGAAGATTCCAGAACGGAGCAGTGCCAACACCTCCATAACCCTCGAACGCTAATTGCTTCTTTAAGGCTTCACCTAGATTGCCTGACATTTATTTCATGTTTCCGCGTTAAGAAGGAAAACATGTTCCAGAATGTTTCCTTAAGATCAGAACACAAAATTGTCCAAATACGATATATTTTATTCGGCTGGGCACAATAAAAATGTCTGGTTGGGGGAACCCCAATAAGATAGGAATAACAGAGAGATAGAATAGGTTAGAAGTCGCTATTTATCGTCAGTGTACTAAACGTAACAGCAGATCAATTTCGTCACTCGCAATGTAACACTCGCGATTAAGAGGACGTTCATTGCTGTTTGGACGGGCGCGGTTAGTTAGGCTAATGCAAAGCTTGAAACCTGACACTTCTAAACCCGTTTTACGTTAAGCGAACAATCACTGATAATTAAACATTATGGCGGTACTTTCACGGCTGACGTGAAACTGATCCCCTCTTATCCCCTCTTAAGTTACGAGATCAGTCAATTTCAAGTATCTGATTTTAACGAGTAACACGAATATCGTTTTCTAGGTGAAGTGACCATTTACAGGTAACCTTATAAGTAACGAAAGTAAGAGTTTTAACATGTAAAATCTGATGCAAATTTGTATTGTTACATGCCGATTTCCATATTGAAACAATTAACAATAACTGAACACAAAAAATGGGTTTTAAACCAACAAGCAAGAAAGAAAAGGTAGTGAACTACCGAATGTTTTATAAAATATACTACGATAACAAATCAATACAGATTTCTGCAAACTAAGGACAATGCCTCTACACAATAAACTGCCCATCAAAGTGCAATAGCAGCATAAATGTAATAGCAGAGATAATAGCGATAACGTCAAATACGTGTATGACAAATTTCCCCAAATCGTAACAATGTTCAAGCTTCCAATTAGACCTGTTGCAGGATATCCCGGATTAAACAACCCAAAACTACACCTGCATTACACAGACTGTCGGAAGGGGTGTGATCTTTTGGCACAAACTTGGATACTCCCCAAGGGTTAGTCAACAGAGTGAAAACTACCGAACCTAATTAGTGACATTTCGTCCGCAAATGTGCTAGAGAGTGAGTGAGTTAATATTTAACGTCACATCGGTCATATTTCAGTTATATCGTGACGAGAACATATTTGACATTGAAATGTAATATGTCTACATTATAAAAACCTGTCTTCAAAGGACAGTAAAAGAACTAGAATATCACAATTACAACTAAAACTAGTGTGGAAAGTTAAAACTAATAGCACTAT
The DNA here is from genome assembly GCF_003918875.1 of Haliotis rubra. NCBI lineage: Eukaryota > Metazoa > Mollusca > Gastropoda > Lepetellida > Haliotidae > Haliotis > Haliotis rubra. The sequence continues at coordinate 286,248 of NW_025767128.1, forward strand.
TTGGACAATACAATATGAAAACTGGCTATAGATCGCCAACAACTGAAGGTAGATCACCATACTAGGGACCATGGGAACTTACAGTACATTTGATACCTGCATGGACCCTAGCTGGATTTAAATTTAAATTTCCTTGGAATGTTCCGGGACTTACGTACCCTCTCAGGAGGACAATAATTTTACGCTGATTCAACCCCCTTTGAGGGTACAGCCACTAACAATCTCAGTTACTAATTTAAACTATCAATAATAAAATATGTATCTATTTGCAAATCATTAAACAAATCTAAATCTTTTAAAAATGCAATAATTAAATGAGAACTTATTTTATTAAAAAGATCCTTCATAATTTGGGATTTGAAATATTTATCCCTTGTGGCAAATGTGCTATCTGTTTCCTGAATCTATTGAATCATATTAGTGTGAAAAGGGACAAAGTATTCAATGATGGTACTACTTTCAGTGGGTGTATTAAAACGACATGGTCAGGTTGGTTGGCCTGTGTACGTCTCAGGCTGCATACGGGGCTTCTTTAAAAGAATGTTATGGTTATAACAGTCCATTACGCGATATACGTACCATATCTATAGAAAGAGCCACGTCATTACCCTAAGATACTGACTGTGCAAAAGTCGGACAGGTGCTGACCAGGGGATGGATAGTATCATTAAAGTCATTGTATCATCTACAATTATACATTTTACAATTGGATGCAAAATTACACGTTTCGAGTTTGAAATAACTGGATCTCAGAAGCAACGAGAATGCCTTCTGTTTCACTTTTCAGGCCAGACAACTTCATCCCAACGATCAACTCTGCAGGGATGCTGTTCTTCCCAACACAGCACGTAGTTCAAATGGCCCTATCATGAGTAGAAGAAGTTAAGAAGTTGGTTTCAAATACATGGCAAAAGACGTTAACAGCATCAACGATTACCAGCAACGTTTCTGTGCGGTTGTGGTAATCATATAACGGTGGGCAGTGATCTGTGCAAATTGACAAATGATGCAATTTCGCTCAAGTGCAATTCCCATCTTAAATACTACATATGTCACGTGTATTTCTTCTTTGTGGTATCATTGATTTTCAACAGATAAAATTTCAAATTAAACGGTCTGTAAGTTGCTAAGTCGTTTACATTTCCTTGGGGTATCTGACTGAATTTTATCTGAACAACTATAGATCGTCTGCCACCAGTAATGGCAATTTATTGTTCCCGTATTGCAAAACAGGCTTTGAAGAAGTTCGGCGATTTTTATGGTCCGTTTCAAATGGACTTACTGAGCATATAGGTGGAACAGTAGGTGGTGAAGACAGCGTATTCGTGTAATTCGTAAGCAACAGATCATGTGAGATTGGCACATGGAACTCATTTCAAGCGGACCGTTGGTAAGTAGAAGAACGGTTCACCACGCTTGAGACGTAACACATTTATGTTCCCTCAGTGCTTCGCCCTTTATCATTGGCCTCCTTCAGACAGATTGTGTGTTGTTCCAAAAGACAAGTACTTGAACCAACTATATGCACTCAACCGAGTGGATTCCAAATCACATAAAAATGTGAAGCAAAACGCAATTTACTCACATGAGTAGGAAACAGAATTAAATCGATTACAGGAATTTAAAAATGGTGTTCAATTCTAGATAATGTGGATTTAAAAATTGTGAATTTGTAGTTATCTGTGAAATATTGTTTTGTGGACATCATACATACCACCCCGAAATTACGTGTAATGTGAACTGACGGCACAACCAACTCATGCATTTAGACTACTATTAACGTTAGCAAAACATGCTCATGGCAAAAGTACAACAGAGACTTGCAAATTGTAGTCATCTCCAGTTGATCGAAAACTACTTCTGGAATGAACATACAATACCATGATCATACAGTGCTATTTAGAAAGTGGTGAGGTGAACATGTGGTATATTTGGGATTACACTTTCTAAGTAAAGTACAGATTTCAGTACTTCCGGAATGATTCAGTCAGATGTTACAAAGTACATGGACACCCATAATGCCTTAATTCATCAATTATGTTTAACAGTAACTCGTGACTGTATATGAGTTGAATACAAACACTATTTATGTGGTTATGAAATGAGGTTATGACATGTTCATTTCACGTCAAACCCGTGAAGATCCGGGTTAGAATCGATCTTCAGTAACCCATGCTTGTCGTAAGAGGCGACTAACGGGATCGGGTGGTCAGACTCGCTTGCATGGTTGACACATGTCATCGTATCCCAATTGGGTAGACCGATGCTTATGCTGTTGATCACTGGGTTGTCTGGTCCAGACTCGATTATATACAAACCGTGGCCAAATAGCGGGAATATTGCGTGAAACTAAACTCACTCACCCATCCGTTTAACGTCAGCACAGTGAGTTTTCAGCGTTAAATGACGTTATAGAACATTGAATATCCATAGCATACTACTATCATCATGATGTATGAGAATGGTTTCAAATAATAGATCGAGTTCCAGAGGTTCGGTTAATGAGGTTCATCAGTTTGGGTAAATAAAATGAGGGTATACTTAACCGATGGGACGAGACATGTTACTTGCCCTTGTACAAACACTTGAGATATTCTTGGCAGTGTAATTGCTTTTAATGAGTGTTCACCATTTGCATTAATGCACACCTGCTCTTTCGTTGAATGAATACCACATTTACTGGCCGTTCTAGCAGGGTGTGTGTGACGTTTCAGATCTAATGAAGCGGATGTGATCATGAAAATGTCATCTCAGAATTAGCACAGACGAAATTTATTATTGAAGTGAGAGAGTGGTGCGGTTTTTTAAACAGTTATATGATAGTGGAGAGATGTGATGTTGTTTTAAACGACAACATGTTTGGATAAAGCCCTGGAGCAACGGTATAGGCCTGTTACTCTACGAATGATAACCAGAGTTAATTTTGTATGTGAATTCTTATTAACAACGTGTCAGAATAAATCAACATCAGAAAGTGTTGTCATAACAGTACCACAACATGTTCTACATACTTCTCGTTGCTATAAGGGGCGGTGCGGTAGCCTAGCGGTTAAGGAGTTTGCTCTTCACGCCGAAGACCCGGGTTCGATTCCCCACATAGGTGCAATATGTGAAGCCCATTTCTGGTATCCCCGCCGAGATATTGCTAGTATATTGCTAAAAGCGGCGTAAAACTAAACTCACTCACTCGTCGCTATAGATCAGAAAGATTTCCCATGCGACACACTAACTTAAATCACTCACTCACGTTAGAGGGCACCCTCGATAATCTCCAAGGTAGACGTTACGATCACTCTCCACTATACCCTTGATGCATCAACGGCTTGACCCGATAATTTTATTACCTCCCTTTGCTGTATCCGCATTCTCACAGTAGCCAATCAGCTAAGCCGCCGTTACATCCGGGCTTGCCAGTGTCAACAAAGTTAGCGGTCGCAGTCGCGAAGGTTTGTTCGCAGTGCCACTCAGATTTTTGGGGGAATTCATACAGACAAATTGACAGATCTGAAACTTTAAAAAGATATATGAAAGAACTTCTTCTACCTCTTTCAGAGTACCTCTGCATGAATTGTGTTGCCAAGTTTTAACGGTTACATAATTTAAGAAGCGAAAGTGAGTTGTGATTGGGTTGCTCAACTTCCCAGCGTAGACACCTGATTGGATAAAAAGCCAGCAAAGGGAGGTAGTAAAATAATCGGGCTAAGTCGAGCATCCAGGTTATAGTGGAGAGTGATCGTAACGTATACCCTGGAGATTATCAAGGATGGTTTAAGGGTTGTAAAACTCATTTCCATTTCGCACTTGTTCGTAGAAGAAGCACCATTGTTCGATTCCCACAGTATTGCAACTACATGTATTTGTTTCGCGTACACCTGATGCCATAACTGATGTGTGTTGATCCATTCATACAATTGTCACCGCATTTGTTTTGCGGAACACCCGTGAAGATCCGGGTAAGAATTGGTCTTCAGTAACCCATGCTTGTCGTAAGAAGCAACTTACGGGTTGTCAGGTTCGCTTACTTGGTTGACGTATGTTATCGTATCCCAATTTGTAGATCGAAGCTCATGATGTTGATCACTGGACTGTCTGGTCCAGACTCGATTATTTACAGACCGCCGCCATATAGCTTGAATATTGCTGAGTGTGGCGTTAAACAACAAAGCAACCAACCAATGTTTTTCGGATACCCGATACTGACAGACTGTTATCAAAAGTTGACGTTTACGGTTTATGAATAATCCTAGTTAGTGAGGATACCAACTGTTCGTCAAAAAGTGCGCGTATAATTATTATGACTAAAATAGGTAAATTACCACCTGTCATTTTCAACAGTGACGTATAAACATCCAAAAACATTAATATAACTGAATAGCTGATGCTGAAACATTCGATGTTGCACTCTGTACAAACAATTCTCGTTAACCTTTTTATCAACCTAAACTAGAAATAAGAGAGACTGGTAATATCGCCTGGTCTGTTTACTAGATCTCTGCATAAGACAATATATCCACAAGATTGTGTTTTGTAAAAGATCTGTTCAACGTTCTTGGGGCAAGATTTGGCCCTTATTTCCCGTACTTCAGGCTTGGTGTCAACATTACACAGCGTCTGAAGTACAACTGTCTTCTGTCTAAGCTCTTTGACATATTGATAAAAAAGGAAGAAACATTTTTATAAAGATAAGAAAAGGGTTAAACGTATGACTCTGATATATGCATAAATTTATGAAAGACAATTAATTTTTGATGATACCAGGTGTTTGCGACAAGGTGAGCGTATTTTGCCTCATTCATTTGTTATTCCGACAAGAAATCTGAAAAACTATCATTCACAACAAAAACGTATGTACATCTAAAACTTTATTTGCATCACAATACATTAAGCCATCAGTTAACAATTTATATTCTGATAACAACTGCGGTACTCATACATACAATGATAATAGTTGCAACAAAATATATTTCATGTATTTTTAACAATGCCATCTGTATTTACAACCTAGCAAAATTGGACAAGGCGTCTCAAACCTTGCCTCAAAAGACATTTGTAGATTTTGACAAAACATGATCATTAAACCAAATGGATGATGTAGGCAATTGATGATATCTTAAAGTAGGGTGTGGAAAAATATTTCCTATGTTATAGTTGCTACGACAAATGAACATCAGTAATAATACAATTATTCTTGGCATCCTGAGGAATATATAATATCCAAAGTTGACCAATTCAACCCTATTAAGGATAAATTTATTTTGACAGTGTGTAGTACAACATTCACCTAATGGGACCAGGTGTACATATACATCAATGAAACATATTGACACCAACAACCACCACTGTGGGATGTAATTGTTATCGCGATGTACATGTTACCATTCTTAGGAATATTAAATAAACATACGTATATACAGATCTAAAACATAGACACAACCATATTCACAAAATATCATCGTATTATGTACATGTCAAGGTAATGTAAACATTTATACAATCATTGCGATGCCAATTACAAGTATTGATGTACACGTATTTTATTGATAACGTTTTGATAGCTGGCTCACGCTATTGACAAGCATATTATACGGTAAAACGCCACATAATGATAAACATTCTCCAATACCCTGGTAATGGACGGTAGTGTTCCCTGACAATTCGTTCGGATAAACATTTACTGAAATGAATCATGGATACGTAGTCATGTGTCTTTTAGTAAATAGTTTAACTTTCCCAACAATATTCGACATAGTGGTATTTCCGGACTTTCCGGGTTCGACATGAAGAGGTTTCACGGTCGTACTTTATTCAGCGAATTATGACGATTACGAATTGCCTGCCCTTGGCTAATAAGGGTGTTGATAACGTTCCCTCATCTGAGGACTTACAATATTCAATCAGGAGCGACATATAGTCCGTAATCGTGAGTTACCTTATTATAAACAATGCCCACTTTCATCTTCAGACGGAAAATGAAGAAGACGTGAGAAATGTGAACTCAATCTGAACCCTCTTCTGTTCATATGTGTCCATGTGACGCAGTGTAATTAATGTGTTACGTCATTTACATACAATGATGTACTGTGACGTCAAATGACTTCAGGGTACCAGTCAGCATTGATAATCGCTAAACGCTACACGTGTACGATCATTTGACTCTTATCGACAGTGATGGTGCATTTGCATTAGAAATGGTTGTTTGTTTCATAAAAAACCGTGATGATATATATCTAAGGAAAATGCAATATGGACGTTAACTATGGTACCTTAGCTTAAACAGTGAATTCCAACATGGTCTGAAACCAAACATATATTTAAGTATAGGCCTAGAAGCTTGTGTGATGATGTACTTTGTCAGAAAGCGACAAATCTTAAATGGTCCGAAATAAAGAACTTTTTTTAATGGATAATGACATTTTGTAACCTTCAACGATGAAGCGCCCATCAGCAAATTACTCAGTTTGAGAGCTACGGGATACAAAATGAAGAATATATTACCATCGATGCAAATACTTCATTATTGAGTCTGGTTAAAATATAGGCACTAGTTTCCATCTTAAGCTAACAATTATTGCCGAACTGACATTTGTTTCTTAAGTGTACATATTGCAATATGGCCTAATTGCACGAGTAGAATTGTACAAGGAAGGCTGAGTGCTGTAGATGGGATAATAACGACATTTAGACAGATAATGAAACACAATTGCCAACAACTGTAGCGCTTGGAAATTGCTAAACCTTAGCACATTTGCCGTGGAAGCAAGGCAGACCACGCAAATCAGTTAGTGTTATTACAATAACAGGTGAGCAAGTCGAAATGTCATTACAAAGAAACATGGTAAGAAGAACAGGATTTATATGTATTCTTCACTGAATAACAAAAGACACTAAAAGAAACATACCAATGTACATAACTGGAAGGGTACACAATCAAAACAACAGATGATGGATCACCGACCAACATCAAAACATTTCGGGGCCTTGACAGTAATTAAGTGACCTAGATACATACGGTTGTAAACGGGTTACTTTGATAATGTAGTAATCGCTGGCCTGGTGTGAATCGATTATTATCAATTGTTTAAAGATAATTATTGCTACAGTATTAGTACCACTAACTGACAGCTGTTCAGAAGTCAAGACTAAGCTTTTGCTGTATTCGTCCAAGCATTCTTGCTGAAAAGGTTATTGCCTATCGCTGTTATTGAGATATTCTTTCTTAAATGATATACACATGAAAGTTAAGGAAGACAGTTTTATGAATGAACGTCTTTATTATGAGGACCACAACATTTCAGAGTACATCCTTGTACATTAATCAGGTGATGACGTTGAAGGTGAAGTTGACGTCCATAAAACTCTCTTCCTTATGTGTATCACTTCCGTTTGAAGACCCAAAAGAAAGTTGTTATATGTTTATTGTTAAGAGAAATTTAAAGCCACCGACCAGGCATTATGCAGTGAAACCATATTTTTCCATACTGCGGATTATTATGCAAATATAGGGCAAACATCAACACATGATACTCAGTATTGAGAGCATTTTTCGTAAAGACACAGAAACGTTATTACTCTTCTATTCCTATTCAATACGTCTACGCAATCTTTCTACAATCACGTATTATGGTATGCTTTTGTGAAATATAACAGTACCTCTAGATTCGTAATACACGCATCTCATGAATGTTTATTGCAAAGATATGAATACAGATATACCACGTTTGACCATACTTAGCCAGGCTCATTGTATGTAATGGTTTATGTCAAGAAGGAAAACAATCCAAACTGAAGCATATTGCTTAAACAGTTCTGATAAGGATTCAGAGACGACAAAGTCGTCGTATAAGATAAAAATGAACTTCACAGCATGTTTCTTAGAAAAAACAAAGTCTTTTCAATAGAACTTTCAATATAATTTCCCTTTTAACTGCCCAATTAATGTTGATGTTGTAGACAAATACGTATTGAGCCCAACTGTTGTCTTAAATTACATTTAGTACGGTTCAAAGACAAATTTGACAGTCGTTTTTCTTTATCCGCACATTTTTGTTCAGTTAACGACAGTAAACATTGGTGGTGATTTCGACTTGGCATCACTGAACATTCTAAGATGTTGATTCAACGCATGTGCATTTGTTTAGCGATTTATCTCAATGTGCTTCGTCCCGATCAGCAACAGTTGTACAAACTGGCTTGTGTCTGGTATTGATCTAGGGTTCAGAATACACTCGGAGCCGTAAAGGAACAGGTGCTTGGATGAAATGAAACACCACGTGGTTAATTACCGTATTTGCATCAATTAGCATGTATTTGAATAACGGAACTGTGACTGTTGTAATCAACAATCCAATTATGCATTGTATTTGAAGACCTTCAGAACAGGGTTAACGGTTATTACTGCATATGTGTCAGCATGGTGTACGCTTGTTTTAGTAATGTTGAGTTCTCTGGACGTGTGAACAGAGTACACTAATACAATTTTAACGTCTGAATAATAACCCAGTTATTGCCGTCACTATGGTGAATAATGTGAAATATCTTATTGTTCTAAGGTCAACAACAGAGATCCTTTTACAAGAATGTGTTGTGAAAAAGTGTTTTTTGCAAATTTGCATTCATTATTTTGTGATTCTGTTCAACTGGAATGATAAGTCACAATATCATCATCTGACTGAAACTTGAATCGACGACCCTATCACCGCGGAAGCAAGGCTTATAAGAAAAAGTCTTCTTTTACGAACATGGTCATTTGAAAGTTTTAAATCTATGGTATTGACGAACCTATTACACACTCTTTTATTCGACTTCATATTGCCAAAAGTAGGATCGGAATCAACTTATTGCAGTTTTGGTTTTCCAAACATTATCACGTGCATCGGATTGTGCATGTACATAAAGATCGACTAAGTTTATAAAAGGCTGAATCTTAACACTGTAGTCATATTTAGAGTTCCTCGACGTTCCTCTTTATCATTGCTGTTCACTCTACAATTAACGTATTGCGTTTTTCTCGTTATTTTTGTAATACAAGTGAGTTCAGATAAGTGCGAACAGTATGTGCGTCATATTTTCATTAGGCGTGTGAAAATATGAACATTAATAATAAACATGTTATGTTGACGTGACAATCCAAATAACTTTTGACATTTTCCTTACAGTATTTTGATGTATTGCTTTATGACAGGCTTGAGAGATCACATACGCCTTACAGTACTCGCCCAAGGCTTCAGAACAAAACATCAAAATATTGTAAAATTCATCATAACCTTTTCCAATCGCTTCTACAAGTCCAAGAAGAAAAAGAAACCGCTGCTAAAAAAAACCTTCGTAAAATGACGAATCACTTGAAATTTTGAAAGAAAAAATATATTTGGTTTGTTATCATCAAAAGTAACATCAAATAACAATTCTCGATTAACTTGAGCTAGTGTGATTCCTTTTACAGAGGCATAATTTCCATTCTTTAGTATGCCACCAAAATGTCAAGGATTCCCATCAGCGCATTCTGTAGTTAAATAACCCTGTGCAAGAACGACGATCACATCGACCCGAACCAATACCTTCTAAACCCTGCTAATACGTTGGAGCTCAGTACTTCTGGCGCCAGTGGATTACACGATATGATAGATACACTGCTCCCGTGTTAACATATTGCGATTCGAGGACCGAGTGCCGCACCTTATTCAAGTGCAAATTGAACAATGTGATTGGAGATACAGTACAAACCCCCATACGTGTATGCCAACACATATTGACAGTACGAAAAGTAACTCAGTAAACATGGTCTTTATTAGATATTAAACATCAATTCGAAAGAATAACCAGTTTTGGAATCCGCTGAAACAAATTTGATTTACGTAAGGGTCAAAGTAGCGGTAAATAGTACATGTATGAGAATGGACTTGTGAAAACAATGATGACACAAAGTGTTCGCTGAAAGGATAAGCATGTCCTACCCTACCAACACCAGCTGATGTTCACAAATGGTGCATGAAAGAAAAGATTGTGCACCACCTGACGCCAAACGGGATATCTGCCGCACATAAACCAAACAATCGAATGATTGACCAGAACATCCAGTGACAGTATGGCGCATTTACTGATTTTGTTGAAACTAAAAGGAAAGGGCTGACTGCTAAGTTCCTAGCCCCAGTCAGTACTGCGTCATAGTGGAAAGTTTCTTGTGACATGATGGTATTTACTGATTTTGACGTTACATGACGTTATGACGTTACATGTTTATACGTGGTAATCGAAATCCAAAAACGTTTCTGGATAAGTATTATTTAACAAAATTTAGACCAGTTTATATTGCGTTTGATTAGCAGTAACTTACTGATTTCGGCGGTATTCTCCAACAAACGCATATGACGTCATAAGTTGGTCATAGCAGTTGGGCCTGACGTCACTGAGGTATCAGAGTATGGTTAAAGCACACTGACACCTGTATTCACAAGTCCGAGTAGCATATTTTCAGTACATGGACTACACGATATATACCCCCAAATCTCCTGACATCACGGGGATTATGTAACATGTAACAGGTATCGGTAAACACATGTTTAGTGCAAAAAGCTTTTATGAACATTGAGCAGTAAGTACCGACAACTGATTGAATTGTCCCATTTACGATGATTGTGAGCCGACTTATCGATTACCCACTCAACGTACACAAAATATATAATCACAAAAGCTGATTGATAGGTGTGTGTTTCATTGTTATAAAACTGATATAGTCTATATACAGGAACAATTTATGTTAAACTAAGCCTGTACAGACGTAATAGATATTATCTATACTGTGAATAGTATATACAGCAAATTACATGTTTGGGCCGTCACTGTCAAGTGATAAAACACTTTAAGAAAAAGTGCCAAATATATGGCAAACATAACTATTGAGTACATCAGGTACATTTATGTTACGATAAAATTGAATAATCTTACAAATATCCCGACTATGTTATTAATCGGATTATTGCTGTTATAAACAAAGGTTTCATTGGTTATAACAGCAACTTGAACACTTCATCAGAGACGACTTGTACATAGTGGAGAACACTGAATCTTTGCAACGGCAACATTTTATAACAATGTTCAAGGTGATCCATGATTTATATTATAAATCCGCTGACTTGATTTGATAACGTAAACTGACAACTCACCATTACATACATTTTCGACAAAAAAATAATTGTTTAAATGATATTCTTCCTAAACAGTTTGAGCTACAACGTGTTTAATGTATATCTATCACAAAATAGAGACCGCAGTTATAATTATTTGCCTCCTTTATTAGATTGAGTTCCCAAATATCAAAGTATGTCATATGAATTATTCAAATGTTAATGTTTGTATCTATGGTCAGATATACACACTATACAAACATGGTCAATATTTCATAAAATATAATTGGCAGATATATACACAAAACTATCGCTTGAGTTCACATCATTGGTCAAATATTACCTATCAAATGGTTTTCACTCCAACAGATCCAATTACCTCTGCCCCGGTAAAAGTGATGGGCAGACTTGTGAAATGTATTGCAGCACTTTATAAATATCAGCCCGTATGCGATTGCGTAACATCATACATGAGGTATACGTCAGTGCTGCAACAAGTGTTCAGTATGCAATACCTCCCTCCTCATTTCAATGAGATGTTTATCCAAATCAATAACAGCAGCTGAGCAAAGCATGCATGTCACAGGTAGAACTTCAAGTCAAATATCAGCTGTACCATGTGTGGTATCAACGTCAATAGTTTCCTTGTCATGTAGTGATGAAACACGTGGAACAATAGAGACACTTCCTGTATAGGTGTAGACACATTGAGACCGTTGGAGTATCATTATCCTTATCGTTGCCGTTTCGAGTTGACCATAGAATACAGAGTCATATATCCCGAAGTCCTCTGATATATTAAGACTGTAGGAACCTCTATGTATTGTTAATTCAAATGGATTTAGTTTGACATACATTGTACTATTGATTGTATCAAGCCAGACCTGTTTGAGTTGTATTAGGTCTTACTTACTTGAGCACGGAAACGTGGTGTAACGAAGGTCAGTTCAGCACATGGACTGTGACATAGAATGAACCATGGTGTTGGTCGTTGAACTTGCCCTGCGAACAGTGCTGTTGAAATTGTGCATCGTTGACGTTTGCTCCAGTGGGTTGTAGACCCTGACTTTTGGGAAACAGCAGAACAAATATTTGTTGTAAAACTTTCTGAACTGGCTGCTCAGAAAGTATAGGGCTAGGGGGTTAACACAGGAATTCACGAAAGTCAAACAGAAGCCAAAGATTTGGAATCCGTACCAGAAGTTGTTGTACACACCGTCCTCGTCATAGAAGAACCAGATGATGTATATATGACGAGGCAACCAACATATGAGGAATATGAAAACAAAAGAAAAGACTACCTTCGCTACCTTCTTCCTTGCAGCTATCTGTCTCTGTTGATTCATAGCGCTCTTGCTGCATTCACATGGCATACTTTGTCCGCTTCTGATGAGAATATAAGCCATCATAAGGTAGAAGAATCCAATGGTCACAACGGGGATGGCGAAGAATACTACGAAGCGAACCAATCCCTGTATTTTGGGATACTTGGGATACAGCGAAAGAGGGTATGGAGTACACATGTGCCCGAAGTTACCATCCTCCATTTGAAAGTCTGAAGTGCTTGAGAAGATCCAATCCGGGATTGCAAGAAGGAAAGACGATGCCCAAATAACCCCTACCACTGTCATAGCCTTGCCAATGGTCTTCCCTGTTATGTTACTCATTGGGTCCACTATAGCCATGTACCTGTCAGCGCTTAGTGCAATTAGCGTGAACACTGACACTCCTAGAGACATGGTCTGCATGTAGAAATTAAACTTACAGATGATTTCCCCGTACGACCATGACTTTAATGTATATATTGTTGCAGAAAATGGAACTGACACCAAGATAAGAAGCAAATCTCCCAATGATAAACTGACAATGAGAATGTTTGGGACATTTCTCATGTTTTTGTTCCTAGCAACCGTAAAAATGACTGTGCCATTTCCGATCACTCCAACGATGAAAATAATCCCAAATAGTATCGGAACTAGGATTGCTACTGGCCCCTCGGAAATACCTTGTACAAACATCTTTGTACAGTTTTCAGTAATATTAGCCGACCGGTTGCACTTGAGCATCTCGGACGGTTCTGAAACATGTGTTATGTTAAGCAACCCTGAGGCCATGCTGTCACCAGCTGATTGATCCGACGACATACCGAGGGGTTTCTTTCACAACAATCAAACAGAACTATGAAACATAAACACCAGTTATGCCCGCGGTGATCAAGGGCCGTTTTCAACAGTCAACGGACTTCTCAAACATTGTCTCACCTGTAAAATCACTTGACGCAGTCTCGGATAAATCCAAAGCACGTGTCCAACACCGACCGTGTCTGTTTATATACCAATCAATGTATGACGTTATCAATTCCACATAAGCCACACGCAGAAGGTGATCCAATGGCCAACATGAGTATAGGACAGCTCCACACTTGTTAGCTGTGTTGATGACAGTGCGATGCTAATTTCTAGACCCACACTCCCCGCCTCTCTGTTTTTATCCTCCCATCAAACGCTTATTGGCTGACTTGGCGGTTGCGTACGGGACAAGAGCGGCGGGGTTATGTGTCAGGATGTGATAGGACATTCGCTAAAGTATTATGATTGGCGTCAAGGGGAGTCTGCGGCAGGTATGAATATGTCAAATGAAAGCGTTTCAATTTAACGCCGAATTGATGAATTTACACTCATACACAAACACATTCTTACTGCGACAGACCCCGCGGCTTGTGTAAATTGATTTCCATATCTCTTTCTGGAACACTAGTTCACCTAATAGTTTCTACATGACCTGGTGTTTAGCCGATAAATTTGAGACATAATCAAGCCAGGGACGTAGTGTTCGATCTGTATAATTTTGCATCGGGTTTCCACTGTAGTCTGAATACACACAACGCTCCTGACTCACAAGCGACTCATTACCAGCCCGCTGTAGTGGAAGAGAAACAGCACTACTCCGACTTTAGGAAGGCAAGGCGCTATTGCTGTACAGCATATCGCAAGGCAGACGCTGTTACAGAATGTGGACTCCGCTTCGCTGCGTTTCACGTCAGTGAGAGCAGATACCAACATAAGCCAGGGGTCCCTGTAAACAACGTGTACGTGCAGGGATCGCTGAGGTGATTTCGTACCATCACACAACATTACTTAACTTGTTAAGGGCGCTGATAGGACGGTATTTCAGTATGTAGTGCACTGGGGCAATTTTACCGTTGAAATATTGATATTTGTATTTGTATATTGTCCTAATATTGTGTGGATACATTTCATCCTTTATAATAGTGGTACTACCATTGAGGTGAATAGTATATTTAAAGAATAATACCTCTGTATAAAGAATAATACTAGCGCTTCTTCAATTTCGGCGATGTTTTACCTGTTCAGTCATTGTACATGAAACTGCCTCTGAAAGCAATCTGTTTGTAATTATTTTGTTTTTCCAGACTTTTTTATCGATGCTCCTGTGCAATGTTCTGTCTGGGTTTTGAGAAAAGACACAACGAAGCTTAGTATGTTACAGGGCAAGTACAATGTTAGAGATGTGGTGAAAAGGACTTGCGGTAAAAATCATATCATCAATCATTTTAGCGTGGTCGAGGGTGTACGATGACACAGAAATGCATTTAGATCGTTACTGAGGGCGATTGTTGCTGGGAGTTCCCTGACTGAAACAGTGAAATATGTTCATTTTCAGAGACGTAGCGTTTGGTCGTCACGTAGAAAACCCAGGTTCGATTCCTCACATGGGTACAATGTGTGATAATTCTTGCATTTTGCTTAAAGCGGCATAAACCCATACTCACACACCATCTTATCAGGAAACATTTCATACGGATGCACACATTGTACGCTTCATGGCGCCACAGGTGGACCGATAGTCGACGTAATTCGCTGTACAGAGATGTGTCTCTTGGACATGTCAGATATACAGATGATCGAGGGTTTAAATCTACGATTGGCCCTACTGCTTGTTCTTCAGTTTGTGATCATTGTAACGGTGGACATTTTAACATTTCACAAACGTAGAAATGTTATCATTCCAATAATGTCTCTCCCCGTCATGTCAACCCATACCAGGGGCGGTGGGGTAGCCTAATGGTTAAAGCGTATGCTCGTCACGCCGAAGACCCGGGTTCGAATCCCCACATGGGCACAATGTGTGAAGCCCATTTCTGGTGTCCCCCGCCGTGATGTTGCTGGAATATTGCTAAAACCAAACTCAGTCAGTCAGTCAGTCAACCCATACCATGCTTATCATTCACTCACTCACTCACTCTTATCCATGACTTATCCATGTGGGCGATGTACACCGGGTTCTTATTATCACGATGTGCTCATTAATACAGTAAACGAGCAGTGGATGTTCTGTCAGCCCTTCTAATAGTATGTATTTGCAAGAAGCACTTTCTTCAGGTACAGGATTCGTTTGGATTTAAAAGGTCATATCGAGTATACTTAACGCGTCTATAATAAGTCCCTAAACACTAAACAGTAGATAATGTAATATTAGTTCTGTTTCATTACACATCTCCCATATTTCTAAGTCTGAAAGCCTACTCCCTTCTGTCATTTTAAGACCCGTGAAGATCCGGGGTAGAATAGGTCTTCAGCAACCCATGCTTGTCACAGAAGGCGACTAAGCTTGTCGTAAGAGGCGACTAACGGGATCGGGTGGTCAGGCTCGCTGACTTGGTTGACACATATCATCGGTTCCCAATTGCGCAGATCGATGTTCATGATGTTGATCACTGGATTGTCTGGTCCAGACTCGATTATTTACAGACCGCCGCCATATAGCTGGAATATTGCCGAGTGCGGCGTAAAACTAAACTCACTCCCTCACTCACCCACTCACTCACTGTGTCATTTTAAACATGAAACACACCAATGAAGATCGACGAAAGGGCATACATTTGTCCGTGGTAAAGAACAAACTACACTCTCCAAAGAATCTCATAGGTGGTATGAGCGGTTTGATCAAGATTAAAACATTCAAGGTGTCAGTAAAGCTTTCATGCACGTTTGGAGTAGATGGCTTTAAGGGGGATGAGATATATAAAATGACATCAGTGACAAAGTTGTATCCGATACAATGCCTTGTTTGGACTATCATATGTTCTCGTGCTTTGCTCAAGTCAACAATTGCCCTGCCTTTGATTGCATTCGTGACAGGTGCTACCGGTTGAGCAGGATACGCTGATCTGTAGACCGGATATCATCCTCCTGCTACTGATTAATGGACACAATGCGCAGTTGTCGGAATCGTACAAGAGATACTGCTTTCAGCAGAGATCGCTTCTATATTTATTTGATAGACGTATAGTGAATATAAGCAGCCTGGGGAAAGCAGTGTTTTTGTATGTCATGTAATTTGTCATGGGCTTCTCAGTTGTTTCGCAAGTTGATGTATTTCGAAAGTCTCTATGCCAAGACTCAACAACTATAATGAGTTCTATACTGGAGGCTGTAAGTCGATGGTGAAAGTGCCATGAAGTCGGAGCCTTCTCATATGGACAACAATGTAATCGTGTAGATAAGCATGGGAATGTCTTATTACATTGTCCGCAGAATCTGCAGCAAATGCGCCAAAATGGGTTTTCCGTCCACCACAAAATGTCATGCGCAACCTTAAATGTTCGTTTGGTCTTGGCACATGCAAAGAATTTTCCAGTAGCTAATGATGCACTTTGTAATCCTACACACATGCGTACCTGCACAGATATACACATGTGCTCTTCTCACATGCAGTTTATACCTAAGGCTTTCATCTTTACCGTGATAGGAAAACGCTCAAACCACTAGAAACCGGCATCACATATTGTGTCATCTATGAGAGATCCAAACTCGGATCTGTTGTCAAGAACCAACTTTTTGATCGTCACGTTTGCAGTGAGTGGGGTTTTAGCTTTTAGCAACATTCCAATAATATCACAGAAATGGGCCTCACACGTTGTACCCATGTGGGGAATCGAACCCTGATCTTCAGCGTGACGAGCGAACACTTTAACCACTACATCCACTACGTTTTCAATCTGACACTGTCAGGTATATGTGTACTGATCGGAGCAGTGGGGTAGTCTAGTGGTTAAAGCGTTGGCTCGTCACGCCGAAGACCCGGGTTCGAATCCCCACATGGGTACAATGAGTGAAGCCCATTTCTGGTGTCCCCCTCCGTGATATTGCTGGAATATTGCTAAAAGCGGTGTAAAACCAAACTCAGTCAGTCAGTCAGTGTACTGATCACTAAAACCCTGTTCATATATAAAACAGATTATTTATCAAAACACACGCACTAATGTAATTTGTTAATTCAATCAGATGAATGTCCATCCAAATTTTGAAATGGTATCCCGCCCACTTCATAAAAACGTAATTATTTTCTTAGCAATCGGTCACGATGCCTGACAATCTATTTTATATATTGGACGAGATGTTTTTCTCCAAAAGATCTGACATGCACTACACGAAGGATGGATCTAAATCTGCTAAAAATAACACTCTGTCGCATCGGAAGAACATTCAATCTAGAAGACAACGAGCCTCCGCGTCAGGTGTATCGTTGAGTCTGCATAAGTGTTTGTGAAAGCAGATTTCTTCTTCGTGTTGTGCAAGAGGTGCCGAACAAATTGTCAAAGAGGATTTAATGTTTGATTTTGTTCAGAGGACCATTGAATATCGTGTCTGTTGTTGTTGCAGCAGCATAGGTACCATACATCGTGTAAAAACCTAAAACCGCGGAAACACATAGCGTCTATCAACACAGCTGCAGCCCTCACACTGCATGCCCACAGATCGATATGCAGATATCTGTCTCGACATTGTTGTGTATATAGCAATTATTATATTAGATCTGGAACTGTACAAAGCACTCACAACGCGCCAGTCTAGGAGTACTATCGTTAACCATACCAGCTGTTGCCCTACTTCTTGATCCACTTACAGCTCAACGTCTCACCATCAACCCCTCTTCGCCACCCCCTCACCACTTCCTGTCACTCTTAACGTCTTCTTAATTCACCCTTGTCTTTGCCTTTTCACGCTTTTGTTCCCATTTACAAACAATCAGGAATGAAAAAAAAAAAACAGTTTCAAGTTAAGCAGACAAAAAAAAACTATTATATTTATTCGTCTTGTGACACCGTCGGGGCAAAGAAATCTGAAATGATTTGGATTTGTGATCTTCACAATGTGTGTGTCTGGTAATGATCCAATTAAGCGCGTGTGGAGACTTGGATCTGCGGCTTCATATCCGTCATTATAACATAAGATATTGACCAGGCATGACATAATGGAAACAACTAATGACGAATTGAAATGCTACAGAAACTGTTGTGATTATGCGATTAGTGTTATTAACGGTTAGTGTTATTATACGATTAGTGTTATTATGCGATTAGTGTTATTAACGGTTAGTAATTGTTGTAGTGCGTAATGTTTGACATGTCTAAGATATTAGAATAGACTGAGGATACATATAATTAGATTTCATAATGTTACACTTCTTTCTTCGTACAATTTAGCAATAGTTTCCCTGAAGTGTAATGTTTGTGCAGATAGCTGATTCAATTTGAAAGACTTACTGGCCTATTGGGAGTTTCGGTCCAGAATAATGATTGGAATCAGTGCCAAAATGTACACACATATAATTGCTTCTGTATTTTCACAAGATCAGTTAATGCGCTATCCTTGACTTGATTTCGTTTCAA
The DNA here is from genome assembly GCF_003918875.1 of Haliotis rubra. Taxonomy (NCBI): domain Eukaryota; kingdom Metazoa; phylum Mollusca; class Gastropoda; order Lepetellida; family Haliotidae; genus Haliotis; species Haliotis rubra. Next base: position 305,067 of record NW_025767128.1, read on the forward strand.
TCAGATGATTGGTTTGCCGGTGATTCCGAAGGGACAAGACAATAATAATAATAATGGCCATTTATACGCTAGCGCTAACACATTATTACCCGGCATAACCAAAGCTGCCTGTAAGGTGCTAGAAGGTTACTAGTCACATGACTTGTCCCACCGGGTACCCACTTTCTGCTGGGTGAACAGAGGCAATTTTAACAAACTCACATGCCTATGATGAGACCACAGGTGCCTCGTTGTGTGGCAGGACCGAAGTCATAGAAACTCTCAGGAGTCAAGCTGCCAAGGACCGTCACCCATTTAAGGACTGTCCGAGTTCAACGTTGCTTAACTTCAACTGATTTGTGACCTGAGCTCTATGCACAGGACCACACGCCACCACAACCTTACCTCTTTCACGAACACCTGGTATATTCACTGGATTTCAACGGCACATTCACATAATTTTCACTGCGACTTTGCCCTTAACACTGAAGAGAGACTCTATTCTTCCGCACTGACCTCGTGTGTCGTTCACACACGCCGTGGCAAGGTACTGCTGGGGTTGTCAGTAAAACCATCGTAGAAGTGCATGCTGACATTTTGAAGAACACGTTGTATTATCTGTGGTGTGAGATACGTTCACGTCGGTTTCACCTTCTGCACCGAGAGGAATATATTTCGTCGGAATACCGAAACTGTACATTCTCCAGCGTTGACATGTAACCACCTGCAAGCCTCATCGTTCCTGTGGAGAGAATATGTGCCCAGTACCTAGTGTTCATATTTTCTGTAAACGTCGACTGTCATGATAATACGAAGAGAGGTGGGATGCCATGTGATAAGGCATGGGAACTCTTGGTCCCTGACGGCGCAAACTTTCGTTAATGATGTCTTCATCATGGTGATGGTTGGTCTGGCTGGACCAGACTATTTTCATCCAAATGTAACGCATCTCAATATCGGCGCCACCAGCCTTAGACGAACTGCAATGACTTTGTTCAAAGATTGAGAAAAGGGAGTGGGTTACATCTACTGTCATCAAGAGAGTTTGCAAATGCTACATGTAATGTTAGCTCGTAGTCCTAAATCAATTTCCATCCCTCTCTTGTTATAGAATACGATATATGAATTTTTAAATCACGTAGATGAAAACAACGAGATTTGTTCCTGGATAAAACGTACCAGAAGTGGAATTGATAGGAATATTTTCTTATGGACACTGCCTCCTGGAAACGTACATGTATCTCCTGCTGAGGAAACAATACAGACTAGGGGCAATGACACATGTTAAATTTCAAGTACAGATAAGTCGTTTTCCTCAGTTACATATGAGAGAGGTTTCATTATCGATGGCTCATTTCCTTTCATCGCCACCAAAATCCTATTTTCGGTAGATGGTTTTCATAAGGGGCCTAAATGTACAATAAGCCCAGTTTCAAACGAACAGATAGAAGAAAAAATATTTCTGGATACACGACAGTTTTGTATTTTACTTCCACCAATATACAGTGGAAACCGCCTAAGTAAAGACCGCTTAACTAAACAGACCGGATAAGTAAACACTATTCTTTGGTCCCGGCAAATGTCTTCATTAATTATTGGAGTCCGGTTAACTAAACTCCCGGTCCCTGGAAGTAAATTACTTAACAAAAAGAGACATTAAAGAACAACGTTAAAGCACTATATTGGAGAAAGATTTGTGTTCATTTTGCGCACACGTCAAAAAGGACATAATCGACGAAAATATTATATAATACTTTGCCAACTTCTCATTTATCACACTGTAAAACGCAAAGCAAGATGATAGACGCTTCATATCTGAAATATGAAGATTAAACCCTTCAGAATCATTGTTTTGTTTTACTATATAATTACATCAACAGTGATAGAAAATTATCGCCTATGCAGTATTACTTCACTTCTCAGAGCGTAATTATACCATCACATATATAAAACACCTTTGCCCAGAGGCCTTGATCTAAAATAGCCACATTCATCCTTTCTTGTGGGCATGGAATCACGTATATGGGTATAACAGGACTTTTGCTGTCCTGCAAATGATAGTGTGATCAACACGAGATGCAATTACTTTCTGCGACTGTCACGATATAGGGTTCGGTTTCAATTAGGTCTACTGGGCACACATGAGTTGCATGCGTCAGCTGATAGCTTTTCACGCTGACAAACCATAGTCTGATTGAAAAACAAATAATGTTTTATGAAACAACATTGCAAATGACATGGGGAATGCTTGAATGGTTCTTCATATTCTATTAGGGTTTGTAAATACTGATGTAACTCTGTTTTTGTTTCACATGAAACGTAACTTTGAAAGAGTATAGGCGTCATCGTTTGCAAAACATGTACGCTGTATTGAGCTTGATAATGAAATACAAAATACAATTTTCAATTAATGCCATAATAAATCATGCATGCACGCAATCACATCATTATAATGAGAGAAACTCATTTCGATGTAAATATATCGATCTGATAAATAGAGCTCAGTACGTGTATTTTTAAGTAAACGTTTACCTGTTTAACATTGAGATGCTTTGCAGATATGTTTATGATAAGGTATGTACAACATACACATATATTTAACCCGAACTAATTGTACATTTTAGATCTCCTAGACAGCGTATGTCGACCAGTGTTGGCCGTGATGATTGAGGGTATTGTCACTGGTGTCAGGACCTGGTAACTTGATGTCTGAGAGCCTGCAGTCTCCAATCTATTTGCTGGCACCTTTGGCACCATTCATTTTTTATTCTTAATCCATGCTCTATCCATTTTACAGTCTTGATGGTGGTTGCCTTTCCTAGAGCTATGCCGCGATGTCGATAGGATTTAGATAACAGTATCAACTGGTTTAACGTGCAATTCGATTGCGGTCTTAATTCATGAGTAATGAATAGCTTCAGGTTACTCACTTCTCATTTAGTAATAGCTTTGTACATGTGCGACCCAACTATATAACACTAACAATAAGGCTGAATGTAAATGGGCATTTTCGATCTTCGCAAAGCAACTGTTTTTCTCGAAATAAAAAACAAACGCATACCCGTCACGGCATTTGATCAGTAAGTTTAATCACCGAACGCCGTCACAGATACAACAATTTGTCAATGGTTTGCTCACAACTGACTGATCTGACAGCAAATGCGCAGTGAGTGCGGACCCCACAAGATAATGACTTGATGTTCAGGATGAACAAACAGATAAAGTGTCATGTTTGTGGGGTATATTAACATCAGCTAGATGTTCACATAGTTTGGTACTTGTAGTCATCTCCGTGTATTGGGTACGTGATGAGGCGAATACCCAAAAGGAACCTGTGGTGATCAATCAGCCAGAAATGTACCAAGTCTCCGGGGTCTTATATATGGATTAACTGTCTTTTCAGTGGACACATTCCACGACGGAATTGTAGTGACCGGCGAGGTTGCATTGGTTGTGTTCCTCATGTCCATGTGGCTGAATACGTCGGTTTTTTATACCGCTTGCAGTTTTTGAAACACATTCACACAAACGTCTGAGACGTAAATAATAGCTATGTAGGAGACGTCTTTTCAGTTGCGCGTTCGTGCGCGTGCTTGAGTGCGCGCTGTTCGGGACTAATGATGATACATGATATACTACGGTACAGTCACACAATTACCCTTTACAGTCCTGACGCCTCTCTTTATTTTCTTAAGGTCCTGGTGAGGTAGCAACAGGTCCAAGGACACGGCTTTGTAAGAAGCAAGTAACGGCATTGGGTTGTCCGGCTCGGGGACCTGTTTGATACATCCGTTGCTCATAAAGACAATCGCTGGATTATCTGATGCAGATTCGATTATTTACAGACCACCATTGGAGCAGGAGTATTACTGGAGTGCTACAGCAAACCACAAACAAACAAATCATAATGATGATAATCACACTGAACGAATGTCTTTGGAAAGCTTTGAATTTATATGCATTAGGGGCAAGACTCCGCATCACCTCAGCAGGCCAAGACCACGGTATCTGGGTCGTTCAGTCTCAGTACAGAAGACGATACGGTGCAACATACACAGCAACACTGATTCCTGGTGTACGCCCCATGTCTGCTTGTGTATGTCACAACTATATGCGAGCTGCCGGAATCCAAGCAATCAAAAGCTATCCAGAACATGTTAACGTTATATTGCTTGATTGTATTGGAAATCACAATATTGTCGATTACGTCATAAGTGATATTCCAGCATTGTCATGGATTTGTATGCGTCCGTATGTATTATAAACACTGAGAAAGAAACACTACCTTTCTTTGACGTGATTAGTTTGTTGTCAAACCATTTGAAAGAGTAGTTCCAAAGTATATATCTGACAAGCTATAGTTTAAATATCTGTCAGGCTTCCAGTCTGGACATTCAACTGTTCATCAGCTTATTGAACGCTTTCATGATGTTTGCTATGTTTTAGATAAACGAGAAAATTACTGTATGATATTTTGTGACATGACAAGGGCCTTTGATCGTGTATGCCACAAAGAACTGTTATGGAAACTAAAAGGATATGCTATACAAACTGGCTAGAAAGTTATTAATGCTATATGCATCAAATGGTATGTTAAACTGGGCATTGACAAGTCCTCCAGATTTGACCGCTGGTGTGCCTCAAGGCTCTGTCCTTGGGCCTTTCTTAATTTTTACATAATATGTAAATGCTAAAGCTGATAGTCTCGACTGTGCAGTTTACACTTTTCTTGGTATTTACTCTACTGAACATCATATTACTGATTTCTTGACCATATAACGACTGGGCTTAACGTTGGCTGAGCGCGGTGAGGTAGCCTAGTGGTTAAAGCGTTCGCTCGTCCCGGGTTCGATTCCCCCATGGGCACGATGTGTGAAGCCCATTTGTGGTGTCCCCCGCCATGATATTGCTGGAGCATTGCTAAAAGCGGCGTAAAAACCCTACTCACTCACTTACTCACTAACGTTGGCTGAGATCATACAATCTAGACAACATGACAGCGATAGTATTTACTCGGAAACAAGCTAATTCAAACTTCTGATTCATATTTTGTTCTAAAGATAATATCTTAATATGATATCTTTAGAACAAAATATGAATCAGAAGTTTGAATTATCCAAACTGTAAGTGTTCATAAGCGACTCTGTGTATCGTTCTCCTTGGACTATAACTCGTCTAATCATATTAATATATTTTTTATAAAATCAAGCTCCCAGTTACATTGTGACTTACTTACAAGGAATAAACATCCGTAAATATCTTTGTAGTTCTCCCTGTGAAAATAGTTATCTCTACTTGATAGAATGTCGTCTTTTTACTCTGCAAGAGAGGGCTATCTAAGTCGTGTAAACGTGTGCTCAGTCACATTACATTGTGAACAAAACATGTTCAAATCAAAATCGTAGTTTTTGCTTACGTCTTCAAAGGAAAGATGCTTGAAGTATCGGTGAGAATATGTTAAACATGAATTGCGTTATACTGGATGATTAGGTTGCGTAGGTGTCTTGGAAAGAGGAGCCTTCCCCTATAGGCGAAAAACAGACCCTGTTCTTATCTAGGGCAACATCGTGACGAGATATATCGTCCTCATATTTTTCATCATGACAAAGCTAGTCCCTGCGGAGTCTGGACCAGTTACACCAAGCACTTGGGAGAGGCACATACACATATACGCACATATCATATACAGTTTAAACCATACAACACATCCATTGTGCCACACACTACCACAAAGAGGTGAGTTTGTGACAAGAGATGTAAACCCCTCAGAGCCATATTTCAAGAACGTCTGGTCACAAGAGATCGTCTTCACATTGCATTATTTCTTTAACTTTTTAAAATTAAGTAGTTTGGGCTTTTTGTATTTCATCCTGTCACTTACCATCCTTATCCCAAACACTGCAATACATGAAACAATTTATGTGGAAATAGCATGTGCAGAAAACAACTTGTCAATCAAGACGTTGTTTTACAGTCAGCCCACAGGAAGAAAAAAATGTTTAATTTCTCAGCCATCGGTCAAACACCCTGACAGCTTGTTTTATACGCCAGAGGAGATTTCTTTCTCTGAATTCTTCCCCAAACACCCGACGTTCACTACATGTAGGGGGACTCTGATCCAGCTAAAATTAATGCTCTTTTGCGCTGGAAACACCCGCATGATTCTGATAAACATTCAGTCTAGGAGACCTTCTCTTTAGGTGTATATCAAATCGTAAAATTATTCGTTATGGGTATGGTAGGTCCGTGTTTCCGTGTTGTGTACGAGATTTTATACAAAGTGTCAAAGAGGATTTAATATTTGTATTTGTTCAGGGGAGTCTTTCGTTATATTCTATGTCACACATAGCTGTAGCTGACAACCTACCACCGATGATACACATTGCTATTGCTCTACATACCACACACGACAGGCCAATATGTTGGTATAGAAATCCGTCTCTATATCAGTATGTATAAAGCAATTATAGAATTATATCTAAAACTGAACCAGATGGCTTACAACTGGATGGTCAAAGAACACCCTTGTTTCCGATCCCTTGCTATCCCTCCTATCACTTCTTTAACACACCTTCAAAACATCTTGCCACTCTTTTCTTTGCTCACTCTTGGCTCTTTACAAACAAACTGGAAATAGACTGTCGGTCTAAAAACAGATGTGCTGTAACAATTACACTGATTTGGAGTAATTCGGAATAATTTGGCGTTTTCACTTTCAAAATGGGTATTACCGGAAAATATCTTAGCACGTGTGAAAACATGGGTCTGGTATGATCAACGATGGTAAAAATGTCAGTATGACATTGGAAATTGACCTGGTGTGACATAGTGTGAATGAACTTCTGAAGAGTCATCCAAATGATTACACCAGCTGCAGGAAGGAAGGTTGTGTGACATTAATAATGTCTGTGTTATATGTTTTATTGCATAATGGGTGATATCTCCGAACTTTTGAACAGATTTAAGATAAAATAATATATATTCTAGAATGTCGCACATTTGAATGCATGGATCCAATAAACTGTTATTGTTTCCCATCACTCTGTAGTATTGGTGAGGTTTGTTGATTACATAAAAATGAGTAACTGTGGTTTGAGTTCATTTCAAGAAGTTTCATTGGGAATTTCCGTGCAGAATAATAATTGTAATCCATGTCCAAATGTAACTGTTTCAACAAAATAAGGTCATGTGTTCACTTGCCATATGTCTCGAGTTCTGGACAATCACTCGATTGTCTGGCTCATCTGTCGAGTCACATTCCATAGCATTGCTGTGCGGTGTCAGCCAACAAACGTGAAGCAGGACATGCTTCGATTTCTGTGAACAACCGGCGTCATCCTTGATTTTCAATCACCCATTTCAGTAAATTTCAAGTTTGACTTTTCCTCCTACGCCCAGGGTATATATTTCGTAGGGCAATGGTGACTGGTTTTCCCTGACGTCGACGCTTGATATTTGACCACCTGCAAACACCATCGCCCCCATGTCCCTGTGTAGGACTGATATTTCAATGATGGTTAGAAGGGATGGCATGTACCATCACTTTGTTTATGATATCAACAGTGCCTGATCTGGTTGGACGTCACTATGCTAATCTTAATCTAAGCCTTTTCAGTCTGTTTGACTGGTGTTATTATATTCATCCACTCTTGTCTAAGAAGAAAGTAGTTATGGAGGTTTAAGTTTCGATCAGGGAGGTGGAATGTAATTCAATGCTTACTCATACTCCAAATTCAATTTCCATTACTTTTCTTCACAGAAAATGATATCAGAATGTTTAAATCACGCAGATGAAAATAACGAGGTTTTGTCTGAACGTACCACACATGGACTTGACAGGAATGATTAGTGAGAACTTTATCACTTATTGCAGGCTTATATTTCTTATCGACAGATGCATCTCCTGCTTAAGAAACCATATGTTTAAGATCAAGTGCAGATAACTCGTTTTTCTTTGATGCATATGAAGATGTTAGAAGTTTAATCATCAGTGGCACATTTTTTGTCCCCGTCATCATAAAGATACTGTATCTCAAGCATATTTTCAGAGGTAAATATTTTTCCTTGAATCCTAAATGTAGCGGAGTAGTTCTATTGACAGAAGATGAAATATTCGTAATATGTAAACCGTAGGCACATAATTGAATACATTTGATCACCGCACGCCGTCACACATAATACGAGTTGTCATCATGATGGTTCGCTCACAACAGATTGATTGACCGCGAAATGCACAGTGCGGGCGTTCCTCCAAGATAGAGGCTTAAAGATTAGGGAAAAAAGGTGGATTATGTATCTTATTGCTGGTCGTATATTCGCACGGACTCGATGTTTACATTGTTTGGTACGTGTAGCCGTAGATGTGCATTGGATGATGAAGCGAAGGAATCTGTTGTAATCAATCAGCCATAAATGTACCAAGGTATCGTGGCCATGTGAATTAAATGTCCTTCAAGGAAATTAAATTCATTCATTCATTCATTCATTCATTCATTCACGTTCATTCATTCTTATATTCTTGTTGACCTTTAACATACACTTGTATTGTTTACATCAGACTTTGTGCATTATATCCTGTACTCTTGTATATATTTACATTTATACACACAAAAGTAGCAAAGGTGTAACTGAGTGGTGAGTAAAGATATAAAGAAGACGAAAAACCTGTGTTTGCAGTCGACACATTCCACGACAGAATTGCAGTGACGCATGCGTTTGTATTGAATATCTTATTCATGTTCTTATGTCACTTGCGTTTCTTGAAACATCAAGATATCAATTATTAAGTTTCAACTGACAGACACATTTATTGGTTGTGACAGAAAATGATAAGCATTAATGCCGGTGATCTGAATCCTGTTTTTCGAAATATTGATTCGAAACTGTGTTTATCTATCTTTAGCTCAGGACTTTTATCCTTGTTGTCTATTACTTGAATTCACGAAAAGTTTCGGGTGAGAAATGGTCCTGAGTAGCCCTTGCTTGTCGATCCCGTTGCTTGTGTAACGGGATCGTGTGGTTAGTCTTGGTGAATTGGTGGATGCATGACAGCTCATCCCATTTGCGTTGGACGATGATCATACACAATTTACAATCATTCATAGATGAAACAATATTGCATGTTACAATACTTTCAGAATCAGAGAAACGAGGGTAATCTTCCAGGCTACACATACTGTAGTTAATTGTGAAAAAGACCTGTCAGCAAGTATATGTCGACAAGGGAACTAGCTCAGAATGAATACGAAGAAATACTTACTTCTTTGGTTCGCTATACAATGCAGAATAAACACAATTAATGCAAGAAGAGATTAATGAGGTGTGCTTTGTTACAGTTGGTGTCCTACGAGCGGAACGACCTGCTCGTGGTCGTCCTTACAGAGCCAGGCGGAATGCAGAATTGCCTTACAGTACGACGTAAACATATGTATAGTTGAAGACAACAATGCGTAAACGAGGAGACAACAATGGGTGGATAAAGAGTTGGCTTTATGCGGAAGATTGTCCTGAATTAGTCGCTATAACAGTCCCATCGGAATCAACCATCTGATGCCAGGTTCCATAGCGAGGACTTATTCAAACAAGCTTCCGTAGTCGCTGTTGTATTTAACACAAAATTATATGGCTTATGTGGATGTTGTGTTGCTTTGAGGTTTAACATCGCTTTTGTGATTCTTCCACAGGTGTCGACCCGTGCACGTGTGTGTGCGTCTATGCGCGCGCCTGTGTGTGTGAGAGAGAGAGGTGTTATGATCTGGGAGGGGATAGCAGCTACACTAACCAAGAAATGACTAAAGTATTTACCTTTATTAAAATCAGTAAGCAACCTGTGAATGTTTGATACATAAAATCCGTTTTGTTGACAATTTTAATTTTAGCCCATGAGTCTCAGCATCATTGTCTTATACTGGAGACTGACAGTATCAGTGGTCAGGCTTGGTGATTTGACATATGTCATCATGTCCTAATTACGTAGGTTTATGCTCATGATGTCAATCATTTGAGTATCGGCTAGCTGGAATACTGCATACTGAGGTGCTGATGAACAAACAATCAGTACAGAAGTCATACTGAGCAAAATGAACTTATGTCTTTGGTAAACTTGGAGCTTTTGCATTATAAGCATCATCAGAGGTAAGGCATTTCAACCTTTCTTGGCGTTGGGCACGATGTCCAGAACATGGCACAAGACACCATGGCACTGCATCAATTACACTAGGCTTTCCAATTAAAAATGGCTTCGACTCCACAAAATGTCAGATATACACAGACGTACGTGTTAATATCAAACACTATTATACCATGCTATCCTCAGCATGATGGGCACGGGACGAAACAACAGAGGTAACTACCACTGAGACGTGACTTCGTGAGAATGGATTCACGCCACTTTCAGCCGTATTCAAGTAAGATCAATGCGAACGGCCACAAGAATTCCGCCTCCACATATTGTAATATTTCATAGGGCCGTAACCTATATTGTGGAGACCCAACTCTGAAAAAAGTAGGTATTTAATCTAATGCTGTCACTTACGGTCCTCAGATCGATCACTAAAAACACAGTAATATATAACACAAATTACTTTTGTAACAGCACATGCAAAAACACTATTTGTCAATCAAAATGTTATTTTGACAGTGTCTACCTGAAGTAAAAAGTGTTTAATTTCTTGGCCATTGGTCACAATGAGTGAGCACAAGTCTTGCAAGTTTCAATTTGATTTTTGTTTTCATTATTTTAGAGAGGTTCTACCAAGCTGACATGCACATCACAAATGAGTGATTGAGTTAAAATGTGATAATATTATCAATATTTCAGCAACGTTAATAATAGATAACGTTATAGTAATAACAATCAAAGGACAATAGAACAGCTAGAATATCACAGTTAGAGATATAAAACTAGCATGTAAATAAACACTATATAATATCATTACAACATAAACACTGGCTATAGACCGCCAGCAGCTGAAATTAGATCACGATACTATGGACAATGGAGGCTCACGTTTGCTATCTGCATGGACTCACGCTGGTTTTACTCAATTTCGTGTGTTATCGAATTTTGTGCAAATTAGCCATACATTAAAAGAACATATATTCTACTATTAAAACCATGGAGGATTAAAAATATTTTGAAATGAAGTGGGCTTACATACCCTCTTAAAAAGCAGGCATATGATCATTCTCTGTCCCACTGAAAACATTTAATCTAGAGTCTATCTGTCATGTATATCGGCATTTGAGTGATGGCCTGTTTATATCTGTGTAGTGTACGATCTGTGATACAAAATCATGAAGGAGATTTAAATATTTGCATTCGTTCCGAAAAGCATAGGACGACGTGTCTGTCTGTCGATGCGGCAAAGATGTCATACATCGTTGTGGCTGACCACATACCACTGAAGTCACACATTGCGTTCATCTAGATAGTAGCTGTTCACACAAGACCTTTCCACAGACCGATATACATGCACATATATCCCGTCTTGACATTGTCATGTACATAGCAATTATCGGATCAGATCAGATCTGGAACTGAACAGAATGCTTACAGTGCGTCAGTTAAGGAGCACTGTTGTTAAACAAACCACCTGTGTCCCTACTTCTTGATCCACTCATTCTTCAAGCCCTTACCATCATCCCTTCTTCATCCTCAGCCGAGAAACCGGTACAATTACCCTTCTTCCCCAACCAACCCCATATCACTCTCAAACGTCTTCTTGGCTCGCCCTTGTACTTTGCAAGCACCCTAGCGTACATATTCAAAATATACAGACAAAAAAAAGCAAATCATAATTAATCGTTTCCAAAGAATCGTTGCGGAACATTGTCAAATATCAGAGAATTTGTATCTCTTTTGACATTCTCCTATATATGTCTGGGATTGATGTAATCAATGATCTGAAGACAAGGCTCTGGTATTGTCAACGGTTAAATATTTGTCATCTGTCATTGTGACAGAGGAAATCGACCTGACGTGCCATAATGGGCACAGCTGATGAGGCATCCTAATGGTGACACAGCTACCATGATGAAAGTTGTCGTAGCGTAAATAATGTCACTGTAAATTGCTGTGTTTGATAAGCCTGAACGTTTGAATGCATTAACGAAGGTAACTGGCACTTTTACCACTGTACTGTAATTATGGTGTAGTTAATCGACTGAAGGTAAACAAATAACTGCCCGTTTACGTTAGCGTTATACACAGATGTATAGAAGGACAACGTGTCCAGAAATAACTTACTTTCAACAAAATCAGTGAATGGCTATCATGTTATTGGATTTGTGGCAATCATTCGACAAAATACTGTGACTATGTGTCCCAGTTCACCCAGCTGCAAATGGGTACCTTGTGAGGATGAGGCTGTGTGAAAACTCGCTGCGCCTAACAGGCTGCATTAGTTGAATACTCCCCAGGGTGTTGAGATGGTTAGAAGAACTCCAGAAAAAAGACATCCGTTGATCAAGGGAACATGAAGCGCATTGAACATGTACTAGTTGCGTGGATATGTGCGCTAAATAAATATCCTATCATCATCGTCATCTTCATATTTGGGAACCTTTAAATTGCAACTCGATCGCAGTCATGTCATGATTCTGCATCAAAATAGGACCCGAGTACCTGCGAGTCCCGTGTTCCAATGTTACTTTGTTCAAGGAAGAAGGTAGGGAGTAGCATGGGTTCGAGGGTCGTCGAGGGAGTTGGACTGTAATATAATACGATTTCATAGAAAACTATGTACGAATTTCGATATGACATAGACGAAAATGGAAAAGAAAAGGTTTTGTTGGCTTAAACGTACCAGACGTAGAATTGATAGGAATATTTAACGAGACTCATTGGAGGCTGTTGCTTCTTATACACACTGTCTGATGAGGACATAAATGCATCTCGTGCTTTAGAAACGATTTTGTCTGGAGAAAAGGGCTTATGTATAAATAACTAGTACAGATAAGTCGTCTCTTTCTGAGAGATTTAATCATCCGTGGCTCATTTGTTTTTTCACATCACCACAAAGATATTGTAGCCAAGCCAATGTTTGTTGGTATATATGTTTGGGTTTTTTTGTGAGACATCTGAATGTCCACGCTGACCTAAATGAACAAGTCCAATTAATGATGTTTCTTTTAAATATTTATAGAAACATGTAGACTTCTTGACATCCAGACCCGTGAAGATCCGGGATAGAATAGGTCTTCAGCAACCCATGTGCTTGCCATAAAAAGGCGACTATCTTGTCGTAAGAGGCGACTAACGGGATTGGGTGGTCAGTTTCGCTGACTTGGTTGACACATGTCATCGGTTCCCAATTGCGCAGATCGATGCTCATGCTGTTGACCACTGGATTGTCTGGTCCAGACTCGATTATTTACAGACCGCCGCCATATAGCTGGAATATTGCTGAGTGCGGCGTAAAACTAAACTCACTCACTCACTCACTCTTGACATCCACAAACATTATGCCAATGTGTACAGGATTTGTATCATTTCTTCAGTGACTTGAACAAAAAACACCTCGACACAACTAAACATGGTCATATTTACTTTTATCAAACTGTAAAACACACTACGAATAGCCCAATGTCAGAAATGTGATGATTAAGTACTTTAAGGTCATTCATTTCTTGCACCATATAATTACATCAACGGTGATGAAAGTCTATCCAGATAGCTACTATACAAATCTCTGTCTAGTTTTACGTTCCATGTTTAAAACACCTTTGCTTACAGCTGATTATCTATACTGACCTTATTAACTTGTCTGTGACCTGGGTATCAATTTTTAGAGGTTTATCTGAGATTTGCTGTCCTGTAACTGATATAAAATTCTCAAGCAGATACACAGAACGCACAGCAGATGCAACTGATTGCTTTTCACACTGACAAACCAAAGTCTGAGTTACAAATTAGGAGTGTTCTCTGAAATAACATTGCAAATAACACGGGGAATGCTTGAGTGGTTGTTCACATTGTGTTTATATTTATAAGGATTGTATAATACTGATGAAACATTACTTTAGTTCGATCCGATGATGATGTGGAATCTAGACTTCCGATTTGAAACGTATGCGTAACAGTTAGTTTCATACTGACAATAATTGACTAACAATTACAATTTGAATTTAACACTGAAACAAATCAATCTCATGCACACGGAAAGTTCGTGGAAATATCAATGGATATAAATGTGAAAGTCACAGATGTAGTCGTAAGTATTATTCACACGTGACCTTTTACCTCTGAACCATGAAGATGCTAAGTAGAAATGTTTCTGACACGGTTGGTACAACAAATAATTTTACGTTTTATTAGAATACATAAATACATTAGGTGATAAAATTAAATAATTACTGAAAAGTAAACAAAATGCAATTAACAAAACGAAAATACCAAATAGAATTAAAATATATAATTTCAGATCACCTAGACAAGGTATGTCGACTGGTATTGGCCGTGATGATTGAGAGTAATGTCACTGGTGCCAAAACCTGGTAACCTCATGTCTGAGAGCCTGCAGTCTCCAATCTGTCTTCAGGAACCTTTGGCACCATCCATTTTGAATCTTAATCAACACGCTCCCAGTTTTACAGTGTTGACGAAGGAACACAACCTCCGAGCTATGCTACCAGGACGGTCGATATGATTTTGATAATAATATCAGTTGTAATGTCGAATAATACTATTCACTTTTCACCTGAGGACTTTTGAATAGATCCAGTATGTTCATTTCGTGAAGAGTAAGATTTGGTATGTGCTTTTGTACTTTAAACGAAGTACTAGTATATAATTCATCTGTATTTACTATTTGATTGTCAAGCAAAATTCAGTTCAAGAATATATTTTGCTTTCATTAGGCACTATATCCAAAACGAACAACAATGCAATTTGAACCTTCGGAAATGTATGTCCTAGTCGACGGTGACATTTGATCAGTGAGTGTAATCGCCATACCGGGTAATACATACTAGAGTTTGTCAATGGATCGCTCACAATTGATTGATTTGACCGCGAAATGCACACAGCGGGCGGTTCCCTTAGATCGTGGCTAGGCTTTAAGGAGGAAAGGAGAGATAAATTGTCATATTTGAGGGGTTATTAACACTAGCTCGATGTTTACATAGATAGGTACGTGCAGCCATCTCCGTGCATTGAGTGATGGAGCCAATACACAAAGGAATCTGTTGTAATCAATCAGCCAGAAATGTACGAAATCTCCGTGGCCATATGGATTAAATGTCTTTCCAGGCGACACACTCCACAACCAAGTTGTAGCTACTCGTGAGGTTGTACACTGAATGTGTTCCTCGTATGCTTGTTGCTCAATACGTCGGTTTTATGCCTCTTGCAAGTTTTGAAACAAAATGACACAGACTTATGAGACGCAATATGCTATTTGTTATTGAGTTTCAGCTGACAGAAGAAAATATTGATTGAGAGAGAATTTGATTATGAAATATCAGTTGTCACCATCAACTGCTTGTTTGATGAATCCTATCTTCCTTCGTACTCTTTTTATCGGGGGCGATATCTTCCTTCGTACTCTTTTTATCGGGGGCGATACACACACGCGCGCGCACACTCCACTCCACTCCTCTCCACTCCCACTCCACTCCACTCCACTCGCTCAACCACGCCGCTCCGCTCTCATACCAGCACACACACCAACACTCACACGCGTGCATCCATGTGCACGTTTTTAATTATGCAGACTAATCATCACATCATCTCACCAACAAGGCAACAAACAACCAGGAAGGGAAAACTTTGAATTCACCGTATTACCGACGGCGCAGGATTCTCTCACTGTGTTAATATTGCTTCATAAAACATTAAGAAAAAGATTACAGATCTTTCTATAATTTTCTCTCTACCAGAACACACTGGAAAGGTCTTTAAGTTTGTAGAGCTATAGCACCCTACTGCCCTCGCTGTATACCACATATACAATGTATTACACTTCGAACAGTGTTATAAAATGAATACCATTGCCACATAACAAAACAAAACACATCAATCTTCGATAAATCATTTAAACTCAGATGACCGTTGTGGGGTTCTTCTAGTTATCAATGACAATCATCGTTTTCAGTTTGATACTTGTTTATTCCCACGTTGAAACGAAATAGGTGTGATAAAACCAGGTGAGAAACCAATGGAAAGAACAAATTAATGTGCCTCAGATATCAGCTGTATTCCAAAATTAACTCAGTTCACCAATCAGTGCAAAGGTATCACTATGGCAGTAAAGAATAATGATGGTAACATTTACCACTCAGTAACAGTATCCAACTGGAAGAAAGGGCCGGGCAGTGTCCCAGGGTATGGAGTGATCACACAAGATGATAGTCTTATTGTGGCTTGAGATCTGACATGAGAAGCATTAGCTAACTCTCATTATATACCAAACAAAGTCACCAACGCGAGTCTGAACACGACAGGAACACGACAGAAGCCTCCAGAAATCTGTATAATATAGCATCTTTTAATGACTCCACAGTTACAATGTACAACAGTTGAAATACTGTTCCACAAGGTATTACACTGTCTCATAACATTCCACTTATAACCATTGACTTGAGTCCACGAGAGGAGAGTTTTATTATAATTTCAAGGACTGGATTATTTGGTTTAGACTTGATTCATTACAGAACGTCATCCCTTAGCTGGAATGTTGCGTGAAAGTACAGCATCTAACAAACACAACTATGCTGGCGAACATAAGTAATTGACAAAACCCCAATAAGTGCCAGTTCATGTTAATAATTGAAATAAATAACTCAAAATGCGGACACAGAAACCTTAATCTTGTACTCGCGCCATCCTTCTCTCATTCGTTCTCGAACCCCGTTTTTCGGCAGTTGGAAAATAAATAAAATGGAACACTTTGTTAAATACATACTACCCAGTGTAGCTGTGGCTATGTGTAATACACCTTGTTGTTGAATGTAATAACCCGGTAATAATGCCCAAGTGTATTAACTCGGTTATGTAGTTTCATAGGTTTTTAAGATTGTGAAGAGATAGTATTCGTTATAAGCTGAGATATGAATCCTGTAATTACTTTGGCCTGCCTCTGATGTTCTGATGCAGATCGATGAGAGGTCATATATTATGGGGGGAGAAGGCACACACTCACGTCAAATTCTAATGTCGTTTGGATCTGTGCTTTGAACTGGCCATTTGGATGCTTTTAAGATGACTGATTTTAAATATAAATCAGCAGCGTTGTCGTTAACGCTTTCAAATTTCATTGACTACTCGGAAAGTGGTATTGTTTACTTTCAATTTCCTAGTTTACTAACTCTTCATAAATGAGCAGTTATGTGTGTTATTGTTCTCTGACAACGTGCTTTTGTTAGTCGGCTCTTTGACAAGTGAAAGTAGTTAGGAAGCCGTACGTTAAATGGTCGAGGTGTTTCTGGACTTGGTATTAATTTTTAGCATGCAGCTGAATCATTATTTCCCATTTCTAAGTACAATGCATGGCAAAAGAAGCATGCAATTGGACATTGGATTTGACTGAAATATGAAAATCATTATGAACACTACCCGAAAACGGTTGTAGAAGCACTGCAAACATATGGTCCACACAACTATTGTCTAGTTCAGACTATACCGCCGCCATATACATGTAACCTTCCTGAGCGCCATTCCATTTCACTGCTGATGCCAGTGGAAGAGTCATGAGCAGTTTGCAACATGTTTTGCAATATAATTACTATTGTATTATATTATAATGACTCCTGGAATTGCTTACTTGTGTTTTATGTGAGAACATTGTTGCGACAGGCAAAAGTAATATCACATAATTAAGTATCACCTTATCACATATTAGTTCCATTTAGCGATAAATAAAGTGGGAAAAAACACATTGTGATATTGTACTTAACATCATCTTGCCAAATTATTTCCAAGAAAGAAAAAACATTCAAAAGATACGCAGAAATTATTATGGCCAAGAGAACGCGTTGAAATTACACTACTGTGTTATTGGCTTTCATCTGACAGATATTTCTCTTGTAATTATATACATAACACAATGTTTTATGAACTATTACTTTGCTGAAATGCTAAAGACTTGTGTAGCAGGAAATGGAATACAAAAACGAGGACCAGAGCTTGTAATCGGTTTCGTCAGTCCGAAATAAATGGATCGAGTTCGTGTTGGTAAAAGAATCCAACTGGCAGCTAAAGAAATTGTTCGCAATTATGTTGACATATCTCAAACGACTGTTTCTTCAATGCCGACAATTAAAGCGCAATTGAAGTTGAAAAGTGGGTCCCTCTGAGACCCGACAAGCGACATATTTGTTATCCCCCGCAACGCGTTTTGAATCCGTCCGTCCGTACAAATAAAACCGTTCAAGCCTATAATTCTGGAGCAGAACATTGTGAATCTATTACACACCTAAATATTTGACATAATCGTAACTCTGTAATTGAAGAGTATTTTGTGCGGGGTTATGTCTGCTTGTATCAAAACCTATAATTTCGACCTTAGTGGCTAGGTATCAACCACACACTACCTGCTACCGTCTGAGGTGAGAGATTGTAAGATGGCACAAATAATCTCCCAATGTTTACAGAACTTAGAACGGCAGGCGCTTGCCATGCGGTAACTACGTATTGGCACACGTTGTGGGCACTGCATTGAAATGGATAAACACGGTAGACACGTGCCGAAATGAGACAAAAACAGTACTCAATACTGACAGACTGGGTGAAATCAGGAACACGCGTTCTAACCCTACTGCTGCGTATTTTTGGTGACGACTTAGCCAATCGTTTTTGCGATTTACGCTGTTTTCATTTATTCCTTTCACATTTTATTTCAACCAAACATTTGTCACTAAGCATTGCCTCTATTATCTAAAGTATCCAATTCTACAAAGTTCTTTTGTTCACTATCCTTGACCTTTTAAGAAGCAGGGCCCTTATTCTCGAACCGTTCGTAGCCCTAAGAATTCTTAACTTTGATCGTAGCCAATGTGTTAAGAATGAGCTTAAGAAGTTCTTAGGGCTACGAACGTTTCGAGAATAGCTAGCCAGGGTCCCGATCCACAAAGCGTTCGTAGCGCTACGACATTCGTAAGCCTATGATGAACTATACAGTTACGACAGGTCGTAACGTTACGAACGCTTTGTGGATCGGGGCCCAGGTCTTTTTACCACCACTGTCGAGGCGTTCCAATGAAGGTAGATATTACTCAAAATTGAAGGTTCATTATGATTCTTCACAGTGTGAAGGGATGATTTGTTCCTTTGTGTGGTTGTTGGTTTACGCCGCACTAAGCAATTTTCCAGCTACATGACGGCGGTCTGTAACTAAATGTGTCTGGACCAGACAATCCGGTGATCAACACCATGAACATCGATCAACGGTACTGTGATACGAAGAGTCAACCAAGTTAGCGAGCCTGACCACCCGATCCGTTAGTCGCCTCCTACGACACATATTGGTTGCTGAGAACCAATTCTGACCCGGATCTTCACCGGTAGTGAGGAGAATTACGTTCGAAAACAATCTATTGAGTGGAATTAACTATCACGTTTTATGTTTTGATGTACGGTAGATACTGAAGTGACGGATAGATTGCTCTTTCCTCTTACATTTATATCTAGCACAATTTCCTCCTTTTCCGGAAGAATCGGCACATGTACCAGTAAAGCTTTTTAAAGAAATGTGATCACTTTGAAAAAATCCTCATTTCCTCGGAATGAAACCAGTATGCCGTTGGTTTTCGTTTCCTCGTGCTGCTGCTGCTGCTGCTGTGGGCAGGTCATTATTTCAGAATATGGGAAGGATTTTGTAACCTTTTCCTAAGTAAATAATCAACTGATCAGTTATGCACTTTCAAGAAACCAAAAGTACATTTAGCATCCTCTGAAATCTCCAAATCAAACTTCATGGAATACATAATAATATATATCTTGCCTGGGACAAGAAATACGTCAATATTCATGGGGTAAAGTCATATTGTTCTAAATACACTGAGCATTACAGATCACTGTAAAGATTAACGACATTGTGATGGCATTTCGTGTTTGCGAAAACTGTTGAGTATTATCTCCCCAACCGGAAGCGTTAATGGATGATATGATCACAGAGACTGCGACTGTCGCAGTAGGGTCAAGCCCCGAGTCAAAAGACGAGGAAGTGTTCCAGTCTCAAGGGTCCACGAAGGGAGGGGGTACACTGGCTCATTATCCGTCATGTCATCCGATTCACGCTACAGGGACGGCACGACAGTTGGATATTTTGGACCGACTGTACGTCACGACCCTACGATTGTCAGATATTCTTAGGCGACTGCACAAAGGGATTGTCCGGCAGTTGATTATGACTATTTTGGTACGACAACACAACTACGGAAGAGCATTTTGGCACGATATCACAGATCTTCGTCACGACAGACAGATGCGGCTCTTATCGGCATCATTAGCTGTAGAATGAAGAATGGGTGATGCAGATGTCCCATGAAAGCGTAAACTTTGATATATTTACCGAGTAATCTCGTTGCCGCAACTACGAACGCCGTTCCAAAGGTCTACCAAACAGTAACATAGGTTACTGTTGTACTGCCATCCCAAAACAAGCGTTGGCAAGACTTGCATGTGATTGAGTTACCGTTTACCATGTGTCATGTAACCAACACGGTCGTGCTTCTATCTACAATCTATGAACATGTTCCTGTAAATAATTCCGTCTTAGCCAGGTAGACAAAAACCTGAAAAGAAAAACGGACTTTTTGTCTGCCCAATCGAATTGTGTCACCTTTTATTACCAGCACTGTTGTGCTTTGGAACTATTCATTTAAGGTTCCAAACATATCGTTCTGTGTTATGAGAGGAAGTTGAACACAGTATCCTACTTCACAATTCAAGTCCTAGTTTATTGCATGCTATTAACGTTGTGGTGTAATTGTTGTTTCAAGAAGGCTTCTGTGTCAACATACATGTTTTCAAACATTCAATATGCCTGAATTATTGCCCATCACATCATTCTAGAAGTTGACGTTCTACACATTCTCTTTCTCCATATATACGATGATTAATTCCCTTCTTAATTTTCAGGGGCGGTGGGGTAGCCTAGTGGTTAAAGCGTTCGTTCGTCACGCCGAAGACCCGGGTTCGATTCCCCACATGGGTACAATGTGTGAAGCCCATTTCTGGCGTCCCCCGCCGTGATATTGCTGGAATATTGCTAAAATCGGCGTAAAACCATATTCACTCACTCACTCACTCTTTCTCCTTATCGACATTGCTGTACCTGGTTTTCCAACTTGACTGTCATCACCCCAAACTGTGCCTGCCGGGTTCCCTTGGCAAGGCGTTAACAGGTGTGTAGCTGAAGGTACGCTCTTAAACCAGGAGTGTCCATCGATGTGTGTCTCTGTTTACAGTATTCAGTAACAAGCAGCTCATCACTTATCACTTTCCTCAGATTTCATTATCTATTTTTACCTTTTCATTCTTCTTAATGACAAGAAGGTCTTTTTGTAGTGTAAACGTAGAATGTGTACTTTGCATTGTACATTTACAAATATGTCCTAAACGTGTTTGGAATCGTAATGTGTTATGCCAATTGCATGTTGGAAATGAACAAAGAAATTTTGTATTTCTGTCTGCTAAACTTTCTCACCGTGCAACATTTTAAAATTTAGCTCCCTGATAACATAGCACTGTTAAACAGAAATGGATTTACCAAAACAAACTAAAATAAAGACTATTATAAAGACATGCGAAAGGATTATATATCAGTATATGGCATGGATCGTGTTATTGTCTGATTCACTGCACGTAGAACTCGAAATTTAATCAAGATGTAACCGAAGATTTGTTAATCCATTTTACCGTCGTATCAATGCATCCTTGAGATGTCCTTAGGTGGAGGAAAATCATGCTCAGTGTAGAATAATGGAAAATTTACTTCTATCAGATATGTGTAACCTTTCAAAAGCAGGGCCTTGTTTAATTGTGATGCTTGAAGATCAGGGCGGGTTTGATCTAATCGCAGTTATGATATACTGATAACGACATTATGTTTTCGTTTGAATTAGATCACGCTAATGCATTGCATAGTGACATAGGTTCGTTTTGTATTTATGTACACATATTTACAATCAGTAAGGGCGCTGTGTGCACGAGCACGGGTATTGTGGAAGAAACTGAAGGATTTACACACACAGAGGCACGCAGATACGTATTTCGGTATTTCAGCAATAGATATTTAGCAACATGTTCAACCATATTTCTTCACTTTGACATGTTAGTATTTTGCAGTCGAGGCAAGATGGTACATCACCACTAAATTTATCGTCTCTGTCATAAAGTCTGAAATCTAAATGCGATTCACATAGGTTAGGCGCTAACAAATCATACAATTCAAACATGGCTGGTTTATTACAGAAACATATACAATTAAATCTAAGTTACAAAAATATTATTATTGGAAAACACGTTAGCAACATGTTACCACTGATGTGTTACTTGTTTTACGTTTATGGATTCTCGTATTGTGTGAAAACAGTTATACTGATTTGAACATGCCTCACATGAATGGGCGTAAGGTTTCGTCTCAAATCTAGCATAAACATCTATTGACTAGAATTGACTTAATAATAAAAAAGCAAGTTGTTTGCAAATGACAAATGCAATGACACATATTCTCGTTTGTAAAATCATTCCTGTTACATTTTGGATAGGTTCCAAACCACTTTGCTAATATTACATAGGACACAGACGCAAATATAATGCATGTCAATATATACTTTCTAAGTCTGTTC
The DNA here is from genome assembly GCF_003918875.1 of Haliotis rubra. Lineage (NCBI taxonomy): Eukaryota > Metazoa > Mollusca > Gastropoda > Lepetellida > Haliotidae > Haliotis > Haliotis rubra. The sequence goes on from NW_025767128.1 coordinate 327,837, forward strand.
AACTAAAGAATATAACGATTCCACGAAATGTATTGCAGGATGCGAAGAAATAAGCTCCAGCATGTAACTGAAGTAAATATAAACTGGTCACTTATAAGTTACACAACAATGGGGAACGTTGGTGTCATATTCAATCATTTTTACTTTATACGCTTGCATGCAGTAAACATAACAAAGTTGCACACGTGAAACTATACAGTCTCAAAAAAGTCAAATCTTAGTGCGACATATATATATATATATATATATATATATATGAAAAAGCCGTGCAAATATATATATATATATATATATATATATACATACATACATATATACATATATATATACATACATACATACATACATACATACATACATACATACATACATACATACATACATACATACATACATACATACATACATACATACATACATACATACATACATACATACATACATATATTATATTATATATATATTAGAAATTAGATCGAGTTGAATTTTCATTCACGTGCGACCTCCAACAATATTCGCGGTCATGTGCCCGATTATTGGCCACTGTTCGCCCGTTGGCGAAGTGGTTTACATTTCAAGGGTTCTTTTTTCCATTTTGGTATATCCATGATAACTCTATGTTGAATGTTGTCAAATCTCGAACTGGCCACAGTGCAGAGAATTCCAGACAACGGGTTCCGAGAACAGAATGGAGACGAGTTAATCTATCAAATGAGGATTTACAGTGCATGGAACAACAATGTGATTCAGTACTGTCGTATTGATATCTGCAGTTCCTGGTTGTTTGTGATTAATTACGATATTGAAGCAACTTGACATGTGTTTCTAAGGTCTGACTTACAAATCACGTGTTTTGTTTATTGAGTACCAAGTGCTTCTTTATAGGTATACCTCTTGCACAATTGTGTTTGCACTCAATGCATTCTCATTTGAAAAAATGCACAGAAGTCAGTTCTTTAATATCCACGTGTACAAACACCATTTAAACACCTTGTCATTGTGACGATCAGGGGGTGGTACTGTATGTAGCAGTATGTACTCTGTGTGAATGCGTGCGATGTGCTATATCTGAATGTGCGACTGAATAATGTTACAAGGAGACTGCCAATGCTACAAAATACACATATTGTTGCATAAGACACTATTAGCATCAATGTGAATAATAAACGATTCTCGGTAAATCAATTGCGGCACAACAAGTTTACATAAAAATCGTTTTTTTTATATTTTGTTATTTTCCATACCATTTATACAGTTGCACATGGGCTCCAACATGCAGGGTAGAGGGTTACATCTGTATAGGTCTACAGAGCATGTAGCAATGGCAATGCAAAATAAATCAGTCGCTGAACAGGTTGACATGTCGACCAGAATTTGTAAAAAGCATCGATTCGGGAGCATAACATAGCTGCATATTTGGTTAAATTGTAATATTGAGTAAGCCTTTTCAACATAAACTGAAATGTTGGCATATTTCCTTATGTTTTACGATTAAAAATTAAGTCTTTTGAAAAGGACGAGGATCACATTAATTGGGTCGTTATGTTTCTGACGGAAACCAAGAAGAATTTGTTGCCTAGTGAAATTTAAATTTGAATCCAGTTTATATGGGTAACAATCATAAAAGAGGTGGGGTGTTGTTTCTATAGAATTTGAGCAATAGCTACATTGGTTATGGTCAATGTATTTCATTCTAAAAAGTCTACTATTCGTTGGCAAAATATGATGAAGCAGTTTGTACTGAAACCATTGGAGATCTGTATCTTTTGTACAACGAAAGGGAATATGGTTATAGTTGTGCCAAGTATCTATATCAATTGCAGTTTCATTCCTAATATAACATTCTATTTCATACAGTGTTGATTGCGATTTGTTTTGTTTCCAATAAAGCCCTGTAATAAACTTGACAACCAGTTTTTTGTCTTGTCAGAAGGTTGAATTTATATGGTTGTATTGGGTTAACTTTACTTTTTGTTGATGTTTTCTAAATCGATTTGTTTGCTTTTAAAGAAGGCTTTAACTGCGCTAATGACTCCGCAATAATCTAGAAAGTTAGTTTTTAGATTATATGTGGTTCTAAATTTTTCATGGGATGTGAATAGCAAACGATTCTCGGTAAATCAATTGCGGCACGACAAGTTTACTTAAAAGTGTTCTGTTCTTTAGGGAGAAAAAAGAAAACAAATGTTTCATCTAACAAAGCAATACCAGCGTGTTTGAGCATCTTTCCAAGCTCGTATTGTAGGCACGTGTTTGGCATTGCATGCTTTGATGGGAAAGGTGTGCATGTGCTGTAAGATGTTTTGCGGATTCGTTGCCTCCTCTTATGTCAGATCGGACGGTGTCGCTAATGTTTCAAACACCGAACAGGACATTCTAGAAAAAAGCAATTTCAACAACTAAAGACATGTAACTACGAATTCCACAGGTCAAGTTGCAGTTTAATTAATGCTGGAAATGGAAGACACCGACACTGTTGGGGTTGGGGAATTGAAGGCAAAGGATGTTTTTTTGCTTTTGAAAATACTGGTCCCACAAGAACCAAATATGTCTGGATGCTCCGACACTGAATTAGTTACTTGCAAACAGGAGGTATCGAATGAAGACTGTTTCGTTTGTTGTTAAACGTTTTGCTGAAATGAGCGTATCATGGCACTGTATCATGAGGCTCCAAACTATAGATCAGTTCTTTTCAAGATGGGTGGATATTTGATTGGGCATATTTCGCCAACGTATAGGTGTATGTGACGTCACAATGTACATTTATATTTTACGTTGTCGTAAATCATAGCAAGTAACATATTTTCTTCATTTCAAGTTCCATGGGGAAGACTGGTTTTGAATGCATTCCTATAACTTCATTAAAGAAACGTTACTCAAGCACATATTGTAGCACACGAGTGAACATGTGCAGCAATTCAAAATGAAACAATCAAATTCATAGCAAACACATATGTTTGAAACTGGATATCTCAATAAATAGAAAACCTTTCAACACACCGATCCGCATCGTCAGTGAGCATTCCGCACCTTCAACGTCGAATCAGGAAGAAGAACAGATACATCACACTGATAACTGCAATAAACACAGATATATTAATGAACAACATCATGCAATGGAAATGTACCAACGTACGGAATGATTAGCGCCGAAATATGCTGTTTACTAGAAACTGGCATTAAAGCTTTAACGCATGTCATTGTACATTTCTAACTGACAGCATGGGGATGAGGTTTCTTGTAATCCATCACTCTGCGAGCGTGAAAATACCAGGAAATACCCCCAAGTGTGAATATGAAACGTCAGTCTCCTTCAGTCAGATGGTGTTCTGTTTTCCTTCATGGAAAAAAAATGTACAACCATTTAGTACTGGGTTTCAAAAGTATATGTACATTAGCGGTGTGGAGATGCAGATGTGAGAACACCTAGTACGCCTGACACCGCGCCTACTTCATCATAGTAAAGGCTGTCTACCTGGAGGGGCATAGGGGTATATGTTGAGTATGTGCTGTGTGTATTTACGAATGTTTCCAGTCTCACCGTAGGATGTTTATTACAATCATTTTCCTTCACAAAAACAACATTTGTTTAGAGACATTAACTGGAACAGGTCCATAGACTTTTATAACATTCCTTTGTAACTTTTACAACAACTTAGGGTTGTCAGTTTAAGTGACAAAATCTGAATATCATCTCGTTTCTGATCCATGCTATTTGTATAACTGACCACACACGATCACATGTAAATATTTGTTTTAGTGTAGAAATGTTTGCGTTGTAGGTAACAATTGCAAATATGTATTTAATATTATTGTTATTGCATCTCAAAAATGGTTCCCAAACGAAACATTTTAACCTGGACAACAGGCTGTAAATATTCTGGAACAAACACTTTCTGTTCACACTTTGAGAGCCTTATGTTGAGCAAATCAATAATATCCTTCACAAACATCTTTAAACTGGCGATAAATGATTTTCAACTACAATGATTTGCTGGAACGATTGCTCATTTTTAGCTTCAGCTTTCGCCATGACTAAATATAAGAAGAGATTGAAATGTTTTGTCGTGAAAGTATATATTACAACCCTCGTCAAATTCACAGACGTATTTTGCTAATTCTACCAAAATTATGAGTCAGTTGCAGTATGCGGCCGTAATCATTTGACAATGAATATGCCTTTAACACCTTAGTAATTTTGATCCCTAAGTATGACTTTCATCTTGACAAGGATGAAGACCTTTGCGTACAAGAACATTTACATATAAAGCAAAACGTAAATGACTATATTTGCTTCAAAAGAACAGCTAGACAGGACATTATAAAACGATATTTTTAGTATATTGATCATTTTAAAAAACCGACATTCCCAAACATGCAACCTCTTTCACGTAGATGGACACAGGCCAATACACGTTTTAAAAACGCAATAAGTCTCGTGAAAGGATGTTGTTTTACTATCTGTTCCTTGTAAGTATAAACATTCTTGCTAAATGAAGCAATTGCCTGGTTATTTAATTTGTTTTTCGCTTTCAGTGCAGGAAGACACACACTGTTGATACATGAACCTTGTTTACTGACATGTTCCAGCTTGGTTCCTCAAAACATTCGTGATTAATTGATACCCTGATCCATCGATCTAAAACCCGATTAAGCAGATGAGAGTTGATTTGTGTTCCCATTGCGAACATAACGAGCATGAATGACGTCCATGTGTAAAGCAGTATGTGGATTTGCATTTATGGTCTAGATGAAGATGTCAGTTCCCCTCAGACCCCTGAGTTCACATATTGCACGCCCGGGTATAGTTTGAAACTCGAATTGCACGAGTGCCACAGTCCTCCAGTATTCCTCAATTCGCCTTACAGAAGTGTGTCCTGCAGACGAGCCCTGGACATCTCTCATTGGTTCGAATCCTGGCTATCTCTAGTGTGACGGTCATATTTGTCAGAAACATGACTTTGGGTTATACATTAGCCCTGTAACCATCTGGAGATTCAGACAGTTTTCTTGCGCCAACTCTGCAGCAGGCATCGGTGGTAGCTTAGACCCTGTCTAAATTAGATAGCAATACATATTGGAATTTACAAATGATTCAATTTTGGAAAATATAGAATACCATAAGGTATTATGCTTAACATATTACCAAGTGAAGATATGACACACTGTGTTAGAAACAATTGCAAGAGATAGAGTGCAGACTTTTACTTGTGATAAAAGACAGACAGAGCATTTCCATGCAAGAGACAGCTAAGTTATATATACATCAAGCAGCATGGTATCAGGCCAGCGTCTGAATCAGTTGAAAATGATTCCTACAAACAGCCTTTGGTGGTGGTTACCTACATCCGACTGCCAGCTTATACAACCCTTTTACTTTCTGAATTACAGGTTAGGTTTGGGGGTGAATTATTTTTCAAAGGAACTTTGCAAACGTGCGTTCCTCCTGGCAATTTGACAAGCAGAACTTTTCCTATTTTCAAGCGTATTCAGTTGAGTGATTTTGTCATTTGCTTAATTAGATGCACGCTCGTCAAGAAACTTTTACTCTGAAAAACAACGGATCCTCACTTTGGTGGCATTTTAGTATATTTAAAGAGTTCTGTAAATGAGTAATGGTTTTGCTGCCAAGCGTTTATTTCCCGTTAGTCTGTCAACTAACAAAACCCATAAAGAAACATGAATGTTTGTGCATGTTCAAAAACAAGAATGGAAGATAACACCTTTGCAATATACATACTAATGTGAACGTAAAAGGTCCAACTCTAAAGAGGCGATCTTTATGTCAGCCACATGTACATGTATCAGGTTATTTAGTATACATTCGTTATCACCTGCACTTAAACACCTTACAGTGAGGTGAGTAGAGATGTTGTTTGGCGGAGCGGTCTAAATGATTTTACTAATACAGTGTAGCTGCTTGTCCAAGTCCAAAATAATGCCAGTTTTATAGCGCAAACCCACTGACATGTTATGTCACCGTTTAACTTTGATACCGCACTGATACAATGTACTGACTCCAAGCTGGTCCGCCTTTGGTTTAGTGATGAACGCCATCAACAGATATCGGGCATACAGAAATCCTGCTCTCAATACTCTATATCAACTTGACTACGGAGGATGATTCAGATATAAAGCTAGAAAAGCTCATGGTATTTACGGAAGGTTCTTAATGTGCTGATATGACATGATTTGGAAGATCCATAATGAAACATGTACATGTATCAAGCCAAAAGTATGTGTTTGTGTGTAGAATCAGATTGTTTAAGTGGGTGCCTGAGATTGATTTATCACTATTTTGTGGTATACTGTGGTGCATATAGGGGCAATCCTGCAAAAGCTATACAATCTAGTCATTAATATTAAACAGTATGATATTGATCAGGCAAGAAATGTCCATGTACTTTCACGCATACAGTCCAGTTTCTGTTTATTGTATTTTCATTTCATTTATAGCTTATTGGTACCTGCTACGTTCCGTAAGTATTCAAAGTCACCCTTAATATTTTTTAACATTAAAATATACACATTCCCTTCCTCCAGGTAAACAAAATGTATCCGGGTTTTCCAAATCTGATCTGAAAGTTAGCTGCCAGCACCGCGGCCGCAGTCTACAGCTGTATGTCAACACGTGCGTGGCTGAAGATTAATGCATATACCAGGATTGTTCGTTCTTGTGTCTCTATTTAGACACAGAATTAATTCACCAGCAGCTCATCACCTCTCACTTGCCTCAGATTTAAGGATGTATATTTATCTTTCAGACACGTTTTATGACAAGAAGGTCTTGTTTGTGGCGTAAACTTTACAATGTGTCCTTTGTTCATATACATCTACAATTAGGTCTTAAGCGTTTTTGAAATCTTTACATGGCTATTTCTGTACTGAGCGTTCCTTGTGTTAAGTATATCGCATGTAAATGGACAAGAAAAGCTCTTCAAAAAATTATCCCCATGCAACATTTCAAACGTTAGCCCCTGATAACCTACCACTTTTTAATAGACATGAATTTTCCGAAGCAAACTGAAAAGAAGACTATCATTAAAACATGTACACGGACTATATATCAGCATATGACATGGATGGTGATAACGTCTCCTTCAATGCAAGCTAACGCGGAGATTCAATCAATCATGTCAGGTGGTTACAAAACAACGTGTGTTATTTACATTCATTTTTACCCTTTGTATCAATGTATCCTTGAAATGTCCACTCACGGAAGGAAAACATGTTTAGTATTGCAAAATGGACAGTTTACTTTAGATCACATATGTGTAACCCCTAAACAGGATAGCCTTGTTTAATTGTGCCTGAAAATCAATGTGTATATGCTCCGTTAACATCTTGCGTTTTAAGCGGTTTTGGGACTGTTAAATTCATGATTTGTTAATGCTTTTAATCAAATCGTTTGTAATACATTTGCGAGGACTCTGGTTGTAGATTCATTCATACCAACATAGGAAGTGAAGTAGATGTGTTTACGTAACGTTCAAAAGTGATTATTGTCTTCGTTTTCGACAAATGTCGGGTAACACGCGTGGGCAGAAATGGTAAAACCAGCATCTTACTGAGGGAGAATATGGAAGCTAAGCCAAGATGACATGTTTCTGAATGAACCTTTGGACAGACACGCAGGCAAACATACACAGATACAGAGGCATGTACATGAGCGTCGTAATATCAGAGCAACGATATTGAGCCCAACATTGTACTCAAAACACATAATTTCAACAGTTTCAACTGTATGTTATAGCCTATACATGAAGATACAAAGCCATCGAACTCTGCATTTCTGTTTCGAATTGCGATATCGTACGATCCATACAGGTTATATGCTAACATAACAAAAACACCAGACGTCATAAAATTGCATTTGGATTCGTTTTGAAAATCTGTCATTTTACATTTTTGATGTGTTTCAGCTAAGTCAATTCTCGGGAGTAAAATGCTACATAAGTGGAGTATAGAAACGGCATTAAAGTATTGTCATGTTAATATCCACAGTCATTGAAATGATTGAAAATGAAGTACATGATGCTGTTATTGTTGACCTATTTATATTTCTAGGAATACTTCAATAAGTTTTTTGTGTTTACGTGAAGATATGTAACCTGAATACCGATGTTTGAGCATAATACCCTTATAATCGAAAAGTCATGTTGAAATTACATTTTGAGTACAGATATCTAAAATACATTTTAGCACCTTAACTTTCTGATGAGCGTTAATGGTGGTGTATGCAACAGTTCATCTATTCCTTCTATATGTGTTTGTAATATCTGAATGAACGATTTGAAATGTTACATAATACAGTTGATATGGCTTTAGAAACAATGCCAATTCTGATTAAATATAATGAAACATCTCTTCTTACAAAAGGACACAATGTTTCACCTACAAAACCTGTACCAGCCTATTCATGCATCCTTTAAATTTAGTGCTTGCTTGCATGCTTTGGTTGGAAAGGCGTGGGTCTTCTGTTATATCTTTGGCGGATACGTTCCCTCTGTTCTCCTCACATCTGACGTGGTCGCTACTGTTTCAAACAACTTACAGGATGTTCTAAAAACATATCCCAACGACGTCAGACAGCTAACTACGAATTCCTGAGGCTTAAATGACAAACTTTGAAGTATTACTAACAGGAAATAGAACGAAACTGACACAAGTGGGATTGGGGAGGTACAGGCGAAGGATGCCTTTGCTTTTGAAATACTTGTTGCTGTATGTGAACTCAGTATGTGTGGATGCTCCTCTGTTGATGTGGTTACTGTATAAATGGGAGGTGATCTATGAAGACTGGTTCGTGTGTTGTTGCAAGTTCTCTTGTAGTAGTAAGAAACGTTTAACAACCCATGAACTAAGAACATTTGTTATTGTAAACGTTTGCTAAAACACAGACACATGCCGTGTTTGAAGCGTTTTTGTAGCAGTTATTGGCTGCTTGTCTCTTGGTCAAAGAAACACATGCACCGTTAGGAAGTATTTGAGGCTTAGGAACAACGTAGTGCTCCGTCGGCCACTGTGATAGGGAGCTACGCTACCACATTATTTTTGATTTTATCTCGAAACAATACATTCAGTCCAAACTGCAGGTACATTCTTTCCAAACAGGCAGATATGGCACATTTGATACAGTTTTATCAAAGTATTGGTGTATTATTAGCAAAGGATTTTGACTCATCATAGATGTAACGGGATCGGGTGGTCAGGCTCGCTGACTTGGTTCCAGACTGTGCATATGGATGCTCATGTTGTTGATCACTGGATTGTCTGGTCCAGACTCGATTAGTTACAGACCGCCGCAATATAACTGAAATATTGCGGCGTAAAAACTCAACTCACTCACTCACTCTCGTTACATTCAGTGTCACCTATGATTGCTGAAGAGCATTGCAGGGAATAAATCATTAGTGCCAAGGAATGTGTGTTTGTAGTTACATGGCAAAAGGTTATTTTAATATGTATAACTATAACTTAATTAAAGAAGAGTAACTGAAGCACATGTTGTTGCACATGATTGAATATGTACATAAATAAAACCACGAAGTTAGCAGCAAGCATATCTGCTTGAAACCAGATATCACACATATCTATCCACATCGTTAATGAGCGTTCCGTTTTGTTGTTCTATTCAGAGCAGGACAAACCAAAGTCCACACATCAATATGATAATCCATTCACTATTCTGTACAAATAATGACATTAACAGCATCATACATGTTGAACTGGAAATGTACTGGGTTTCAATCAATTTCAAAATGTCTATACAATGTAGAGATGCAGATGTGAGAATACCTAGTACACATGACAACACTCTTACCGAATCATAGTAAAGATTATCTACCTGGTCATTGGATATATATTGAGTATGTGCTGCATTTATTTACCAATGTCTATTTCGATGATATTTATTACAACCCTTTCCTTCAAAAAAGTAACATCTCCCAGGATACAAGGATAGAAAGATCAAAAGACATACATTTTAAAGATTAAGGTTGTTCTCTTCCAGTTGTCTGAGTCAGGTAAATCAAAACGTCGACACCAGGGAACACTCTATAAACGGCTCCCTTCGAGTTGCAATCATATGTTAAACCAACAGACTTGCAGTAAATCCAAATAATAAAATATAGGCAAAATTAGAAATTTGTTTTCGCGTATAGTTTAGTCATGGTAATTGTGTAATAGTGTTTTTGAAATTTAAAGATATTCGTTAGTTTTAATGTAATCTTGATCAGGTTCGTAGGAGCAGATCATTGCGTCACATTCATAAACAAAGCAATATGGTTATGCCTTTTATAACTTTTTATAGTTTATCATAATCAAATGTGTTTAGGTTTTATATTGTGCAAAATCCGAACATGAACCATCAACGCCAAATATCATCTCCCAAATCAGATTCCACTGGGCGATAAGGGGCTAATAGTGAATGAATAGCTAATATGGGATATATGAATGGATCACTGAAAACTAGTGATGACACCAGGTTATCGCGAAATGAGTAAATACGTGCTGTCCTACCGGTAACAGCCGCCACTCACAGAATGCTGCACAGTTAGACCCCTGCCATACGGCGGCGGCTTCTTGTGAATGTTCTCCAGCGCCGCTGTCGGTAACATTCCAGCAAACCAGGGAAGGAGGCGAGCCGTAGGGAAAATATCCAGATCGAGTTTGCTCATCACTTTTGACCTGCAATGGAATGCACAGGACCATTTCTTCCCGGGATATCACGAGTTTATTGATACAATGGGCAACCGTTGTCACTGACATGAGTACCCAGTTATAGTTTTCATACATAGATGTCACATTTCAACAGATAAACAAAATGTCTTAAACGTGTAACCTGTTTCTTTCAGGACCATATAGCAAATAGAAATGAAACTTCGAAACAGTTTGTCTTTTAGTTAGTAGTTGTAAATAATTTTAAACTCATTTTTACTCATTTAGACTGCATTCATATTTTCTATATTTCTGATCTGAGCTGTCAGTTATGAAACCTTCCATATAGCAACGTTCAACAAACGCTTTCTGTTCAGAGATAGAGGACCTTACTTTAAGCAATTCACTAATATCCTTGACATACATCAGTAAACAGGCTATAAAAGGCTTTTATATTATATATTGCATTGATTAGATAGGTCGAGTTTTCAACTGCTAGTTTCAGCCTGTCGTGACTGAATGTATAAAACTATTGATATGTTATGTCGTGAAAGTATTGATCAGTTTCTCGTCAAACAATATATGAATTTCACTCAACCCTAATACCTGTTTCCCTTTTGTTTGGGCCTCTGCAATCATTTATAACTGTTTTAATTGTCAAGTAGTGCCTGGTGATGTTCTAATTATTATCTAAATTAGAGATGACGTGTTTTCCACATACATTATACACATATCGATAACAAACGCTATATAAGGGAAGTTGCATTCTGCGTTCTTGTAATCATCGACTGCTGACAGTCCTTGACAACCCAGTGTCTGTCAGTGGTTCAGTTCTGAATTGTGGTTTCAACAGCGTGACTCACCCATGCAGTCCTATTCATTTGGGGGCCATGAGTGTGCACGGAAATCGTTGATATATGATATTCCTTACGGTAACTGCCTCACTAAGTATGACGACCACCTGACATTTGGAAATATGTTAAGGAAGTACAGGAACATATGCTTATAAAGAAAAACCGGAATGAGTGTATACGCTACAGAAACGACTGGTCATGACCATGCGTTGTTTTTATTGAACAACCTCATGAAAACTGACTTTCTCAAACAAGGAATGATTTAGTCTCGAGAACGGATGTTTTTACCCATCTCCTTGTGAATTTATCCGTTGTTGCTAAATGAAGTAATTATCTGATCATGTAACTTGTTGTTCTATATCTGTGCAGGAACGCACGCGCGGTTGATAAGTGAGCCTTGTTTACTGACATGTTCCAATTTGGTTCCTCAAAACATTCGTGATAAATTGATGCCCTGATGCCCCGATAATTTGGATCCAAAACCCGATTAAGCAGATGTGAATTGATTTATGTGCCCATTATGAACATAACGAGCAAAGGTAACACAAAGTTTGCCTCTTCAAAGAAGAGGGTTCACTTGGGTATAAGTATGAATGACATGCATGTTTAAAACGGTACGAGGGTTTGTATGTGTGGTCTAAACGAAGATGTCAATTTTCATTAGACCCCTGAGTTCATATTGTGCGCCTGGGAAAATTTGGAAACTCCAATGGCATGGATGCCACAGTGGTCTCACACCCCGCAACTCGCCGTACAGAATCGTGTCCCGTTGAGGTTGGCTGTTGTTTAATGCCGCACTCAACATTATTCGAGCTATATGACAGCGGTCTGTAAATAATCGAGTCTGGACCAGACAATCCAGTGATCAACAGCATGAGCATCGATCTGCACAATTAGGATACGATGACATGTGTCAATCAAGTCAGCGAGCCTGACCACCCGATCCCGTTAGTCGCCTCTTACGACAAGCATGGATTACTGAAGATCAATATTCGAATCTTTGAAGGGCATTAGAAGTGGAATGCATAAGAAAAGCAAGATTTATGTATGTCAACTTCTTTATTGTGAATAACACGACGTTTCGGAGTGTATGCTTACTTCTAAATGCCCTTCAAAGATTCCATTCACCTGATGAAGGAGTAAGCATACACTCCGAAACGTCGTGTTATTCCCAATAAAGAAGTTGACATCCATAAATCTTGCTTTTTTTATCAATATTCTAACCCGGACGTTCACGGGTACAAATTGTTATGATAGGTAAGATGGAACAAGTTGCTTATAAGTATGAGTTTTTCTGAGGCTCTGTCTGTCAATGCTAAATACACTAGTTGTCTTGACATCATGATATTAATGTAAGGATACATTTTCATATGAAATAAGTTCACATGCGTTTTATATATATGATGATTAAAAATAGGCAACAAACCAATTCACGTGTTCATGAGGAATGTTCTACAACCTAACTATCAATATGTGTTTATTAACCCCCTCAAAGGTGATAATATCAAGTTTTTAGAAACTGTTAGCGCATCCTATCCGAGCGTGGCACTCATCGCAAACACGTGCTACGGCAACCCAGTTCCTCGCCAATCAATAATTATCACATTGCATCAGACATTAATAATGAAAGGACTCGCTCCGCAACTGAGACAGGGCAATATCTTTGTGACTGCATCCTCTGCATCACATTACATGTTTGTTTGTTGCAGCAGCTGTATGTAATCTGTATAACGGTTTGACAACACCATCGAGCTTGGACCATCCAGTTATTGACATCGTGAGCATCGATCTAAGCGACTGGGATACGATGACAAGCATCAAGCAACACTACGATCCTGGCCATCCAATAATCTTTGGTTGACTCCTACGACGATCGTGGGTTACAAGGACATCGATTCTAATCCTGAATCTGGAGATGTCTCGTTTATTACTATGCCTTGTGCCCATCTTGAGTGAGTGAGTGATTTTGGGTTTACGCCGCTTTTAGCAATATTCCAGCAATATCACGGCGGGGGACACCAGAAATGGGCTTCACACAATGTACCCATGTGGGGATTCGAACCCGGGTCTTCGGCGTGACGAGCGAACGCTTTAACCACTAGGCTACCCCACCGCCTCCCCCCATCTTGAGAATCATACAGCATTCGTGTACCACCTTTCCAGCAGGTTTCCATTGTAGCCTAGGCAGTGTTTACGTTAGATAATATCATCTATGGAATTTACTAAATATTTAATGATTCAATGTGTTTCGGGAAACATAGGATATTGTAAGGTATGATGCTTAACATAACACCCGGTGTATATATTACATGCAGTTTTAGGAACAGATAGAAAGATACACAATGCGGACATTGTCGTTCAATAAACAACCGCCCTCTGCCAGAAAGATCACTCCCAACACAACTTAAATTGTTTAAATGTATTACATATTGATCAAACTGTGTGGTTTCTGACTGATTCATCTTCATCTTCATCTTTATGACGAATACTTCCAACAGGCTGCAGTGGAACGGAACCCATATATGCCTGTCAGTTTACAATCGCTTCATTTCTGAATTTGAACCTTATTTTTCATGTGAACGACACATGGGTACACTCATCCATGCAATTAGGCAACGAGAGCTTCTTTTATTTTCATGCGTATCTAGTTAAGTGTTTTTATGAGTGAAAGCAATCATTTGCGTAATAAGATGCAACTGAGCTCTAAAAGGCACTTTTACGTTCACAAACAGTAGGGCAAAACAGAGGTGGCATTTTAGTTTATTTTAAAGGGCTCTGCAATGAGTAAATGTTGGTTTTGCTCCCAAATGTGTATTTTCCATTAGTGTGTCAACTAACCATACGAGCAAAGAAATATTTAAGTTTATACCGTTCAACAACCCGTTCCAATATTTGATGAAAAAATATATTCACAAAGCTTTGGGTACATACGAATTTTCTAACGAAATGATCTGAAATGAAGTCATTTTATTCAGGTTCAGAAACTATTCACATTCTTTATTGAAGTTATATTTTAAAGTAGGGTGAGCTGAAATATAAAGTAATGTCGTATTTGCATATAATAGCTTATATGTGAGGCTGCTGGCACTGGTGCCGACTAATGCGGTCTTATAATGCTAGCCCCCTGGCACTGATACCCTACTCCAACAGTAGACTGGCTCCGAGCCAACTGTTCCTTGTTTTATCCCCTTAATACCGACCGCCTGGGAGAGTAATAAAAACATATCATTTGACAATGGAAGGGAATCGAAATAACTATCTTGCCCTTTCTGGGAAAATGCTCTAGATTACACAAAACCAAATGTTTTCCATAGACTTCCATAGTAACGTAATATGTTCTTAAAAAATAACCAGGGCGTTTCAAGACATTACATGTACATATATGCAAAGTATAGCCTTAGAGCTGCAATAAAAACACTCATTTTGATTAGGTTAACCAATTCCTTTTCCGAGTACAGGAAGCTAAAGACACCAACCCCAGGTCCGCACCAAATGTAACCCACTTGAAAATATCTCTGCACACATTCAACATAAGTCATCGAGTTAAAGAAAGACGGCACTAGATATGTCAAAATGTGGTCAGTTTTAATTACTGGATGAATGTACATTAAAAACATAAATATCTTACACAATATCATCTAACTAAAGCTGTCACATGCCTCCATCAGAACTGAAGTTTACTAACGATACTCGCTCGGGGAGCAACTGATTTGTATTTAGTGTAGTAGAACCTCTATCCCCTGTAGTTAGGTCCAATATATGACAATAGTGCATCCGCTCTATCCACTAGACCGCTAAGCGGTCTCAAATGCAAAGACCAATAAGCTCGATGTTTAACACATTGGTGAAGACTATTCACGCGGTTGTGACGCGATATGTTGAGGAACATGCAGTGTTGTCCAATCATAAAAAGTTAAATTTTGTATGTTTCAGTGCTTATGAATGGATGCTAAACTCGGCAAAGTTTGGTTTCCGGTTCGTTGTGTATTGCAGAGCAGTTTGGATCTGCCCAACTGGCAATTACAATACAATCATTTTTTATAAGGTTGGTAAGTATTCATTTGCCGGTGGAAAGACAACAATTACCAAATCAAGGACATCCATGATCGTAGGTACAGTCAAATCAATGATAATACACTGGTCATGGGCGAATCTGGGCATCGATGCCACGGAACTGTGATAAGCATGACCCATTTTAAGAGTCAGAAGTTTCTTCACTATCTTTCTTCCGATTATCTCATAAGTGAGTGTCTGTGTGTTTCTTGAATCACTATCAAATAGCAGTGACCATAAGTATTTTTCACATTAATGAATGTGATGTTTATCTTTTTAATATTGCCATGCCGATGTTTGTAAACACAATAGTTGATAATATACTTTTTGTCCGCTTCATTTTTGTGTGCTCGAAATAGATTTGTAAATCATTTCGAGATTGTATACTGGTCAGGTAGAATAGCTGAAGAGCATATCGTAAACCGGAATAAACGAGTACTACATGAGGAAACGAAACAAGAAACGGACCGGTAATTGGCATCCAGAAATACTCGAATATGGGAGTGGGACTTTTGTATGTAGCTTATCACGTATGAAACACCCACCAACCTTCATTAGTTATTTTACTTTGTTTACGTCGACAGAAAATAAGGGATTTCCCCGTGGATTTCAGCAATCTAGTTTCATTAATCACCATGAGAAGGCGTCAGGTTCCGGAGGTAAGGGGCAAATTGCGCATCTCCAGCTCTCATTCTAATTTTCCTCATCCCTAATCGCCGGACCCTCCGTGACCCGAAATACTGAAGAATCCTCAATTCTTTTGATGGGTCTTGAAATCAATTCGAGCTTTCCTATTGAATCGTTGCTGTGGAGAGTTACTGGCGTAATAATTGTAGTATTGACGGATCATGGCTCCCAACCTTTGACAAAAACGGAGGTCACTGATGCTTGATCTGTGCCTCATCTTGCCTGGCGTTTGTGTCACTCATCCCTGATTTGCGAATCTTGATTGAGACGTGCTCACTTTCCAATTCACCAATTCACCACAAAGAATGATTAGGCCAAACCATAACACTTGTACCTGTCTTTTACGGACTCCTTTGGCATTTATTTATTTGCTTTGGAATTGTCATTATGTATGTAGGGCCTGGTAAACGTTCTGCTAATTGCTTGGCTAAATTTATCACACTTTCTTCGGAGGATGCTTCCGCGGAGACTGTTGCCAGGAAGACACTTTGAGATGATTATTCACAAGCATGGTAATCCCTATAACAACCTGATTACCACTTAAGGGTTTCATTACAAAGATGAAAGTCTCGTGTGTTTACATTTGCAATTCCAAGACTGAAATATACTGCAGTTAATGTTCGGAAATTAGTGATTTGAAACCAGCTTTGTAAATGACACGCTGTGTCCATTAAAAGGCATATACGATCCGTTCAAAAATAAAGAGGCAAAGTGAGGTGTAATTGGATTTACCATTGCGTCCAGGAGAGAGAGAGAGAGAGAGAGAGAGAGAGAGAGAGAGAGAGAGAGAGAGAGAGAGAGAGAGAGAGAGAGAGAGAGAGAAACGTCGAGAGACCATGCTGCAAATCACCACGGGTATCCCTCCAAGACACATTATAGACATTCCAGTCCATGTTTTGGACCCCTAGTGCAAAACGGGGCAACACTGACTGACTGACTGAGTTTGGTTTTACGCCGCTTTTAGCAATATTCCAGCAACATCACGGCGGGGGACACCAGAAATGGGCTTCACACATTGTACCCATGTGGGATTCGAACCCGGGTCTATGGCGTGACGAACCAACGCTTTAACCACTAGGCTACCCCACCGGCCCCGGGGCAACAACAAATGTCATATTTTGACCTTGCGTGATGCGGACGAAGATCGAAAGATCATCTCCTACATCAACTACAGCTGGACCACGAAAATGCTAACATTCCAGATGCCAGGAGTGAGGTTTAGGATGTTCATCATTCAATGTTACAGTAAATATTCAAAAGCTGGAATACGATAGCGATTATGAGTTTTCGAATGTAATGTTTTAGTAACAAGTGATACACCCAAAAACACACGTATCCTCGTTCCGACATTTTCATAGAGTCAATTCAATAAAGAAAAACACGACGCACTGCGTTTAGAACTTCGGTACATTTAGAATATATACAGCGATTGCGTGAACCCCTTTTTACCAGCGGATGGTTTGGCAGTCTGGTGGTTAAAGTCGTCACTCGTCATGCAGAGGGCTAAAGGTCCTGTGGGCGGAAAGTGTGTCGCACATTTCTGCTGTCCCCTGCTATGATATTGCTCACTCCATCCTCTATGGGATATTTAAGCAATGCATTCAGTTTTCAAAACTACAATCAGATGAGACAGCACCATTAATGGCATATCTAGTTATAATTTGACGCTTCCCAAAAACAGATAATGATTATTCTTGTCAAAGACAACTCTTTTCGATTTCGCGAATTCTAATGTCTCTGTCATTTAGGTAATTTAAACATATCGGGGAAAATGCACTTTTTCTGATTCAGTTCGCACTTCACGATGAAACTGTCCTTGTTGTGTAGAACCAAGATACCAGTAATGTTTTGTCGGTTTAGTGATGCTGTAAATAACATTCAAATTGGAAGCGAAGAGCAAAAACTGCATCTATCATTATTAATCAAATTTACCCCAAACAAGGATCGATATGGTATGTCATATGAAAAAGTTAATTGAAATTGAAATGAAATGTTAAGAGCTCGCTTACGTGTGAAAACCTCATGTGAAGAAGGAAATATGTGCCAAATAATACTATCATGTCACGCGATGTGAGGCGTCAAAGTCTAACAGGAGGCGAAATGGCTGCAATTTCCCTCTTTGCAAGGGTTCATAGTCTCGCAATGATATTGAAGCGCCATACGTCAAATATGAATTCTAGCAAAACAATGACCCTGTAAGTGGTTTTACTCTGGTAAATCACCATTAATCCAGTCAGTGCATTTCAAAATGAAATATTCCGGATGTGTCAGAGTGTCTGGTTCAAACAGATATGGATGGGTATGATGATAACATAAATATTTTTCCGAACACAATCGACCTACCTAAACCGTTACACTGGGAATCGATATACAAACAAGGTATTTGTTCTATTTCTTTGTCAAGTGCGCCTACAAAACGAAACTTAAATCATCAAATCAAAAATTCGCATTTCTCGAGGTAACTGTCTATCACAAATTGTAAATGGGGCACAGCAAAATCTATTGTCACGAAAAAGGGAAACCGTATAGACATTTGGTATAATCACAATACATCCTTTGACATTTTCCTATCCATGTAAACCGTGGCAACGACACTAGGGAACATCGAAGTATGGCAATGGTTCATTTTGGAAAAATATTACGTGGGCAGAAATCTGCAGAAGCTTCAATCTATATTAACCGTCTGTGCATCATTAAAATGGAAAAGGACTTGACTCAGTTCAAAAGATTTACGTTTGAATTCCTGCCTCAGCATTGGTATGATAACTATTTTTTAAAAGGAGTTTGCAACTTTTTTGACGTTCAAGTGTGCATATTTTAGACTTCTGAGATGGCATCAGGTGAACTGGTGTGACATTGAGTGGTAAGCTCAGAGACAAAGTGGGGACCCGATCCTACATCTACACACTTCATAATGAATAGCGGTTTTGCTGACGCAGAAGAGCTTTCCAGAAGTTGCCAATGTTTTGAATATCAATACTGATATACTCATGCCAATAATGGTTGTCACCCCCTTCACATTTTTTAATTGGAGAGGGGGTGTGGGGTGTGGGTGTGAGGTGTGTGTGGGGTTGGGGCGGGGAGGGGTGTGACAACCATTTATTAGCATGAGTATATTTATCTGAAGACAAACACGACATGTGTCTTTCTTGTCATGAGAGGGACGGGAAGGGGGTTCAGGTGTGGGTGTGTGGGGGTTGGGGAAGTTGAAGAGTGGGTGGAGGGTGTGTGTATAGGCTTGACACATTGTGTTCATGTGGATAGTCGAACAAGGCTGATGATGAATTTGCTTTTGCCACCTGAACATACCCTGTTACAATCAGTTACCGACATGCCCTGTTTCAGGCTACATTCAACATGCCCTGTCATAATCAATAATCCATATGCCCTGTTACATTCAACATGCTCACCAACATATCTAGTTACAATCCATATCCAATATGTCCTGTTACATTCGTATTTCAACATGTTCAGTGGTAATCTACATTCAACTTGTCAAGTTAGAATCAGCATTCAATATGTCCTGTTACATTCAACATTCTCAGTAGTAATCTACAGTCATCATGCCCTGTTGAATCCACATTTAATATGTCTTCTTACCTTCAACATTCAACATGTTCATTAATAATCCACATTCAACTTGCCCAGTTACAATCAACATTCAACATACCCGGTCACAACCAACCTGCCCAATTATATTTAACAGTCAGTATGCTCTGTTATCATTTATATTTGGCATGCTTGTTATCATTCATATTCAGCATGCTCTGAAATCAGCCAAACTTAACATGCCCTGTTACCGTCCACATTCAACAAGCTCTCTGCTAGTGATAATGCCAGCTCTCACTGTTCTTACATCATACAGCGTGAAATCTTTACGTACGTCAAACTGTCTCTTCCATGCTGTGTGTCTTTTTTCCTGTAACTGAGACACCCATATTCCTGGCCTAGGTGCTCTGCCGAAATGTCAGTATATATCTGTCTGAGACGGGGTGACTTTTTATGTTCCAGAAATACCACGGTTTGGGAGTACCAAGAACAGACTTCACATAGACATTTGGAAATGATCAGCGGTATGACAGCCTGTGTAACCAAAGTTAACTCACTAGGTTTTATACTCACTTCAACGATTTGTTGTTTAAAAGAAAATGTATTTACGTCATAAAAATATTCATTATTCCTGAACAGTCATGCAAAACGATTCATCATGTAATCTAGTTGTGGTAATGTTGTGAATAGTTTTATTTTCAAATAATATATTCAATTTGTTTTATGATAATGATAAAATTTGGTTTTAGTATGTGATTCATTACTGCACTGTTGAAATACGTGTTCATCGCAGACACAAATATCACGGTTGTGCTGCTTATTTCAAGAAGTCCAATATCCCTTCCACTTCACGTTAATGACTACTAATTCCACAGAATATACGCAAATGCCTAGAACCACAGCACCAAGTAATCAATTGGAAACACAGTTAATTACACTCGAAAGGGACATCACGTTTACGAATTGCCTTGGCTGTAGATTTATTCAAACATTTAAGTAAATATATGTAAATTTAGCCTTACATTCACATGCATATCCGAAGACTTAGACTTAGATGTATCGTTGTAAGTCATGCATAATTATAAGGACTTCGGTGTTTATGTATTTACAATGTTAAGAATATGTCCATTTGTGTAATTATATGTTAATACTTGTGTGTCATTTTCTCTTCATTTTATATAGAGGTATAAACAGTGAAATATAATGTTTCATCCCATCAGGCAATGTATAACGGCACATTGGCTGTTTTACATTGATCTTCAAACCATTTTTAGGAAGACGAGAGTGGAGAAGTTGTATTCATATAGATGTTGGACTATTTGCACACACAACATAATACCTTTGTTTAAGGATATTTCAAAATTTGACGCATCGGTGACAAAAGGTATGGCCGATGCCATTCCCTGTTTTGACGAGTAACTATGTTTGGATGCTACATTTATAACGGGCGCAACTGGTGGCGCAGGCTCTATTCACCTTTTATGCAATCATCAGGTATAATTTCTGTTTGATAATCATTCTCAAAATACGGATGCGTACGCTGGATTCTACTTGTAGCAGACATTTGTTACGTTACGAGAAATGGTATTCGTCGCTTTTATTGCATTACTGTGTCATGAATGATTATACAGATTATAATGCCCTTTCTTATGTTTAGGACGCAGACAGTTTTCTCGAAAAAAATATGTAATTGTTCTTATGGGAAATCAGTGGAGAAAGACAGGAGACAAAATCTTATTTTCTCTAACGATCGTTGGTAATAAAGTCTGTTACAGTTCTCTTTCAATGCCATTGGACAACACCTTGGAATGGAAACTTGATAATGAAAGCTTGGAATGCATACTACCCAAAGGAATTGATCAGTGGTGTTTTTGAAAGCGAACGATCTTTAAGGGGGAAGAGGTCGGCAAAATTTCAATCGCCTGTCTAGGCATTTTGAGTGCTGTATGGAAAAGTATGTGTTGTTCGACCAGTATGTAAAGGTAACAAATATAGCCCTTGCTTCCACATCCCCATGGGCACTCAATGTGTTTGTGTCTCAGACGGACGTTGATGTGCATGGCTAAAACATCTGATTCATATATTTGGACACAAGTACAAATATGTTCTATCCCTTAAAAAGCCAAGTATTTGGGACGGTTCGAGCCATTATCACGATCGTTATTGACAATTCAGTATCTAAGCAGAGTACAAGGAATTCAAGACGGGCAATTTCCTCTTCCCTGCGTGTCTTCACGTGAGATATTGAACCCATAGCTCATATTCACAGGATGTAATTGGCGTTATGAAGCGACGTGTCAATCAAGCGACAGACGTCTTGACAGAAGCTCCACAAGAAATTGACAAGCACCGATTTCTACCTGGCTGCTGTTTGACTTCTCAAAGGCTCTTAAGTGGGGAGTTTGATCTGCGTAATTGATGATTACTTTATGAAAGTATTTCGGTGTACACTTCAAATATTTAAACATGAGTTTTTAAGGTTATGGTTGTAGAGTATTTGTACTTCAAGAACATGAAGTAAATAATTTGATTATTGTCAAAACATTATTCTTGTAGTAGAAACGCCTCTTATTTGAGAAGTGCCTTAGAATAGCTTGGTAAATTTAAGTTCTTAGTTCATGGCATTGAAATGTCTTCAATCTGTCACTCTGGCAATGATGTCGTCAGCAGAATTCATTGTAAAAATTGCATATTGATGAATAAGGTATATAGTCATGCCCGTTGTCAGTATCGGGTATTATCCTTTCATGATCAATGTACGTAGAGCATCGGGATCAGCAGCAGGATGAGGAGGAGCGGTCTTACCGCCACTGTAACGTCATGTGTATACTATGATGATTATCACAAACATTGACTATTCATTTTGAAAGATACAACCAGAATCAAAACACATGTAAATCTGAGACAGTGAAGCCTGACATTCCTTATTTTCACCATATTCATCATTAACATACGTAAAGATATTATCGAAACAGTTAACACTAAAATAACATTAGTTCTGTTATCATGAGAAGGTCCAACACCCTCAAATGAAGTCTTCTTAAACACCTAAGATAGAAATCATGTCTTTTGGTATAGACGAATGTATGCATATACATGACATTGTGAACATCGATTAGCCTGTGCATATAATGTCTATGTGTATGTGTCCGTATCTCTGTGTGTATGTGTGTTTATGAAGCTCTGTGCACACGAGTCTGTATGCTATCAAGCGCATATTTGTGAATGTGTTTTGGTGATACTTCTTACCTATTTCTCGCTGTGCATGTGTATGTGCTTGTCTCTGTGCATGTGTCCAAATGCATGTGTTTCTCTCTGTATGAACTTTTGTGTGTTCTGTGTACATGTGTCTCTGTTTATGTTTTGTGTGTGTTTGTCTCTGTGCATTGGTGTTTGTTTTAGTATTTCTCTGTGTGCATGTGTGTGTATTTCGTGTTTATCTCTATACATGTGAATGTGTTTTAGTGTTTCTCTCTGAATATGTGTGTGTGTTTCATATTTCTCTCTGTGCTTGTGTATGTGTTTATCGTGTTTCTCTCTGTGCATGTGTATGTGTTTATCTTGTTTCTCGTTATGTATGTGTATGTATTTGTCTTGTTTCTCTCTATACATGTGTATGTGTGTTAGCGTTTCTCTCTATGCATTTGTATGTGTTTTTCGTGTTTCTCTCAATGCATGTGTGTGTGTTTTAGTGCTTTATCTGTGCATGTGTGTGTATTTCGTGTTTCTCTCTGTGCATGAGTAGGTGTTTTGGATTTCTCTATATACATGTGTATGTGTTTCTCGTGTTTATCTGTGTACATCTGAATGTATTTTAGTGTTTCTCTCTATACATGTGAATGTGTTTTTCGTATTTCTCTCTGTGCATGTGTATGTTTAGTGTTTCTCTATATGCATGTGCATGTGTTTTCGTGTTTATAGCTATGCATGTGTGTGTGTTTTGTGTTTATCTCTATGCATGTGTATGTATTTGTCTTGTTTCTCTCTGTACATGTGTATGTGTGTTAGTGTTTCTCTCTATGCATGTGTATGTAATTTTCGTGTTTCTCTCAATGCATGTGTGTTTGTTTTAGTGCATGTGTGTGTATTTCGTGTTTCCCTCTGTGCATGAGTAGGTGTTTTAGTGTTTCTCTATATACATGTGTTTGTGTTTCTCGTGTTTATCTCTATACATGTGAATGTATTTTAGTGTTTCTCTCTATACATGTGAATGTGTTTTTCGTGTTTCTCTCTCTGCATGTGTATGTTTAGTGTTTCTCTATATGCATGTGTTTTCGAGTTTATAGCTATGCATGTGTGTGTGTTTTGTGTTTATCTCTATGCATGTGTATGTATTTGTCTTGTTTCTCTCTGTGCCTCTGTGCCTGTGTGCGTGTGTTAGTGTTTCACTCTGTTCATGCGTTTTTGTTCTGTGTTTCTCTCTGTGCATGTGTGTGTGTGTGTGTGTGTGTGTATGTGTGTCTCTATGTGCATGTGTGTGTGTTTTTCGTGTTTCTCTCCAGGCATTTGTATGTGTTTTTCGTGTTTATAGCTATGCATATGTGTGTGTGTGTGTTTCGTGTTTATCTCTATGCATGTGTATGTATTTGTCTTGTTTCTCTCTGTGCCTGTGTGTATGTGTTATTGTTTCTCTCTGTACTTGTGTTTTTGTTCTGTGTTTCTCTCTGTGCATGTGTGTGCGTTTTTATGTGTTTCTCTCTGTGCATGTGTGTGTGTTTTTTTCGTGTTTCTCTCTATGCATTTGTATGTGTTTTTCGTGTTTCTCTCTATGCATTTGTATGTGTTTTTCGTGTTTATAGCTATGCATGTGTGTGTGTTTTAGTGTTTCACTCTGTTCATGCGTTTTTGTTCTGTGTTTCTCTCTGTGCATGTGTGTGTGTGTGTATGTGTTTCTCTCTGTGCATGTGTGTGTGTTTTTCGTGTTTCTCTCTATGCATTTGTATGTGTTTTTCGTGTTTATTGCTATGCATATGTGTTTGTGTGTGTTTCGTGTTTATCTCTATGCATGTGTATGTATTTGTCTTGTTTCTCTCTATGCATGTGTATGTGTGTTATTGTTTCTCTCTGTACATGTGTTTTTGTTCTGTGTTTCTCTCTGTGCATGTGTGTGTTTTTATGTGTTTCTCTCTGTGCATGTGTTCGTGTTTCTCTCTATGCATTTGTATGTGTTTAGTGTTTCTCTCTGTGCATGTGTATTTGTTCTGTGTTTTTCTCTGTGCATGTGTGTGTGTTTTTCGTGTTTCTCTCTGTACATGTGTGTGTATGTGTCGTGTTTTTCTCTGTGCATGTGTATGTGTAGTGCCCAATTCAAGGATTTGCTTATCCTCTGGGTTTGGGCAACCGCTCTGCCCCATACCCGGGAACGGAGCAATTCATGATTCAATTTGCACAATCCCGGGGAATGGGCAGGGATTAACAGATGATCCAAATGAGAGACATCCTGATTAATGTTTATTTTGCATAAACAGTATCTTGATACAATGTAACACATCCAAACATTGATGTAGTTAAAAGTTCAAACATTAAACTTGAAATTACACCAACAACTACATATATTTACACTTGATATTTCGAGGATGGCAAGGGATTTTATTTCCATCTTTGTAGCACATTCTACGTTTCCAGATACATTATGATTTTGTCATAGTCATCTTTGAAAATAACTGAGAAGGATTTTGTCTTCGTGTGTGTCTGTACACATATGTGCGTCTATGTTACTGTGCGTTCAACGTGTATAATGCAATTGGTTCTTTCTGAATTTGGTTGATGCTCCATTTGGTAATGTTGGACACCAACGTTAAGCAGTGACGAAACCATACTGATTAAGGAATGATGTATTTTCAAGACAACCAAATCATCGATAACCAACAGTTTTCATTTCCATCAAGAAAGCACAAAGGGACAAACGGATACAAACTAAACATTTCCTTATGCCTCGTGTTTTGTAAAGTGTTATCAGGACGACACCGGCTGCCGGGGCTCCAATTATTCCACCAAGAAAACGTCAGACATACTTTACAACGTTGCTCAAAGCATCTCAAGATAAAGCTACAATGTATTTCTTGTATTACAGATAACATACTTAACGCCAGGACATGCGGGCCTGTTACCTCTTTTCTTGTTATTTGATACAACATCAAAGGGAACTGCAAAGATGCGATGAAGTTTAGCGACCATTTATTCGCCATCACACATACAGTGCCCTAATTAAATATTCTACTCACTGTATTTCCACGATTAACATCAATATCGTTTTTTCGCAATATTTATGGGTTTAGGCTAAGTTTGATGACTGTTTTTACAATGTATAGGACATGTTCAGGCAAAAGAAGAGGTGTGTCAAAGGAGATGAATTGTCTGGGGTTTTGAGTGTTGTGCATCTTCCTGACAAATCAAACGATGATGGTATTATGTTCTCGTTCGTCAGCAAAGACAGATAGAAGTTCGCCATGGCATTGGGTGATTTTGATAAAAGACAATTTCATTTTGATTGGGACTTCTTTGAAAACACGCCTTATATCAATGTGGATTTTATAGACTTGTTTACAACTTTAGGCTGCACAACCTTGGCTTTCTGATAAGGTTTCATCTTCTTCCCAAGTAATCCTTTTACTGGAAACTTTGTGAAAAGTATCATTGTCACAAATCTTTGCTCAGGTGTTGTGTGAAATTTGAAATGAATATGAACTATGGTCAATATTCAATCATCTTGTGTGTTCGTGAATGTAGCCATGTATTTGGACTTATAAGCCTTGTGCTATCTTTCAACGCACCTTTGATCATTAAATGTCTGAAAGCGTTCTGAACCTCAAGCGTTAAGCTAAAGCAGCATACTGCATCGTGTGTCGTAATTCGGATGTGTGGTACGACATCCAGGTCTAGTGCCAGGTAAAGGGTTCGTGAAAACTGGTAGTGTAGTTTGGAGTTACAATGAACACCTCGGTAGGTGTGTGCATGTGTGTGTGTATGTGTGTGTGTGTGTGTGTGTGTGTGTGTGTGTCTCTCTCTCTCTCTCTGTCTGTCTGTCTGTCTGTGTGTGTCTGTCTGTATGTCTGTCTGTGTGTCTGTGTGTCTGTGTGTGTGTCTGTCTGTGTGTGTGTCTGTCTGTCTGTCTGTCTGTCTGTCTGTCTGTCTGTCTCTCTCTCTCTCTCTCTCTCTCGCGGCCCACATAGGAAAACGCTATAAGGTTGTATCAAACAACTTCCAGAGGAGATCGTCTCAATAGATTAAGTTTGAGTCAAGTAGGTGCGTTTCAGTAAGAAATGATATATTTGAGATATACCTGACAAGCCTATTAACAGAAAATACTCAGATTACTCTGAATATGTAACCCCAAAAGTATTAAAATTATATTACCATGCAAGAATACAAGGCTTATAGGGAGTTATCTCATTTTACATAAAAAACTAAATGTGACTTATACAACTATTTGCATATAAAATTAAATCAAATCTCCAGTGTGTCTCTGTTTCCCTAATTACATACCTGCGGTGGTATATCATGCAGTTTCGTAACCATTTTGTAATACGCAGTTATATTATACTCATGTTCATCAGAAAGTCTTTACAAAACAGCCAAAGGCTTTAAGTTGAATCAAACGGCTTTTGTTCCTTGACGTCACGACTTGTTTTATGACTCGTAATGAACACTTGACGTGCAAACCCACGCATGCTACAGGCTGGCATCAACTTCTTCCACCGTGCTAAAGAACAGTTTATAGGTCGGTGATGGCCTCTTGGTATTCTTCCGGCTAGTCACCATGGCTCCCTTGATGTTTGCATGGTGCTAAACATGTCGCTGTCGCAGCCGAACGAAGGATGATTCTTCGTAAAGAATGCTGCGAACCCAATCTCTGCTCTTGTAAGTACTAAAGAGCGATTGTGTTGAACCCAATCTCTACTCTTCTAAGTACAAATCAACGCTTGCATGGAATCCTTTTTCAAATCTTCTAACTATTCAACAGCGCTAACATTGAACTCCATCTCTACTGTTCTAAGTATTTAACAGCGCTAGCGTCGAACCCCTCCTCTTCTGTTCTGAGTACTTAACAGCGCTAGCGTCGAACCCTATGTGCACTGTTATATTTTACTCAACAGCGCTATCATGAAACCCCATCTCTACTGTTCTATGTACTTAACAGCGCTATCATGGAACTCCATCTCTACTGTTCTAAGTACTTAACAGCACTAGCGTCGAACCCCATCTCTACTGTTCTAAGTATTCAACAAGCGCTAGCATGGAACCCCATCTCTGCTGTTCTAAGTATTCAACAGCGCTATCATGGACCCCATTTCTACTGTTTTAAGTACTTAACGGCGCTAGCATGAACCTCATCTCTACTGTTCTAAGTATTCAACAGCGCTATCATGGACCCCATCTCTACTGTTCTAAGTACTTAACAGCACTAGCGTCGAACCTCATCTCTACTGTTTTAAGTATTCAACAGCGCTATCATGGACCCCATTTCTACTGTTCTAAGTACTTAACGGCGCTAGCATGAACCTCATCTCTACTGTTCTAAGTATTCAACAAGCGCTAGCGTCGAACCCTATGTGTACTGCTTTATTAACTCAACTGCGCTAGCATGGAACTCCACCTTTACTCGTCTAAGTACTGAACAAGCGCTAGCGTCGAACCTCGTCTCTACTGTCCTGAGTACTGAAGAGCACTAGTATCAAACCCCATCTCTACAGTACTACAGGGCTCTTGCATTAAACCCCAACTTTACAGGTCTAAGTACCAAGTACGTGCTTCGTACACTGTTGAACGGGTTGGGTCGTTCCTTCCTACTATGAATGCATCGCGATGACCCTGCACCAGACATCTGTAACAGTCTTCGACCTATTTCCTGTGAATAACTGCAGATAGATTGAATGACACATACTGCTGAAATACGGAAAAGGTCAAATCGCAGTGATCAGATTGTGCTGATTACAATATTTGCTCTGACTACATCATGGCTGTTCCAGTAATCTGCTGAACTGCTACGCTATGGGCCAGCCAGCCTCGGCCCGGGTTCAATACACCACGTGTATACAACGTGTGCCGCATCGGGAATAGTGGCCCCCATCGTGAAATGGGCGGTATGTTGCTTATAACGGCGTAACACAATACTCAAGTCGTGTTACGTCCATGTTCCTGGTTGTATGTAAATGTATAAATATCTTTGACCAAAACCTCTTTAGTATTTCCTGATATATAGCATGTTAAATCGTATTTATATCCGAACAAGATGAGGTTCAAAACAGCGTCAAATCAAGTTCCACTCGCTCCCCTAGAATCTCTCTGAAGTAACGCTATACATATGTATCTCATCGAACTATACATATGCATCTCATTGACACGACGTGACACCACTCTAGTTTTCAAAGAGTCATTAAACCTAACTCACTCACTGCATCATCTCGGGAGGGCCATTGGAACTCATATCATTCATGATAATCCATTAGTTCTGCTCAAATTGAAACTCACTACTTTGAACACATCTGGGGTTGAATTTAACGTCCAACGTCAACATAACAATTAATTAGTGAACCTCGTTGTATGACTCTAAATGCGTTATCCAACTGTCATCCGATAAAGTGGCTTGTGTGGGTCTAAGCATTAGTTCAGGTCTTCAGCAACCCATGCTTGTCGTAAGAGGCGACTATCATTATCAGGTGATCAGACTCGCTGACTTGTTGATCGTATTCCAGTTACATAGATCGATGATCATGCAGTTGATCACTGGACTGTCTGGTCCGGACTCGGTTACTTACAGGCTGCTGCCATATAGCTGGAATACTGCTGAGTCTTGCGTCAAACAGCAAACGGAGTTTTACCTGAGCATTGACGGAACGCGTATATGTATATTTTATATTTATATATATATATATATATATATATATATATATATATATATATATATATATATATATATGATGCACACCGAACGAGGAAGTGGCTCAGATTTAGGTTTCCAATTCCAAGTTTGTTTTATAGTCTGTTTGACTTCATTTTGGACCGATGAATTGCTCACTAACACAAAATCTAATAATTGCAACAAAACCAAATTTTGCACAGTCACATGGAATCGACAGACCAACTCTGATGATTTGTCTCATAATTTTGGACACCCGAATAAAAAAGTTGTTTAACAAACGATCATTATTTTGTTGTTACTTTTCGCTATTTCTTACGAGCGAGGATCAATTGCTGGTAGAACAGCCAGGTAATCAACAAAGGTGTGCAGTGAAATTTCAATTTCAAACGTACAACTCGCACATCTGGATGTTCTACTAGCAAGTGGTTCTCCCTCGTACAACAAAATAATGATCGTTTAGTTGTGTTAGTGAGCAATTCATCGGTCCAAAATGAAGTCAAACGGACTATAGCCAAGGAGTTAACTTGTCAGAAATTATTTTATCAGAGAGGTCATGAGCATAATTACTTGGTAAGGAAAACAGCAGAAACGCAAACATTTTAATAAGATGTTCAAACTGTTTTATGTGGAGGGATTTTAGGATGCACGTCGTGTCTAGTGGCTTCTTTGACAGATAAAGAGGCTGAGCTAGAGGTCTACATAAGGCTTCGTGAATCGATGAGAAGTTTCACATCCTTTAGGCGTGCCTGGGTTAGTTCTTGACATCAAGTTTCAACTTGCTTCACCTTGGATTGGCCTCATATATACATACTTAGGTGGATATAATTAACGCTGCGATATAGCTAGAATATATTAAACCGCTTGACTAACTCACTAAGACTCCATGGTGGGAACGAAATGTTAAATGTGCAAATTCTCAGACTGTTTGTACCAACAGCCTCACTGCGCCCTTTACCAATGCCTTGACGATGATATCGTTTACATGAAATGTTATCTTGATGTAAAATGTGAAGCAGACTAAGTGTCTAGTACCTACTTATGTTTGAGACTTCATGCATGATGTGCGTGTGGTTGACCATGTGTGTCTGGCTGAGAGGGTTGGATCTGGCACTATGGACAGTTGCTCTGACGATACACAATGCCAACAATGTGTCTCAGAATTTGTTTTAAATTCTCTTTTAACATATAACAGAAACTAGCTATATTCAATAATTCTCCTGAAGAGAATTGAAAATGATGTATGGCTGGGAATTGTTGATATTTGTGACACGTGAGTCATTCTGGAGGCGAGAGCAGTAAGGACCAGGCTGGTCTTGTCATGTTGGTTCCATTTTAACTACCCCACACGTAATTAGTTCGATTGCAGCCGACTCATGATTTAATTAACAGATTTTGAACAGACACAATGGTGATAGTGTTAATATTGCCAATAATTCATACTACCAATCTGACAAAGGTTCTTCATAATATACATCTGATGCAACGGATGAGTAAGATTGGAAGCGAATATCAATACTCCAATTAATTTAAGGCCTATTTATATACATATTGTGGTATCAGTTCATTGAGTTAACACTATCTCATTGTCCATGTGGTGAAGACGATTCAATAGACCTGACGTCAGGCACGGCGTTACCAATCACCAATGAATATTTACAGGACATTCCTTCGCACAAATTAAAAGCACTGCGTAAGAGCGCTGACCCTGATTTTGTAATTGCAAGCTGTCCATTAAATGTGTATGAAAGTATATCACGAAATATGCTGCATCCATTTTGACCACAGATATCGATCACAGCTCGTGTGGAGGAGGTCATTTAGCGTCCAGTGGTCTTCACTAAGTGATTTCCTCCATAACGCTGATGAGACTACAAAGACCACCAATTTACCCCGTAATTCCTTTGGATCTCCCATGGTTGTTCAACAAGCTGAAGAAGGCCTCGCTTTTCCCAGTTAAAGCTGCGCGAGATTGGCTGACTCTTTAGCAATATCCGATTCGTTTCACAGTTAAATTTGCAAGGCTGTGTGAACAAAGAATGACTGACATGTCGTGTTTAGTTACCAAAGGGGAGGGGCGGGGTATCCTATTGGTTAAAGCGTTCGCTCGTAACGCCAAAGAACTCGGTTCGATTCCCAACAGGGGAACAACGTGAAGCCCTTTTCTGGTGTTCCCCGCCGCGATAGTTAACAGTCTTCTTTACGATGTACGATGAATCTATTTGAAGATAAACATTACGTGTACATGTATTTAGACAGCGTATCGAATCATCACCATATAACCTTACTCCAGCATTGTGGTGTAGTGGATAGAGCCTTTGTCAGGAGAGCGGAACCTCGGTGTTTCGATTCCTAGATGCGTCACAACAAAAACAGTTAAACTCTGGTATTTGTTGTTACCTTGGCATTAACTGAGGCATGGCATCATAGTGGGGTTGTTTAACAAAGTGGCATTATTTAGAAATATTACAAACGCACACATTGCACTCACACATCGTTGAATTTAAACTCCATTCCATCCCATGATGACTTCATCTCAAACATGACAGTAATGGCTCAAGGATGGTAACAACAATGTATTTCCGAAACGGCAAAAGTCTCTCATCTTTTTCATTTGTTATTAACATTAACATATATCTTAATACAGTTATATTATATGTACAATAGGATCGATCTGTCGTCGGTGTGTGGTCCTGTGCGTAGAGCTCAGAAAATGGGTACCCGGTTGGATAAAGTCATGTGACTGTAACCTTCTAGCGCCTAACAGGCAGCTCGGGTTATCCACGGTGATAATAAACATATTCTGATTACAGCGTCCAGTGAGCAACTAATCAGATAGATACTAGGCGCGATATAAATGAATTATTATCAGGATTAAATTATTAAATCTCGACACTTACTGTACTGACACTGTCGCCAGCAATTTTTTTCTTGATGCGTTTACTGTTTAACAAATTTGATAATTGAAAAGAAAATTCATCTAGTTTCAGAAGATTCCATGACTGTCCTACCAAATACAACTACATGAGATTTGTCTCTGACATATACAATAATTAACGTAGCTAGTAAATTCAAAAGAAAAATCTATTAATTTAAAAACCAATAATCCTTCACGATGTAACACGATATCCTGTTTCTTTTACTGTTATATCGATCACTACTTTGAACAAGAGACATGTATTCTAATGTGCTTCACAATCTATTACACTGCGAGCAAATATTTAGACAAATCAATCAGAACGAGAAGCCTGGTTCTCTAGCGGAGTCGTGTGGCAGATATATAATGCCGCATCCACGGATCAATGTACTGCCGAGTTATATAACACGCGTACGATAAGCGTAAACTAACAATGAAATCTACTAATTGGTCTGGTATGCATCATTTGAAACGTCCGGGACTAATTAGTCTTATCACAGATTTTCAATTTCGGGTAACGCAACACTGAGTTCGTGAACTCTTACCTTTAACAAAATTGACGAAATAAGAATCTGAATTGTATAATAATTCTATATTTAAGTTATATTAGAAGTTAATAAGAAACATAAAAGTCTGTCGAACAAAACGACAGCTTTCATAGTGTGGAGGATAGAGCATCTTCCCGGTGAGCTGAATGTCGATGGTTTTGCCTGTGATAGAGCATCTTCTTGCCTGGCGTTGGAGCGGAATGTCGATGGTTTGAGGGATATCCATGAGGACTGACATGCGGTTGGCAAAGGAGCCGCTCTAACCTAGTAATAATAATGTTGTGTTTTATATAGCGCCAAACTCCACCTGGCGTTGGACAATCAAGGCCAAACACGGATAGGAGCTGCCTGTTAGGCGCATGGAGCCAGACTTATCCACCGGGTACCCATTTTCCTCTGGGTGAGGGATATCCATGAGGACTGGTCACCTGTGCTTCGGTTGGACTCAAGTCCTAGAAACTCTCAGGAGTCATTGCCAAACACGGCACCCATCCAAGGACTCTCTGGCTGCTTAACCACCGATTTGTGACAGCTTTGAACAGGAACACGCCACCACAAACAAACACATACACATGCACATTGCCATATAAATGCAATAACCTTCCACGATAACCCCAATTTCAGCTTAACTTTAAACGACTCATTATTCAAAAATTCATCTTCTTACAAATACCAAACAGTAGAATTTCTTATTACACAAATCGTATTCCAATTACATGTATATAATAGCTGTATAATTTCTGATTACATGATATGTGTGTGGGAGGTAAAGGTAAGATTATGTGGGCCTTAACATGGCTTCCCAGATTATACCTTGTTAAGGTTCGTAAAATATATTGATATCATCCTGGCAAAATGCTCCTCATTTCTCCATTTAATGAGTGTGTGGGTGCACGCACACCTGTTTCAGTCTATTCATTTCAAAACACATCATCTGACCGTATATGGAACCAAACTGAATTCTGCGGCGTGGAGAACGACGGCATTAATCACATGGCACTCCCATCGCCTTCCCATATGAGTATGTAAGCATATTGGCGTCGCTTGTCTATGAACCTGACGCCAGAGCTAACATAATTAACTAAGCTGAACTCACATTCATAAAGCCTCCCTTGTCCCTTCATTAAGGGAGATAAGTCTTCTGTTACAACAACCGTAACGATCCCCAATACATCGACCAACACATCCGAATGTAAATACGGTGTTGATGTTATGAATCATCTGGTTACCACCACGAAGGCTGCGTCAAAATCAAATTACTGATTACGTCGTTAGGAGTTCTGGGGCCTCGCTAATTGGCGTTTAATCACTTGATGGGTTCTAATTAGTGCGAATGAATGTCAAATTAAGCGCACATCGAATGTAATCGCGAAATGTTTACGAGCAACATGGAAGAGGAGGTGCAAACTTGTTTAAAACTGTATTCCGAAGACATTTCGACACGTGCTTTGGTTCGAAATGGATTGAACCCGTACTAATCATCATTCGGGGAATGCTTTGTCCTGGTGCAATCCGCTTTGAGAAAACGCACAATGCATAGTGAAGGATAATGAGTAATGCCAGGGGATTTGAGAAAAGCATGTCATTACGTAGTGTATGAAGAATATGTTTTATTCCGGCACGCTGGTTCCTTTCTTTTAAATCACACTGGAGTGAACGCTGTTTCCTTGCAAATGCATATTTCTCCATCAAATACGTCCAAAGTCCCAACAGGTATTTACAATCGAAGTAGGCGTGGAGGTGATTGTATAATTACCTCGACTTTCTCACACTATTGTTGTTACCGCAGGTCAGACAGCACCTCACATATGCGGAATGAATGAATGGATGGTCGGACAATGCACAATCTAACTACTGAATGAATGAATGAATGAATGAAAGTTGAACACTGTCGAATCCGATTGCAAAACGAAGGACGGAATGAATGAACATGAAAGCGTGTCGAACACCTGTCGAATTCGACAGGAAAATAAATGGATGAATGAATGAATGAATGCGCTAGAAAGCTTGTCGAACTCCAGTCGAAAAGTATTTGCAACAAAGATCTATTCACCGTAAAAACAAGGTTTCACATATCAACCATGACCTATTAATTCTTTTGTCTAGAACTGAATTATTAATTTACAAAAACAACTAATAAAAATGTCCTTTCACCACATAAATTATATTCCTGTACAAGTAGTTTTTCATGATTCTTACAGATTTCATACCTCGGAGTGAACGCAATTCCAAAAGATGCTTTTTTTGGTCACAATTTATGTTCCCAACTTTTCTTGTACACGTACATCAATGTCATAATGCTGACTGTTGACTTGCTCAGCCCTTTCGTAAAGTGTGTCATAGGCTGCCCTCAACTACCTGGGGCTTGATGATAGCAAAAATTACATCGAGCCATGGTCTCAAAGGAAATGTTCTTCTTGAAAATTTATATTGTTTTTGGTCGCAACTTCAGGAATAAATAACGAGAAATGGAAGCGGTTTGTTCTTTATAACTTCAGTTTTTTGACAACAGCGCCATGGGGATACTGGTTTTGTTGACAGTACACGCAGTATCCGTGATAAAAGTTATACTAAGGATCAGGTTATAAGCATCAGTTACTTCTCTATACATTAAACTCATTCTCTCTTTGTCCTGTGCAAGAATAATGATGTTTTCAGCAGCCCATGCCTGTCGTGAAAGGCGACTAACGGGATCGGGTGGTGAGGCTCGTTGATATGTTTGACTCATGTCGTCGTATCCCAATTGTTCAGATCGATGTCCATGTTGACAATGACTGGATTGTCTGGTCCAGACTCGAGTATCCTGTGGTTCACCAAGGTCGTTAAGGACAACGACAAATCAAGCTTACTCGGAGTGATACATCAAACACTGTTTGAAGCATTTTTTAACAAACTCGCTCATACTTAGTTAGTTGCGTTTTATCATATAATACTTGAAATAAATAAGACAATCATCGTGGTTCACATAAGGCGATTCACCCAACTGCACTTTGCATTTAATCACAAGTGTTCGGCTTAATTCAATTAAATGCCATGAGGTTGTCTTCCGCAAAGGATCGAATTGATTACTGAAAGGGCAAAACTCCTCCCCAAACATATAAAGTCCAGAGTAAAGCGCACGGCAGCCGCTTTTTCCCCATCAATCATAAGCGAGTGAGGATTTTATCATTGTTAACAGTAAGAAAAGATTTATTTGCACAGTTCAGCTGATTGAACCTTCAACTAACCTCTAGTATTGTAACTTTGCAATATAACGTATGTGCCCCCGGTGTCTGAGTGAGTGAGTGAGTG
This sequence comes from Haliotis rubra, assembly GCF_003918875.1. Classification (NCBI taxonomy): domain Eukaryota; kingdom Metazoa; phylum Mollusca; class Gastropoda; order Lepetellida; family Haliotidae; genus Haliotis; species Haliotis rubra. The sequence goes on from NW_025767128.1 coordinate 364,254, forward strand.
TGGGTTGGACGGTGGGCTGGGTGGATGAGAGGTGTTTAATACCACAAGTCCCTTATTCCAACTACATCGCGGTGGTTAAACAAGATCGAGTCAGTCAGAGTCTGAAAGAATGAACATAGGACGATCTATAGTGTCACGATACTATCGCATCATCAAAGTCACTGTGTCTAACAACTCGCTTATATGGAAGTGAGTGAGCGAACTAAGATTTATAATCACATCGGCAATATCTTAGCCTTATCGCGACTAAAGCATGTTAAACATTGGTAATAAATAATGCAAACTTGTAACAGATGCCGACAAGGAACAGAAAGACAACTAGATTATCTCAGATAGAGATTTCAAACTATCCAGTGAAATTATACCACTACTGGAGGCATTACAACATACAAACGCGCTGTAGATAGCCCGCAACTGAACGTAGATCACCAAACTAGGAACATGAGGACGGACGTACTTTTGCTACCTGCATGGACCCTGGCTGGATTGACATCATTCCTTCAGGTTTTGGCGAGTTTTGAGCAAATTAGTCGTATATAAAAAGAAAAATACTTTCTACAATTAAAATTACGGAGGATGAAATATGCATGGACTTATGTGCCTACTCAGGGGGACACTTATCTCATGCTACCTCAACCCTCCTTGAAGGTACAGTCACTAGGAATCTCAAGTACTTATGCATTCGTCCAAAGTAAACTGTTTTCCTACTAATAACAATATACATGTTTTCTAAACAAACATCAATTAATTCAATTTTCTTTAAAACTCCAATTATTTGATCAGAACTAATATCAGTCAAAATACCTTATCCTATCCATGATGATTTGAAATATTGATCCCTTGTGATGGAAAAGTACACAGTGTGATTTACCGTTATTCTTTCATCCCAAGGGATACAAAATGGAGGATCCTCCCCTTTCATGAATATATCTTGAATCGACAATATCTCTTCCAACCTGGACGGACAATCCAAGCAGGTGTAACCGATGGTTGGTTTAATTTAATGAAACCTACTGATACCTACTTGGGTGTCCCATTTCTTTTGTATTGGATCTCTTATGTAAAATCTAATGATGTTATGAGAATTGGTGTCACAGAATTGTTGAATACTGCTTTAACTGTAGCACCAGCTGTAAGAAAATGAAGCTGTCATCTGATATATCTTGAAGGTATTGATCTGTATCAAGTGAAGGTGGCACTAGCAGATGTGAATCATTACCTTTTACTGTATGTAGTTGTAAAGTGAGTGAGTGAGTTAAAATTTAACGTAACATTGACAATATCTCGTAGCTGTAAAGTATGGGACCGAGGAATGCAAACATCATCATCGCATATGAAACAATGTGCACTAATTACATCACTAGTAAAGTCGCATAAAGTGGGCAACATCAATACTGAAGGATTGTCTCGTCACTTGAACACCCTACAAAGAAACAGTGCGTAAAACTCCTTTTTGTTGTTTCAATATGTAAGTGTGCAGGAATGTTGTTAAAAGCGGCTTAAATCATCACATCACTAGTCAAATCGTGGGCTAATGTCATGGCTGAAGGAATGGTTCGTCATCTGAAAATACCATAAAGAAACAGTGTGTAAAACTCCGTTTTCTTGTTTCCAATCTGGCGGCTTAAACATCACATCATTATTAAAGTCGCATGAGAGAAGGCAGAGTGTCTGTGAGTGTTGTGAAATATTGTTACAAGCGGCATAAAACCCTAATCACTCACATGCATGCACCAGCTGAACTTCGCAATAATACCAAACTACCTGTGTAATGCATAATTCAAAGTAGGACATCTTAAAGCATCTTTTTCACCACAACTTTATGGCTTTGATACAAAATGAAGCTTTCGGTTTCGCAAACACGACAAAATCAGCGATATCATCGGAGCAAGTGTTTCCTCGTCTGTTACAGACGGATAAGGTTCATGCGAGATGTACTTAATGCTTCCTCTATCCCTTATGACTTGAAGGTCAGCCAATGAGGTTCTGATACCCTCAAGAGTCGGCGGAACCTGAACTCTGATGATGTCTGCTCATTACGGGAGGCACTCAATCAGATCAGAACATGCTTTGAAATTTACCCTTCCAATCAAGACACGGTGTCCATTAAATGCGCCTCAATGGCAGGCGGCTGGCTGCGTATCAGACACCATCACGAAAGGGTCATGGTCCAAGTGCAAATCAATGTTCGACGAAAGAAAACAAACATCCATGTCTGATTTGACGACTATGCGCACTTCCGGTTGGGGACCTTAACTTCAAAGCGACGCCAACACCACGATCGAGCATGTCTTCTTGTAAGAGTCCCTCTTGTACAAGAGGACTGCGTATGAGTGAAAGGGTCACGGGGTTCTAAAACATTGATCATTATTGGTTGAGGAAATTACATAAAGAAACTTCGATCACAGAGTTTACTCGAGGTTCGTACATCTGAATAGGACTTTAGGTACTTCGAGCAGCCCATTGTCAGTTTGTGGCCTCGGTCAATAATCCTTGAAACAGTTTGAACACTTTGTGAGCCAACTTTTAAGCAAACTCTAGCGGCAATAAAGTCGATGGTTTCTACTATGTAATTGTCGTGGTCATTTCAGTTTGTGTGCAGGACCTTTATCTCTTCGTTGGACCGCTTCCATCGGAAATTGATGATGGCGATGGGGGGATCGTGGAGTTTTCTTTGATGCTAAATTGCTCAATTTCCCTGCTTGTTTCGTTTATCATCGTTTCGAAAAATATACCTTTTTTATGAGACGTACAATAAGTTTAAATGAGCGATATTATTGCAAAAGATTAGGAACAATTTTCGTGGCCACTCGTAATGGGCATGATCTAAAGACATAATGGGAAAACACGCGCAAGCGAGAGTCTATGGTAATCCAACTCTTCTCATTTGATAGGTTTCAGATCTTTCTGTGGTGAACGCAACAACGCTGTAGTCAGAGCTATGCCAGGATGTCTAGAGATGTTGGGGTTTTTTCCTTGACAAATATATCCGACATACGTGGTTCCTTTCATCTCAATTGAGACAAATTACGATTGGAGTTTAATGTTTGTCTTGACTAAAAGATTTATACAGATTCGTGATGAACATTTTCTTTCCGACTGCACTACTCGTATACATGGACGGAAACAAAGAATAATTTATATACTGATAATGTATGTGCAATACATTGTTTCTTTAACATTGAATGTGTGTTATTATTATCATTGCTACTACTAAATATATGTTGAAAATAACAAAATATTCCCGACAATATTTGTCATGAGGGTTTGATTGACACAATTGCAATCCCAGAAACCTGGCAACTCTTATCCCCAACAGCAACCAAAATCATACAGTCGATCCGTTAATGTTATCACACATACTGCACTGAGTAGCAAAGTGTTAGCATCTGTTTTACACTGACTGTCGTTGACATATTTAGTTTGGTAATAAACAAAGATGATGTCGCGTCACTGCCGATATAAAAACGTTATGTAAGAAAGTGTAAGATATTAAATATATATTAAGTCTGTACATCTTCACATGTGTATAATGTTACCATTTTACCATTTTCTCTGTGATTACGCTATCTGCCGTTATAGCGATAATCACACTAGCGGCGTCTCGAAGACTGAACACACAAATCTATTGACCTGTGCGAAGATAGATACACGTACCTCAGCTTTGATGCAATGAAAACTGGCGTGAGAGTTCCATAACCTTATCACATCTTAAGTTAATGACCTGGGTCGCGCGCGTGTAACCGAATACTGAATGTGATTAATACTACTCACGCTTTGACAGGAACAAGAGAAATGGCCAGTTTAAACACGCTCTAACCTAGAACTGTGATTACCATTTGACTGTCATATACGTAACAGATAGAGGTACAAGTTGTCTATTCGTACACAAACGATTCGATAGTGTGCTGTATCCTAATGTCTTGCCACGTGTGATGTAATGGAATTTTGCAATCGAAGAACAAATGATCCCATAGTGTGATGAAGCCTAAAGTCTTGGCACTTGAATTGTCACCTGATATTGAGCTTGATACTTGGTTCTTTGTCGTGTAATAGTTAATAAGCTAATCAGACACAAATGTAGAAATCTTGTTATGTGGCTGTCAAATGAAATAACATCCTGATGTTATCTACGCCCCACAAATATTACTGAAGGTAATAACAGTTTAGATAATGGGTCTCAAGACCACAACATGTAAGTTGAGATGTCGGATATTAGGACTATAACAATTGGCCACATGTTTCTAATGACAGTCATTGATTAGGAAAGTACTTTTAAAACATGTCTTCCCTTGCAAAAAATCGGACATGGCTCCGGGAATGTGAATAACTATAAATATATTTGGTTCAAATAAGAAATGTGTCCAAACCTTCAATAAATGTTACTGTTGTCTGTATATCTCTATTTTTGGGAATTTAGAGAACACAAGGACGTCTAGAAGAATGTATGCATGTGAATACTGGATTTGACCATACGAAGTCAACCCATCAAGTTTGAAAACAGTCGCCATCACACTGCAAACGTGAGGTACAAAACTCAATAATGATGCCTTTATCAAATTTATAACCGTCGCTTGATCTTATTTGTTTTCTTCATTTATGCCACTGTCAAGTATGAATGGACACTTTCTGTCACCCGACACCTATTAGGGCATATTATCAAAGGGACGATAAAAGTATTGCAGTTAAACCTAATGTAAGAACAGTGTTTGTAGAACGGACTTCTTATGTCAAAAATAAATCTCAAAGCTAAAAAAATCCACAGCTTGTTCCAAAACATTCTTCCACATGAAAGAGCACCTCATCGACTCCGACAAGAATATCGAGAGATATATGTGTTTGCAACGAGAACTAGTTTGCGACAAACCTTCAAGGGATTGGATTCTTGTTGGACGTTAACACATGATTCTTTTGAAATGTATTTTCATTCAAATACCCTTCTAAAGACCTTCTGTCAAGAAGGTCACGGACAAAAGAGAGGGAATGAGGGAAAACAGAAGTCACATTTGTCGTAGCATTGCAAACATATTAAACATTGTTGAAAGCTCAGTCAAGCAATCAATCCTTCCAAAGCACTTACGGCCCAATAGTTTGCGTCTTCAGGGCAGAATGGGCACTCGGCCGGTCTATCAGACCAAGAAGGTTGCCTACTAGAAAAGCCACCGTCTTCTGAAAAGTGTCGTTTTAATGATTGAGAGATTGATCAAAGACTGGCGAGAGTTCTTGAAACTTCGACAAACCAAAGTGCTGACTGTAAGCCCATTTTGCTGCTTCTTCCACTGGCATTACCATTTTTGTGGCACAATGAAACCGATTAGCTCGCGTCATCTTACACTAAAATACTCACTAATGCTGGATGAAGCGTGTCTATGCATGTTTAAAATGTGTCAGCGTTAAAGAGAAACTGTACATCAGAAGTAACATTTTACTTGTTCGTGTATTTATACGCCCATGAATGCTGTCACTGTATGAATTTTAGTTGAAGTTACGGACGCAGATATTTGACGTTCAGTGGGACCTGTCAGACATAACGACATCACCATACAAAATCATAACCAGCAATGTTGATGGTGCACGGGTGGCCTGGTGGTGGAAGGCACCACACAGGACAGAGAGCTGCATCATGTGCCTGCTGGAGGTAGGTTCGAATCCCATATTCGATGTAAACATAATATATTAATTTGGTAGTAGTTGTACATGGGACACCCATATACGAATGATTTTCCTTTGAGTGTTGACATTGTTCTTGGTGTTGACTATTTATATTTTCCGCAGAGGGATTTCGCTATGACAATAGAGAGATATAACAAAATGCCTGAACCAAGCAGACAACGTTATAAAATACACAAATGTGATTCTTGTCCTGTGGATACCATCATTGATAAGGTAAACTGCTATGATTGAGGTAACTCTCTGTAAGATGGTTAATGTGAACTACTATCAGGAACTGTGTGTTAAAACTTTACGTCACATCGTAACGACAAAAATCATGTACTGAGAATAACTATATTTATACATTTTAAAAAGCTGTCAGCGAAGAACAGTATCACAATTAATTAAAACTAGTTTCAGTTTAGTGCAAAATGCTTAATCATTTCTCAACAACACAACATAAAGTCGGGCTATAGATCGCCAGCAACTGAAGGTAGAAAAGCCATGCTCGGGACCGTAGAGACTTACAGTAGCTTTGCGACCTGCATGCTTCCTGGTTGGATTTACATCATCTCTTCAGCTGTTGGCAGTTTTTCTATCACCTTAGCCATGAATTAAAACAACTAAAAATCTACGATAGAAAATCTGGCAATGATACACATATCGATTGAATGATGTGGTTTTAAGTACCCTCTTCTTTTGTCGTATAAAAACATATGTAAGTAAATGGAATTATCTTAACTTTTTAACTTCATACCTGCCTTGTTTTTAATGCACCAATTTTGCTATAAAACGTCCGCATATCCATTTACACTAAGTTGTAGGTGTTGTCGTGATGTGTCTCAGTTCAATGAGTGAGTTTGGTTTAACGCCTGCTTTGTACAGTATTCCAGTCATATCACAGCTTGATGTAGGATGACGCAGGTTGTCGACGTTTACCACTGTGTTGGAACCAGAATAGCAGTGCCTTAGCCGCGCCTTTGTCCAACCTAGGCCCAGTGTTGTCAGATGACCTTTGTCAAGTAGTATGGTAATTGTATAATATCAGTTATTGTTGTCTTAAAGTCATTCAACTCATTGATAACCTTCGTTCAAATCTTACTATTGTCCAGTCGTCCCGTTATTCAAATACAAATGAGTAGGACTTCAAAGACTTTGAAACTGTTATATTTATGCAGCAATAAATGTACTTAAATGAGAATCACTAATTTAAAGTCTCATAGAAGCTGGAAACTATCCTGAGAACGGAACTTCCAATGCATCGCCGATGCATCAACCAAGTCAAGCAGTCAACATCATCTTGGTCAGTGTAACTGTGTTTAACACCTAAACACCATCGTGGGGTTAAAAGATCACAAACTTAATAAACTGTAAGAATTGATCGCGAATTCAACTGGCATCTTGGAATAACGTTCTGTCATAAACCCTTGGTAACTCATCGAAGCCTTGGCTAATGGTGTGAAAATCCAGTTCCAAGTCCCTCATAACAACAGAAATCGATAACTCTGTATGTGTTGTCATATGATGAAACCTGCATAAGAAAACGCCGAATGCGTTTGTCATTAGCAGGGCTTGGCTCAATTACCCACGGGTTAACAGTTCAACCCAAAAACGATGATCAAATCAGAAACCTTACTTCAGCCAGCGTCCTCGCCAGCCGCGATAAACCCACGCTGAAATGAAAAGTAACCGATTTGTATTGACGTGGCATTTGGAGCCATTTATGTTATTTAATCTGTCTTTGTAGTTTCTGTGGCTTCTGTTTGTTTGTTCAGTATATGATTCCTCATAACAGCTATATTGGTTTGAAAAATAGGATGTTACTAATATGATGGCAGCATTGCGACAATTCTCAACGATTATTGATTTTCAGTCGCAAAATGAAATTGTAGGTATGGTGCCTTGTGCTTATTTCTACATAAGAAATTTGTTCAGTAGGAAAGTGTCAACTTTCATCATCATGTGTTGTAAATGTCTGGTGAATGTAGAGTCTAGCAATTGGCTTGGTTCAGGTATAATCTAGATATATGTGAAGTCTACCGCCAGCTGGGTAACTCTACAGTTATGTATGTATGGACTTATATGAAGTATGCATCAAAGTACAAAACAAGTTCTAAGGAATGCTGTTCTGCACACAGATAATGAAATGTAGAGGCCTATAAAATCATGATATTTAATTACCTGCAGTAGATTCATTGACGAGGCAAATGATGACAAAGGCAATTACACAAAATGGTTTGACTTAAGATGCAAAATGGATTTGATAAAAAAACTCTCCAACATTCATCAAAGACGTGAATATACTTGCTGTTGCTTGTCAGATTATGATATAATTATCAAAAATACATTTAGGTTTTATTTTTTATTATTATGCGTTTTGATGATATCAATGAAACAGATTTTCCTGTGTGGCAAATACGTAGCTGATCCAACCACATCAGAAAGTAACACCCACTGCAGCGGCAATTGTTAAAGACAATTATCAGCTTCCCTTCTATCTTCATGCTGTAAGAACTATATATCTTACTTACTCTGTTCCTGTATACGTTTGTGGTATTGGTAGAATGTGCAGAGTATGTTTGAAGAGAGCTTTGGTTATAAAGAAAGAAAGGTGAAATCATAACACTCCCGTCGTCCTTTGATGCGTGAGAGAATTAATGACGGTTCTTGGGAAGGGCTCCACTTTTATTAATCTCGTCAACCTTTCCTTACACATTTCATCTAAATATTGAGATTCCTTACATTTCATCTAAATATTGAGAGAAATGGTCGATCAGATCTTTATAATGTGTTTGAAGTGATTGATTTTGGGGTTGATGTCTCAATCCTGCAAGCATTAAACGTGTGACACTTTGGGCAGAACAAACGGAGACAGGCGTTTGTAACTTAAGATAAGTCGGTGGTACAGCCATGTTTAGTAGACTATTTCTTTGATGGTTTGCTGATCAATCTAGAAAATGTAAATGACTCCCTAGTTCCAATATGACAAGGCGTGTTACAATTCCAATGTTGAAGTGAACACCTTTATATTTCATCACACTTGACAGTAATGTCACAAGCGGTCCTTCTGGAATCCGAAAGTATAAATCATGTTTCAGTGTTGGAACCGACTCGCGTTGCACTTAGGTATTAGTAAATTTGGAGATAAACCGACTGTGTTTTCATATTGGAGTAGTTTCATTGTACAATCGGTAATTCTTATATTAATTAGCATCCGAGCGCTTTTAAGTTGTCCATTTGTCATATTTTGGCTATCAGAATGAATAATTAAAAAAGTCAGATTATACTTATCGAATCCTTCCAACAATATCATGGTGGGGTACATCTGAAAAGAGCTTCACGCATTCTACCCAAGTAGTGAATCGATCCCAGGGTTTGAGGTGACAAACCAAAACGTTACATGCTAAATTATGTAAGTGATTTAAGTGACCTCGACTTCTATCCTGTGGGGAATAAGGAATATGTTTCGGAGGAAATAATCCAGATCATAAGGTAATATGATAAGCACGTTTGATCGGCCTTAAAGTACAGCCATTAACTAACCTTATAACAATGAGTCAGGTTTAAGCCATTGAGAGGACTATGCGGTAATAGAGTGCTGGCGTGGGACTCATATAATAATATAATGGGCTTCCGACAGTATACTCTGGTCGTGGGGAGAATCGAACCATTGTCTCAGCTTTAGGGGAAAAGCTTCAACCACCCGACAACCCCTAAGTGGATCTGATGGTACGACAGATTTTGAGGAATGTATTTCTACCAGTATTACATCATGTATCAAAGAAATGTCACAGAAATGGATAAAAGCCGTGTAGTCAAGTAGCTTATTGGATTCCGTGAAAGTTTTTTGAAGAAAGCAAATCATATATTATATTATGTTTATATGTTAAAGGAGCTTTAAAAAATGTTTGGTTCCAATCCGAATTTTCATGCGAAAGCTATTTTTAGCTCAGAATCCAAGATAGCCGCCAAAATTTAACCGTGAACTGAAAAAGTAGCAAAACCCCGGAACAATACATTTATTTAATATCAAATACCATGCATATTTGATTAAGGAATATACTATCATATGCTGTAAGTAAGCCAGATCATTTTAGTTTGCTTTTAGTCTTAAATTTACATAAAAAAGGTTATTTTTGCTCTAAATGTTAACGATGATTGACAGTCACAATGGTGAATAAAACCCCTATTTGTGCACAAAGCATATATTTTATATAGAACTAGTACACTATGAAAAAGGAATATGCTTCTTACCCTGTTTATCAACTGAAGAAGACGTTTTCACATGAAACTGAGATCCAAGAAATATACTCTTTCAAATAAGAAACGCATAAGCAATTTTTAGAAGATTTATTTGCGTTAGTTTAAGAGCAATTATTTCATGTAATCCCAATGGTAAAATATGAAAATTCAAACGTCTGTAGACAGGCAGCAACATTTATTGACGTGTTTCTGTTTACTTAAGTCTAGAGGTGGCGTCAAAGTCAGTACTTTGTATTGCTATCATTGGCAGCAATTACTGCTAGGTACAGTCTGTATAAGTTGACGAAGTCGCTCTTGTGGAATTCTGCCCCACTCTTCCTACAACACGATCGCCAGTTGTGGAAGTGCCTGAGGCACGTTTTGACGTTGACGTAAACTTCGATCGAATTCATCCCGGGTTCAGATCTGGTGATCGGGAAAGCCATGGCAAGACATTGACGTTAGAATTGGAAAGGTAGCTGACAGTGACGCGTGCTGTATTTGAAGTAGCTTTGTTAAACTGGAACAACTCCCTCTGTCGGTCCATAATCGGAAGCATGTGATAAGCAAGGACTTCGTTGATGTACCGATCTGCTGTCAAATTACCCTGAACCACCACTAAATCAGATCTCTATGTGCTGGATATTTCACCCCACAGCATGACACCTTCTCCACCTAATCTGTCGACCTGTCGAATGCAATTAGGGGCAAAACGTTCATTTCTCCGACGGTAAACACGCTGTCTTCCATTTCGCCAACTGACCTTCTTGATCGAATCCGCACTTCACGCAATAGATTCCTGAAGGTTTGGTCAGAAATTCTTTTCAAACCAGGGATGTGTTGTGCAGTCTCCACGGCTGTGGCAAGACGATGACGCAAGTGAGCAACCCAGATGTAGCGGTCCTTTGCTTGGGTGTTAACTCTTGGACGGCTGCTTCTCGGGCGGAATTGGTCTGCAGGAAACGACCCCGAAGGCGAGATATGGAGCTCTGATGATAATAATATGTGCATTATATTGCGCTACACTCCAGTCACTAGGTGAATGCTCATAGCGCTAGCAATCAAAGCACATCACATTATTACCCCAGAAAACCCAAGCTGCCTGTGGCAAATTTGAACAAACTCACTTGCCTAAGGTGAGACCACATGTATCACATGTGCTTTGTTGTGGGGAAGGACTGAAGTCCTAGAAACTGTCAGGAGTCAAGCTGCCAAACACGGTCACACATCCAAGGGCTCTCCGTGCCCAACGTTGCTTAACTTCAACTGATTTGTGACCTGAGCTCGATGCACAAGACCACACAACACCACATGTGATGAACGTTGAAATGTCAGCCACTGCAGACTGCGACTCCCCAGCTTTAAGGCGGCCTTGGCGGCACTCAGTCGTGGCATGATGAATTCCTCTTTTCCAGGCAAAAACGAATCACTTTTGCCTTTTAGAGTGATCGATACCGCCTGCTTATCCGCTTATTTGCACCTGCATTTTGCTTTGCATGTTTTCTTGGTGACGTTTTGGCGAATATTTCTTCAAACGCTTCTAAAATAAGGGGGAAAGTTGAAATCGCTGCGTTTTGGTGCTGAAGCTGTTTACAATCACACAAAGATGACGTTTTGGAAAGGAATAGTATATTTGTATTGTTTTGCAGCAGCAGCATGGGTCCAACATTCTCAAAATCACCTATGCATTTCTTTTTTTAAAGTGTGGAATTATTTAAGGCCTTTTCTCATGGTCAAACACGGAGTCAAACTGTCTTGGCTACTACAATATACAATCGATTTGGTACGTCATTCAATTTTAATGCGATTAATTTGAGTTAAATAGATGTCCAATGATTTTAATGTTAGGCTTGATGTTTCTTATCAGTCACTATCAGTTTCAGTGTCTGAATCGCTGAGCTGAATAGTGAAGACATCTTCACAAGAGTCAGCCATTGGGCATGTACACATTTCAGTGCATGGGAGTCTGTTCTTGTGACATACAGAGAGTCTGGTAGAACATCTTGTTGCAGTGCGGCCACATTTCACCAGTTGAAAGATCGCTGCAGGAGCTGGAGGAACTGTTGTGGTGACTGGTTTGAAACCGTCCTCGGTTAGAGTCCAGCCATGCTTTTCTGGGGAAGGAAGTTCATTGTAGGCACAGATGGCATTAAGCCAGATACATGTATATGCTTGTAAATGTGATCTCAGCATGTTTAGTGTCAGTGCTGCAAGGTTGGTGGAAGATTTTCTGCCTGTACTTGTTTCTTTCCGAACAACCACCAGCGTGCTTTTGAAATAATATACCCTATACATAATACACTTGAGGAACAGATTACCTGTCTCTGTCAGTTGTGCAACTGGACAATCAGATTCCATATCGACGTCTGCATTTGTAATTTTGTTGACAGAAATATATGATAAAAATGATTTCTCCCCACGTGTATTTGATATTTTTTTCAAAGGTTATAACCATTATATACCGAGAATAAAAAGTTAAGCGCAAGTCTATTTCAAAACTAAGATGTGAAGCTGTGGAAATGTTAGGCTAAAATAATGGGGAAGACCAATCCATATTTAGAGAAGGTTCATCCGGTAACTGATTTAGGGATATCATAAACATTTGTATTTACAATTGAAGGAAATATTGTTAAAGATATGATGGCACTGATTTTTAAAGCAAAATAACTATTCCTATTTTGCTTATATAACACTATTAAACGTAGGTTTCACTTGTTAAAACTGACAACCATGTGACCATATAACAGTCATTTCTAAGTTTCACTTTTCAGAAGAAGGTAACCTTTTTGAGGAAAACAAAATGCATGTTCTCCAAAAGCGCATACATCCTCTTTAAAGTAAAAGATCATTTCCATAATGGTTTTGTCTTTAAACTAAAAGTACTAAACCAAATTATGATAGTTGGGGTTGGGGGTGGGTGTGTGTGTGTGTGTGTGTGTGTGTGTGTGTGTGTGTGTGTGTGTGTGTGTGTGTTTGTGTGTGTGTGTTTATGAAAGATTTCCTATGAGACAACCTATATTGGCAAATATATTGGGTGGCTTTTTAAACACAGTATAGAATGATCCGAAATGAAAACACTTAACACTTCGAGGTTGTTTTAAGGGATTTCATTATATTCTTATTTATTTTCAAAGAACTTTGCTTTAAGAAGAAAAGCTTTAAACGTATTAATAAAAAAAATGATAAATCATAATCTGATATTTACCAACTACATTTTAAAATAAGGACTGCTCCCTTGGTGACTGTCTCACCAAACAGAAATAAACATCTCTTTTTAATTTCATACATAACTGTTCTTTCACTTTTATTAATAACTTGAATTACATTGATTTTATAAAATGAAGCAACCGCTTACTTACAAAATGCACAAAACCTATAGCTGCTTAAATTCGTCTGCTAGCTGCCATTTTGAGAGAGAGGGGGTGTTCATTATTTTCACTTTTTCTTATTTATGAAAAATATTTTGGGGTTTTCTTTTAATTAAAAAATCCATGAAATAGAGAAACACACTTGGATAAAGTTAATAACCTCAAACTTTAAATATTCAACTCTCCCATTATGACCTACTGGCCGCTTTAGCAACCTTTTCACAACCATTTTGTACAGTGCTCAAAAGTATTATTTGCACCATATTTCAGCTTGGAACCAAACTTTTTATTAAACTAGCATGTCTGATGCATACAAGAAACATAATGTCTTGCTTTCATCACAAAACTTCCACGGGACTTGAATATTGTACCCATCCTTACACACTAATGTGTAAATATTTCGAAAAGCTACGTTAAAGTTTGGTGTCTGATATGTCTCAAGTGAACCTTTGTGTACACAAAGCCACCATCACTGGACATTTATGCAGTTCCAAAGCACGAATACGTGACCTCGTCTTTAAGGAAGGACTTGATCGGAACTAAGTAAATGGCCTCCAATTGTGCTTTTATGAAAGGTGATTTTGTTATCGTAACGGAAACAGTACAATAGCGAGTCATACATGGATTAATGAGGAAATTTGCACAAAATATGAAACACCAGTTTTAATTCTCCATTGCTTATGGAACAGTTACTTCTATCTTAGTCACAACCTGAAACTGTCGATCTTTATTCAGTGTTAAAACTTAAAAAGTAGTTGTGAGCAAATATAACACATGCTGTTATATTTAGGTCCTGGGCCGCTGCCATGTTTTGGTCTCTATCATACATCTAAATGTACATGCCACCTAAGACAACACGACTTTAGGCAGTTTCTATCAGATAACTCATAAGATTTTCAATGAGCAACTCTCGTAAAGTTCATCGCATCCATTAAAAAGAAACACACTTGAGGCAATGCTAACACCAATCCATCATCTTTCTCTTACCAATACAGACGTATGGGCGTAAAATATATCAACTAAATAACAATATTTAATATATGGCTCAAAAATGGCCCGTCAGTATAAACGACGCTAGGAAAAGGAACATCACATTCATCATAAGGTTTATCGAGTCTGGCTTGGATGAGTGCTAAAGTAAGATTTGATCATCGCCTTTGATTTGAACTGTTAACCCGTGGGTTATTGAGCCAAGGCCTTCCAGTGACTAACGAATTCACCGTTGGCTTACGCAGTTTTCGTCATATGCCAATAATTACACAATTATCGACTTTCTGATTTTATGATGGATTCCGAACTAGATTTTCGCATCATTAGCCAAAATTTCGATGCGTTACGGAGGAATTATGACAAAACGTTTATTCCAAGACGCATGTTTTAAAGACAACTACACCAACCAATATCTTTGCCATTGGAACTGCTTATGGAGACTGTTTGGGTTCGTTTAAGCGTTGATGCAGTAGAAGTTCCTCTTGGGGGTTGTTGCCAGGCTATACACAACTTTAAACTAGAATTCCATCTTGAGAGACTTTTTGAGGTTAGCGCCCATTTTCAAGGGCATAAATCTTACCGTTTCATATTCTTGTAGTTTCGACCAGGTGTATGTAAGGGAACGGGCGGGCGGGTAAAGTGTGAACGAAGAACAAGTATTCAATATATGCCATAAATTCCTCTAAATAACTGTGACCGACCAAAAATTGTTTCTGAAAGCATAACCAAGGACCCAATTCGTTAAACCTAGTGTTGGGTAATGCACATGCGGACCAATCTTATTGATAGACTTGTACAAGAAGAGGTCGACAATGAGGAAGCCCATTCATTGATACCATTCCCCATAAAAATATTGAATTAAATGTAATGTAGGTTTTGAATGAGTACTTATTAAAGCAACTTGCATTAGCACTTTAACAGGGGGAGTTCATCTGTTAAACATATACTCAAACAGTGGAACGTAATTTACTTCTTTTGTACAGGATACTGTATTAATGTTTACAGGTTGGGTTCCCAAGAGACAGGCAGAAAGATTGACAATCGCCCAGGTGACCACTTTGATCACTCTAATGTCACAAGATGTAGACGGCATCAATTAGGGAACTCTGAGATTAACACGGTACTATTTATATTCATTTCTGGTACAAGTATTAAGTCATATAAATTGTTACACATTGTCTCACTTTTACTTACATCGTCTTGTTCTAAAGGGAATAAGTAAAATTAAACTCATTATTATAATAATTAGATTTGCTAATTAATTCATTATAGAAACAACTCGAGGGAAAATATAATCTCGTTATGATTATATCAACGCCACATGCCCAGTACATATGTTCTCAATGCAAGGAAATGTTAGGGAGGAGCGGCATTTATTTTCTTACATAGGACTTGATTAGCTCCAGAGTTCGTTTCGGTTTATCTTTGGTCGTTTATATTCAATAATTCAAACTATTCCAGAGCCAATAATTTGGATAAATAAATGT
Organism: Haliotis rubra; assembly: GCF_003918875.1. Lineage (NCBI taxonomy): Eukaryota > Metazoa > Mollusca > Gastropoda > Lepetellida > Haliotidae > Haliotis > Haliotis rubra. The sequence continues at coordinate 379,993 of NW_025767128.1, forward strand.
CATTGTAAGTACTGACAAAAACAAACACCAAACAAAGTCCTTTAGAACAACCCTATTCTTCTAAAACCCTATAATGGTTTTAGTTAATGCTTTTACATGGGTTTCCTGATATTGACATAATAGGTTTGATTTGAATCGTTTTTCGTCAAGACGTTGCGGACAAAATGTCCCATTCTTTAACCAGGCTTTCTTTCAATCTCTGGCTAAGAGGAATGCTAATCAAGATCTGGCAAAATTCGTGATTCCAAAGTATGTGAAAACTCTTTTCAGGTGACCGCTCATGTCCGTGTCAGATGAAGCTTGCCTTTGTTATATGATGGTGTCAGAGACGCTGAAGGTACAAGCCTTTGTTAATCTAGCTTCAAAATGCAAAGGTCGCAGACAGACTGGATTTATATGATCAAATGGCCAGCTGGAGACTTGCAGCACACGCTGTCGATTTACTACAGATTTACGAACATAAATCAGACCAGGAGAACTATGACTGCGATTATCCAGTTGACGTTTGCTGACTTTGTTGGAATCGTTTTGTGAACGCTATAGGGACTTACGACCTCCTTACACATCCGTGGCTCTCGGCTAGTACTCTTTGTGGTGCAGTACAAGGTGCCAAGCATCTGATTGTACTAGAGGGAATGAACGCGGGGTTTGTTTAGCGTTGCTGGTGCCACGTGTGGTGAGACGGGAGAATGTTCCATATATTTAACCCGTCGTGGTATTTTCTTTGGCATACGGTTGTTTGTGTGGTGCAGCTAGTTATGTTATATGCATTATGGAGTATTGCGCATCTTGCTAGAACCTTGCAGCAGGCATTCAACGAACATGATTGACTACACAGTGGAATTGTTATCTCTCTCATCATTTGAGTGAATGTTACGAGTTATCGAAGCAGTTTTATTTTAATTGAGAAAGGGAATACAATCAAAATGGGTGCAGCTTTGCAAAAAACTGTTCACGATAATTATTATTCAAACATACCATGACGATGTTTCATGATGCTTCGAGCTTATCCGTCCTCGTCTCTCTCTGCGAAACCCATTCAGAGAGTATTGTACGTGTCTGGGAGATGAATGACGACGACTTGTGCAGAATTAGTCAAGATATATGTGCAGTCAATAGCCAGTAGGGTAACTGTGCGGTAGTGTGTTTATGTTACAGTCAGACTGTGTTATCAGACCCATTTCGTAAAATGACTGAAACTTTCAGTTAAATCGTGATATGACTGTTTTGGTCAGTTAGTTCATGAAATGACTGAAATTTCTAGTCATTTCATGAAATGACTGAAATTTGTCCCTGTGAGTTACACTATCTGACTGAAATGGTTGTTCGTTGGTGATACTTCATATATGATAAAACAAAATATACATATTATATTTTCTATTTCATATACGTGTAATCAGATAACAATCATTATTCATAGCACATACACAGAAGGGCAGGTCTTGGCACATACAGTCATTACTTGTTACAACGGTTGAAGCTATTATGGCAAAGACTTTTACATTTCAGCTTGGCCCTAACACACTTGCACCTAATTGTATGGCACCTTTCAACAGTCATTTCACGAATTGACTGAAAGTTTCAGTCATTACACGAAATGACTGATAACACAGTCTGACTGTAACATTTATACTTAGACTTGAGGTATGCCTCAAAGCACAATACATTTTCTGAGGACAGCTGTTTTACTCACAAGAGACTACATATTTTCATTGAAGAGATACATAAACACGATTAGTCGTTTGCACTATGCGAGCGTCGAGGCAAAGAATGATAGGACTCGCAGGGACGGATAAAAGAAAGGTGAGGTGAGGTGAAATTGGGTTTTAACGTCGTGCTTGAGAATATGTCGCTCATATGACGACGTGCATGCGTATGTGTATGTGTGGCTGCTTGTACTAGCCCAGACTTAAGCTGGTTTTATAGTGCTAGCATGAATACCCCACTCAGACACATTATACTGACTCCGAGCCGACCAGTCCTTGTTATACCCATTAATGCCGAGCGCCAGGCTGCGACCAACAAGTACCATATTTTAACGTCTTTTGGTATGACGCGGTCGGGGATCGAACCCGCGACCTTCCGCTCACCGGGCGGACGCTCTAACCACTACACCACGGAGGCGGTGATAAAAGAAAGAATGCAATTGACCACCATATCGCACGAAGTTATAAGATTGAAAACCCTGGCCAAAACACTGCAAACGTAAGGCAAAAAGAAACACAGCTGATATCCGTATTTAACGAATCACCATCGAATACTCATGTTGTGTATGTTACATTTTTAGCCACATTCCTACATGAGTTTTTACGTTAGTTTCTTTAACCCGGAAGTGTATTATACAATATGAAAAACATCATTTTATCTTGAATATAATTTTCCTTACTTTTTTCATACTAAATGAAACCATCAATAGTTTATTTCCTACGACAAATACTTAACCTAATCTAAGCATTTCGTAAAAAGTATATTTTTCCGCTTTTGAAGGGAAGAATCCTTTTTCATCTTCTTAATATCAGCAGAATTTATAATGTAATGAGTGCTATGATCAAAGGACACATTTTTACTTATCTTGTTGATGTAAATGTAGTCAGGATTAGTAGAATCCACAAACTAATATTTGACAACAGAAAAAAACCACACACTTCGCCCTTTGATGTGTGATTGAATATATATATTGCGGGCAACAAATAAGGGAACACCAGTTCATCGCAGTGTTCCTTTATTTACAATCAGATTTTCACTCACAGTGCAATACAAAGTTTGTGACGAAACCTGGAAAAGAATAAAGGAACACTTGTACTTTCATGTGTTCCCTTATTTGTTTCCCTCTATATATAAAGGTTCTGTGGAAAAGCTCAAGTGTTATTAGTCTTGCGGGTTTTGTCGGACACATTTCATCTAAATAGTGTTGGAAATGATCTTCCATTAGTCTTTATATTGATTTTGGTGTGATTGAATTTCTTTCATTTAGTAGATGGTTTTGTCAACAACGTTGTAGTATTTGTGATTGTACAATCCATTTGTCATGTAAACAATAGCGTGAGTTCCTGAGGTTGATTGTACGCATTTTCCAACAATGCCACAATTTATTCAACTTACCCATTTGGGCAGTTGGACTTCTGGGTGACGAGCTTATGTTACAATGTAAACCCACCACAACGTCCCTGTAAGGTCGTTTGATGGGCCTCTAAACACAGTAAACAACTTCACATACTAACAGTCAGTAAGATAAGTATCCAGAAATGTCATGTCGCCTGGGGAACAATAATGGGCTTCACACATACCCTGGTACATGTAAATACACCCGGCGCGAGTCCTCGGCCTGATGAGGAAACTCTGCAACAACATCGGGGAGGAAGAGAGTTTTGACTACCCTCGTATTTTGTTTCTCCTTTCCATTATATAATATGAGGCAGTCCTTGCAATCATCTGGATGATCACCCGGTCTTCCCACGGACAAAGTTGTAAGTAGATATTCTCAAATGATACACACAAGCTTGGAAAATATGAAAGCTGAGTCTTAGTAAGACCTAACTGTATTTTTGTTTCACATGTTATATTCAATCCAAATCACTGGATCAACATGAAGTAAGGAAACATCTCTTTAACGCAGTACATTTATTTACCACTCATCAAACTGAGAACAGTGACATGTGTCGATTTTCTCACATCATACATGGACAAAGAGACGGACTACTACTTTACCCTATATTAAGTGTATATGTCATGTGAAGTCCTCGTCCCTGAAAATATAAGCTATCGAAAACCTTGAAAAGGCATTTCCTTACAAAAGGTACATTCTTGGAGTTAAGAAGATGGTATCCATTTGTACTTGTACTCTTAACAGCAATGGGTTCAACAATCAACCTAACAAGGAAGCATAAGGAAGTATATAAGGATAACATACAGACATACCAGTTTCCAATGCCCATAACTTCAGAAACAATTAATTCTATCTCAGTCCAACCAGACGATGGCCATCTGCGGTGAATGATATATGTGAACAGGTAAATTGCTGTATCTGTGTGTCTGCTTTAAACATGCATCTAAACTTGACATGCCACCTTAAACAATACGACTGTTTCTTCCACGTCATCTCTTAAACGTCTAAATGTGCACCTCTCATAAAGAACATAGCATCCAGTTAAGAAAAACATTTGATGCAATGTTAACAACACTTCTAAATATCTTTTTTCTTCAGCCAGCGCAATACTGAAATAGATGTGTACACAATGTAACAAGTATAGATCATCTTAACAGGGCGCACATGAACATTGTCTTTCCATTCAACAGTACGTTGCACCAGCTACACTAAACATACTCCGATACTCTTTCCAGAAGCCTATCCAGCAACCATGAATATTAGATAAATGCGTCTTACTTTTTTATAGCACAACAAAACGAATTAAGCAAGAAATACAGCTTGTGAAAGGAGGTCACAGTTTTTGCGAAACGATTCCACACGCCGTTACTGGATGATCGCCACCATCGTTCTCCTGGGCGTATTTATTTTCCTAAGTTAATACTCGGTCAGTTCTCTGCGTACACGGCAGAGTTCTGCTTACTATTAAATCATATAAACTGAGTGTCTGCGACCTGTTCATTTTAACGCTAGATTAACATTGACCTCCTCGTTCAGAGTCTCTGACTCCATCCCGCAACAAAGGGAAGCTTCATCTGAACTGGAAATGAGCGGTGACCTGTAAAATTAAGCCTACTTAAGTCAGTGTTGTGAGTTTTTGCCCACTTTGGATTCTGATTTTCGCCAGATCTTGATTAACATTCCTCTTTGCCATGATAACATGGTTAATAAATCGTGGTAAGAGCAGAGACAGTTTGCCAGGACCTTCTTCAAGAAAAACGTTTGGAATCTTAAGTGCTATATTGATATCAGCAGAGGCCTGTAAAAAGGTAATTGAAAATTTTAGAGGTTCTGTGAATGAATATGGATGTTATGAAGGGCTCTGGGGTGGTTTGGCAGCGTTTACAAACACAAATATATCTGATTCATGGAAAAACCACAACGCAAAACGAAATATGCATTAATCGTACTGTACCATCGTAGGATTATATATGGGACGTTAATAGTGGTCATTAATAACGAAACAGACTCTTTGCTTTGATGTTTGTTGATTTATATGCTACGTCGACTGGTTTGTATGTCCAGTAGATTAGTAATTGTGGCGTTATATTGAGGAACGTGTTAATTAATGTCTGAATAACAGATAATTGTTAGTTCATTTCGTGATTGTATCCGGTACTCTTAATTGGAAGAACAGTTTAGTTTTATATATTTCTACACCGTGTATACATGCAATTATTGTCAACGGCTCAATATGCCTTTAATGACGTTGCATTCTCACGATTTCCAGGTTATTCTTAACTGAGCAATAATCCAATACTAGGGCTGGGACGCGTAACCTGGGGCGGGTGGGTAATGAGTTTCACCCGGGTACCCGTCTCAATACCCAGACCCGTTTTGATCATGTGACTAATAGATTAAACAATGTAATATGTTATTCTTTCATGATTAAATGGCTGTATTGTCTTTGAAGATTTAGACATAGTTACAGTAATTTCTTTTGAATATAATACATGGTTAAGATATTAGCCTCCAAGATGAAAAATATATTGTCATTTCTTACAAATTTTATGTCAGGAATCAACATAACCGGTATCCGGGTAGGGTAGGATAATAGGGGGTGGGGTACCCGGGTAGAAAATTTGGACCCGTCCCAGGCCTATCCAATACCATGTGTAACATACAAGGAAACGCTTCGCGTGTCCAGTGAAGTTGTCTTCGTTTCCCTGAAGCTTGAGATATTCCCTGTGCCCTTCTATACTTTCTGCATTGACCTTTTAGTTCAAGAGTCAAGCGCAATATTTGCCCACTATTTTATCTTTTAAAACTGCATTAGAAAGAACTGAAAATACCATACCAGTCACATTAGTCTTTGGATGCAGCGTTAGGCAACATGCAGATCAACTTTAATTGACAATCGCTTATTCCCGTCAGCTACAGGAGTGAGGTGTCATTTAATACTCATGAGGACCGTATGAAATAATCCGGATCAGTATCAAGAAGAAAGACAAAGTATGTTTGAATGGTCTCTGAATAAGGTTAATAACCTGTCGTCTATTAACAGTTAGTAGGTCAGGCTTTAAGCTGTCAATATGACTATACAGCATTAATGTTATTCACACGGGGAATCAAATCCGGGTTCCGGCGTGAGGGACGATTTAACCACAAAGCTTCCCATGATATTTGGACAAAATAAGTGGATCGTATATATAAATGTTAATACTAAGTTGAAGGACAAAGAAAATGATGAAGACAAACGCCTTATGCAGAAACCCTTATAACTGTGAAACGTAGTGTTAAGTAGAAACGACAAAAGCCTTTCCACGTCAACAAGAAACACGTCCAATAGTTTGCAGGGGTCTCACGTAACAATGACAGTAGTAACGTTAGTAACAAGGCCATGCATGCTAGTAACACTGTCATGAACGTTAGTAATAATGGCATGCACGTTAGTAACCATATCGTGCACGTTAGTAACAATTATGTCATGCACGTTAGTAACAATATCGTGCACTTTAGTATAATGTCATGCACGTTAGTAACAATATCGGGCACGTTAGTAACAATGCCATGCAAGTTAGTAACAATGTCATGCACGTTAGTAACAATATCGGGCACGTTAGTAACACTGTCATGAACGTAGTAATATTGGCATGCACGTTAGTAACAATGTCATGCACGTTACTAACAATGATATGTACGCTAGTAACAATGTCACGCCCGAGAGTAACAATGTCATGCACGTTTGTAACAATGTCATGAACTTTAGTAACAATGGCATGATCGTTAGTAACAATGTCACGCCCGAGAGTAACAATGTCATGAAACGTTAGTAACAATGGCATGAACGTTAGTAACAATGTCATGTACGTTAGTAATAATGTCATGCCCGAGAGTAACAATGTCGTGCACGTTAGTAACAATGTCATGCCCGAGAGTAACAATGTTGTGCACGTTAGTAACAATGTCATGAACGTTAGTAATAATGTCATGCCCGAGAGTAACAATGTCGTGCACGTTAGTAACAATGTCATGCCCGAGAGTAACAATGTCGTGCACGTTAGTAACAATGTCATGAACGTTAGTAACAATGTTATGTACTTAAGTAACAATGTCATGCCCGATAGTAACAATGTCATGTACGTTAGTAACAATGTTATGTACGTTAGACTGACTGAGTGACTGAGTTTGGTTTTACGCCGCTTTTAGCAATATTCTAGCAACATCACCGCGGGGGACACCAGAAATGGGCTTCTCACATTGTACCCATGTAGGGATTCGAACCCGGGTCTTCGGCGTGACAAGCTTTAACCACCGCCCCCATGTACGTTAGAACCAATGGCATGCCCGAGAGTAACAATGTCATGAACGTTAGTAACAATGTTGATCGTACTTATGATACAATTGTGCTTCAATTTCCTTCATTTGTATGTATATGAATACGCGCTTCGGCGTTTGCAGTGGTTAGGGTGTCTACGGACAATTGGCATGAATTAAACTGTCAGAAGTCTCAATGCAGAGGTCATTTCGTTCAATTGTTGTACTGGCCGTGATAAGAAGACATTGAAACATATTTTTTTTAGAAACCCAAATGGCTGCGATGCATCCCGTTCAGGGCGTCCAATATCAACAAGAAGGATACGGATCCGATTAACGGTTCTACTGAAATTAAACGGCTCATCAAACTGCTGCAAACTTTCATACGGCTTCTGGAGTAGAGTTACGGGTTGGCGATACGAAATCGTCCCCACGTAGCTCATCGCCATCTGTTTGTTGCCCCACCTCTTACAGGTCATATTGACCACAGACGTCAATGATGTCCACATCGTCGAAACTGTGGTAATCGTCGGACGTCCCTTGTCCGGTTTTCACACGAGACCCGATTCGTGTCTGATGAGGTCGAAATGAGCACCACTCTAATGTCAGTTTGAAACCTGAAAACAGATCTGGCAGTGAATTGGTTCTGACATTATGGTCAGGTAGGACATCACCATGATCTAAAACTATTATCCGTAATCACTTGTTTTGAAATTCTGGATCTTCTTCTTATCAATCAATATCGTTTCGGTACATCTTTTGTCATACTACACTATTGGTTGTAATGTGTTCCCAAGTCGTATACGTATTAAGCGAAACAAATATCTTAAGACATCTTTTCAGATTTGTTAGTTAGTTTTTAGAGTCTTTCCTCCCTTTCTACAGATTATTCCAAATGATGAAGGTAATTGTTTCGTTCTAATTTCATTCACAACAAACGTGGCGAATTAAATGGCGGTCTGGTAACTAACGCGCACGTTACCAACAACATTCGGGAGGTGAATCAACGGAATCAGTACTACACTACTATAATAATAGCTGACGTGTCATATTTCCTGGGTTGAGACGAGTTGGTTTCAGAAACGTATGCAACTGTTTAGGGAAAAGGATGTCCACTGTTAGGTGTACGTTTGCTTCAATGTTGTATGCCTAGCCAACTTCTGAATGTTTCTGAAAGACATTATCACAGCAGATAGAAACGACAATACCTTTTCCACAAGAATGCATAATTCTTGTCTTGTCCACAAAGAAAAACGAACACTCACAGGTATGGTAACGAGACCCAAGTCTGTATACATGGTGATTCCAAAGTCCACAAACCCCTCCTTCATGATCGCTCTCATCGTTCTCCTGGGTGTATTTATTTCCTTAATTCTGTACACGGTCAGTCCACTTCGCGTAGTGCATGGGATTTGCTGGCTATTAAATCATGAAAACACAGTCTGTCTGCGACCGATTCATTTTCACGCCAGATTAACATTGCCCCGTACGTCCAGCGTCTCCATCCAACAACAAAGGGACGCTTATCTGAACTGGAAACACGCAGTGACCTGTAAAATTAATACCAACTTAAGAGAATCTAGTGAGTTGTTCCCTACTTCGGGTTCTAATTTTCGCCACATCTTGATGAACAATCTCTTTTGCCATGACAAACTTTTCAATAAATCGTGGTTAAAACGGAAACAGATTGCCACCAGGTTCATGAACAAAAACGTTTGGAATTTTAAGTCAATATCGATATCAACAGCCTACAAACATAAACTGTACATTTCAAAGGATTCGTAAATAAAAAGTGGTGTTGTGAAGAGTTGTAGGGGTGTGTACTGTCAGTTGCCACGCAAACAAAGTTCTCTATTTTTTTCAAAAGTATTGACTCAGGAAGTGTTTGACAACCCAAACAAAATCCTGAGCATGTCAAGAAAACCTAAACATGCTTTACGACAAAAGTAGTATCTGTGACGACAAATTCCACATATATAGAATACGTAATATAATGTATTAAAAAGTCTAGAGATAAATTTGGATATTTTAATTATACCAAGCGACTTGTTTTCAGAATTTCTTTGATTGGCATTCTAGAAGTAGAAGAAGAATGAGGACTATATTTATGGATATACAACTTCTTTATTCTATATAGGCGACGTTTCGACATAGATTCTAATGTCGTTGTCAAGCAAAAATAGTCCTCATTCTTTGTTTTCAGAAGTTTTAAATGATAATTTTGAATAACTTTACACATAGATATTCTCTTTTGGACATGACAATGTGAGGTATAATGCAGCTGACAATATGAATATATAAACAAGTGAGTGAAATTATCTATTACCTTCAGATGACAAACTCACTGACATGCAACATATGCATTTAATGTTCGTCATGTACAATTGTATGCGTATACCCAACATGCTGGGTTTGTTATTGCTGCTACGTCATTTACTTCAAGGTCTGAAGCTTTGCTCATGACATCAGCCGCTGGTTTCGTCAAATGGAAGTTCCTGCATTGTTTTTGTGATGTAGACGGAATATCTGTTACTGCTGGCCTTAGAAAGAGTTCATATTTCCGAGTCTCCAATCGGCCCGTGTAATTCAACAGAATTGAACGGATCAACAAAGATCAGTCATACACGTAGGTGAATCACAGCAAAATTAATCAGTATGTTTAGCGGCTTTTGGTCATTATGAACGGACATCAGTTTATAAATGATGAAGCAATGGAATTGTATGAAATCACACGATAAATGAGTTACATAAAATATGTAAAATCTGAATGAAACAATATTTCTGTGAATACCATTTTGGCATCTAACAAAGTTAAATTCTTACAAAGAGAGGGTCGCGGTGGGCGAGCTGTCTAAGGCGCCAGGCTAGTAATCCAGCGAGTTTGGAGGTGCCGGGATCGAACCCACCTGTGACCGGATGTAAAAAACCTTGGAGTCAATTCGTTGGTAGATGACCAGATGGTGGCCACAGGAATACGTGCAAACACCTAGTTGCAGGTACAGCAACGTGCAGTAAACTTGGACAAAGTACTGTGACTATGCGTCCGAGCTCACCCAGCTGTGAATGGGTACCTCGTAAGGATGGAAAAGCCACATTAACTCGGTGCGCTTAGTAGGCAGCAAGAGTTGTATGCTCCCCAGGGAGTTGAGATTGAAAAATACGATGTGCCGTTGTGATGGATGTCCAATGATCGAGGGAAAACAAAGCGCCTTTGAGCAGTTGTACTGGATATTGGCGCTATACAAATGTTTGTATGTATAAATATTTTCAACGGACATATCTTCCCAATGCAAGTGCACTATAGCAAGTTACTTTCAAGAACGTTTATAATTTAAGTGTTTCGAATTGCACATAAGCGGATGGAATTGTATTGACTTAGGATTTCCCTCCACGTTAGTTCTCAATGTTCCACATTTGCCACGAATAGGGTCCTCTATACTTTGGGTTCGTTGATGGTGCAAATCGTGATGGATGTTATCATATAGAATCATGGTTTGGCTTGATCCAAGCATAACTAGTGAGAGTCTTTTGTGACATAGACGGAATATTTCTTACTGCTACAGCGAAAAAGAATTATATTCATGAAAATGTCGGTTCACATTTCACTATTCTCCTGGCGTCCCCTATTATTCAAATACAAAGAACGGAACTACAAAGAGTATGATAGTGACAAATGTATGCAGCCATAAACGAACGCGAAACTTAGCAACACAGTATCTTTAAGGACGATTTACTGATTTGAGGTCTCGGTGTAACCATTGAACGGAACTTCTAATGCATCAGCAATGCTCAAGCCAAGTCAAGCAGGCATCTCCAAAGGCCAAAACCTTGGTCAATTTGATTGTGTTTAAAACGTAAACAACATGGTGAGGTTAACAGAACACAAACTTAATAAACTGTAAGGATTGATCGCGAATGCAACTGGCATCTTGGAATAAACGTTGTGTCATAATTCCTTAGTAACTCATCGAAGCCTTGACTAATGGTGTGAAAATCCACTTCCAAATCCCTCATAAAAACAGAAAATCGATACATGTACGTTTATTGCCATATGATGAAAACTGCACAGGGCAACGCCGAATGCGTTTGTCATTAGCAGGGCTTGGCTCAATTACCCACGGGTTAACAGTTCAATCCAAACACGATGATCAAATCAGAAACCTCACTTTAGCCAGAGTCCTCGCCAGCCGCGATAAACCCACGCTCAACTCTCCGTGAAGTTCTTTATGCTAGAAAAGTAACCCATTTGTATTGACGCAGCAGTTAGAGCCATTTATGCTATTTAGTCTGTCTTTGTATTTTCTTTGGCTTTTGTTTGTTTGTTCAACGCAGCTAGTTATGCGCAAAAAGTTACGGAACAATTCATGCACTCCTAATGTCTTGCTGGAAGTGTGCAACAAATCTTCAACGAATATGGATGACTTCACAGTCGAATTCCCATCTTCACAATTTGCGTGAATGAAATGAGTTCTCAAAACAGTTCTATATTTAGTTACGAAATAGGATATTATTGAAATTGCAACAAATCTCAACAATAATTGATTTTCAGTCATAAAAATAAATTGTATGCATGGTGGCATCTCCTTTAGAAGAAGAGAAAGTACAAACTTTCTTCTTCAAGTGTAAGAAAACATGTGCAGTTGGAAAACTGCAGTTATGTATTTATAGATTGACACAGTGTGCATCAAAGCACAAACCATGTTCTTAAGACAGCTTTTTCAAGCACAATGCACATATATGGTGAACCGTATCATCGATACGGATATGTATTTGCAGTATATTTACCTGTGAGGAAAAAACAGACCATTAAATGAGTGTGAAGGGAAATACACAAACTAACAGGCAATAATTTTGTTACTTGGATTTATCCCCCCAAAATACGAATATTCTCAAAATGTTACTTGGCTGATAACAGTTGCTGAAAATTTACGATGTTAAGGTCCAAAAACACAGCTATGATGTCTGTACTAAATATATCACTTACGAATATTCTAGTTTATTTTTCGATATGTAGCCGCCATCAAATACGTGTGTATACATGTACTTACTCGCAGCTAATGATAAAAAGTTCATATGAAAACAAAAACATTTAATAAATTTAGATCATTTTCGCACAGGTATTGTATTTAATGTTTGGATGAAATTTGTAACTAAAAAGATATTTATGTGTGGCAAATGTCAAGCCAATTCAACCGCCTTGGATAAAATAACATGCCATGTAGGGCTTTTGTGTTAAAGAAAAGTTTTTTCACTCTCATACTAACAACATGTAATTTAGGCTGCTATGTAAGTTTTCCTTATTTTCTTCATATGATTGTTTATAGGATTGGTAGAAATTGTACCGTATGCTTGACTAAGGCTTTAATTGTACAGAAAAACGTTAAATTATGAAACACAACAGTCGACGCTTGATGTGTTAGAGACTTAATGACGGCTGTTAGTTAGAGCTCAAAATTGATTAATCCTTTCGTCAAAAACTCTAACACATTTCATCTAAATATTTTGAGAAATGACCATTGATCGAGTCTTTACAGTGTGGTTGATGAGACTGATCTTCGTTCTTCTTTTTTTGGCCGCTTTCCCAAACATGAATCCATTAAAGGAACGACACGTTGGACAGAACAAACGAAGACAGTAGTTGGTAACGTATGATACTTCGGTGGAACAGCAACGCTGAACAGACTAATCTTTGATGGTTTATTGATCAATCTAGAAAATGTAAAGGTCCTCGTGGTTTCATCACGACAAGGAGTCTTGCAGTTCCGGTAGCGATGTGAACAACGACATATTTCATCAGTTCTAACAGTTCTGTCACAAGGAGTCCATCATGCAGGAACCTAAAAGTAAAGAATGTATTTTTCTGTGATGCAATTGGTTATTAAATTGGGATATAAAGTTAATATGTTATCGAATTTAGGTTGTCTCATTGTAGTATAATTCTTGTTTAATTTAACGTCCGAGCGTTTCTAGGTGGTTTATTTATCCTCTTTTCACCAATCAAAATCAATAATTTATAGTAGAATTTTACTTATCGACTCTTTATTTACATAAACGAAGCAGTGTTGAAGCAGTGTCTTACGTCATCGTTTTAGGTAATGTACCAGCAATATCAACACATCGTTTCAATGTAAGGAATCGAACCTGGGGAAACACTTTAAGCACTAGGCCACCATGTGACTGTGGAAACGATCTAAGTAACCTGGCATTTTGTCCTCTGGGAAATCCTCTGGGGAATCCTCTGGGATGTTTTCGAAAGAAATATTCCAGATCATAATGTAACAGTACAAAGTACGTTTCATGGACATTAAGCAGGTTTATAACTTACTTATCAACAGTGAGTGATTGCGGTTTTAAGGCTTTGAGAAAACCATGCATCGTGGAAAACAAAAGATGATGAAACGCCTCTACCACAAAAAATCCCTCAAATCTATCTGATGTGAGAAGAGATTTTAATCATTATGCATAAACATTATATCTGGAAGTCAAGAAAGCAAATCTAACCATCTATAACATCGCAATATGAGTAAATCATATTTTTTCTGACGCGACACATGTTCAAGTTTACAAAGTTTTACATATTTTATATGATGAATTATTATGTTACGTTTCCATAGCAATGGTTATTTGACAACCCTTTGCTTACATTGTTTTCTTCCCATTACATGATCTGAGCAAGTCTCTGCAACCTTCAAGCCGGGGAGGATCACAAAATCTGTGTATACCAACTTCTCATCAGTTATCAAAGCTATCATGGGCAATGTTAGACAGTGTCAACTGATACATACAGTAGAACCTTGGAGAACGGACACGAAGTAGTGACTAAATATATTTAATGCTTGTCACCTTTAGCACACACATGACGCATGCGCTGTACGTGGAATATGCAGTTATGGATGAATATTACAAATGGTGTACATGTGTCAATGCCCAACGGCCTCCCCCCTTACAACACTTCCAACATCTTTTACAACCGGAAGCCCTCAAATATTGTCTTCACGTGTAATTTTACGTTGCACTAGTTACCGTACCCACTAGTTCCCATCCAAAAGCATCCCAACTACCCTGGATATCACTTGAACACATTATTTCTTGTATTGCACCACACAAGAAACCAGCCAAAGAGTTACAGGTATGGTCAGGAGGCCAAAGGAAACCATACACTAAACGATTCCAACGTCAACACACTGCTACTTAAAGATCGCCACCATCCTTCTCCTGGGCGTTTCTATTTCCGTAAGTTAATACTCGGTCAATCCATTGCGTGTACCACCAGGGATTTCCTGGCTATTAAATCATATAAGCTCTGTCTGTGACCTACGCATTTTGACACTGAATTAACATTGACCTGTACATTCAGCGTATGTGACATCACCCCGCAACAAAGGAACGCTATATGTGATCATGAGCTCCAATGAACGGAGAATTATATTAAAGGCTATTTAAAATAGCTTTGTGACTTTTTATTCACTTTGAATTCAATTTTTCCCCAGATCTTGATGAAAGTCTAACACTCCACTTTGCCAATATAAGACTCACAGTAAATTGTGGTTAAGGCAAAGACAGTTTGTCAGGAACCTCTGACGAAAAACGTTGGGAATTTTTAGTACTTTATCGACATCAACAGATGTCTGAAAAACATCAATTGAAAATTATAGATGCTTCGTGAATGAATATAAACGAATGAAGGGTTGTTTGTGGTGTGGGGTTTGGAATCTTAAAGTTTACTTTCACAGGCAAAGTTTTACTTTGTTCTGAATAAAGAGTGTTGCATCTGAAATAGTCACAAATCATCCAAAGAAACCCAAAACCAAAATTAGAGTCAATTATATCCTGTGTTAGACAACCGAACCAGCTTTACTGCAATATTTAATATACTTCAAACGTGCAGCGATAGAATAACCCGTGCAGACCTCTGGCGTCAACAGGGATATCGTTAATGTACCTAAGACGATTTGTTTTTGTTTCACGAACGCTTGTTTCATTATGTAACCTTGTCAACGCCTCAGTGTCCCCATTTAAATGTCTGTGCACAAAAGGTCCCAACAATTGGTCACTTCATGTAACATCTAGAGTAATGAGGATTTGATGGTGGCGTTGTGTCACATGTATGATTGTGGATCACCATGCTAATCTCTAGGGAGTGGCAACCTGTAAACGTTAATGTAGCCTCCAACAGTTTCTAATTGCAATGTGTCTGAAGGTGGTAGCATTCAGGGAGGTTCCAGTCCCGTTCCACATATAACTGTTCTGGAAGAATGATGGGCAGAATGACCAGGCCAAATGACAGCTGCTTTCTAATCATTCTTCACGTTACTCCTGACGCTGCACGTCAGCCTGATCCGTCGGGGTGTACTGCTTATCCACACCGGGATGTCTTTGATGACGAATAAATTTTAGCTCAGTGACCAACTCGACAGGAGGATGACGACATGCCGTGACAATTAATAGGTGACTGACAACTTTTTTAAACTGATGAGTCTCATGGGTCGATTCCAAGATGATGCAATTGGTTGCTGCTAAAACTGATGGTTCTCCTGCATCAGCGCAATTTGTGGTAGGAAATTGTTTCACGTTAACCCTTAACCCCTTTGTGTGAAGCATAAGTGGTAGGTTCTGTCCTGTATATTGTCTTTAGCAAACCGCTCATTCTTGAATGGACATTATATATAGTTATTTCAGTCTTAGAATTGGTCTTCAACAAGCCATACTTGCCGTAAGAGGCGAATAACAAGATAGGGTGGCCAGGCTCGCTGACTTGGTTGACACAAGTCATCGTATCCCAATTGTGTAGATCGATGCACATGCTGTTGATCACTGGATTGTCTGGTCCAGACTCGATTATTTACAAACCGCAGCCATATAGCTGGAAAATTGCTGTGTGCGGTGTTCAGCACCAACCAACCAACTTGAACCCAGAACATGTCAACGGTTGATAGTTTTTGTATATACACAATCCACGACACACAACCACACATACCCAAAACATAAACCGACGATTCTAACTACAAATATGAAATACCAAGGCCCTATCATGGAAGCAACGTGTGGTTTATGTATTTAATATCATCGTACCAGACAGTTGGGTCGCTGCTAATGTGACTGGTGGACCTGGTCCACAGTTGGGTATCGCTGGTTGCAAACATTATTCTGAAAAGTTACTGATAAAAGACGATGAACCTTCCATGCTCTACTTTACCATTTACGACAATGTGTAATACCGTTCGTTTCCTCCCTGGAGATCATGTGTGGAATTTGATTCCGACTGCACTTCAGTAAGCTATTAACGAGATGGGGTTACTGGTTAGCTGGAGACTTTCTCTGTCAAGAACTCCCCACGGTGCTATTCCTCAAGAAGTAAAATGGCTTTTATTTCTTGCTGTCACAGATAGAGATAACGGTATCATATAAAAAGACGACTTACATAAATCACTACCCAGCGTACACGAACAATTCATACATTAGTTATGAACTTTTGTTGTGACCACATACTCTACTTTCTGAAGCATGAATATATAACAAAAAAAAGAAAGAGGAGAATTGTCATATTCGTTCACGAATTTACCATCTATCGGTAGTCTGTAAAAGTCGCCATGAAGTTGGTGAATAAAGCATTGTCTGGAGGCAATGTATCTGTTTAATCAAAGCAATATGTACACAGAAACACGCATAAATCGAGATGCACCATCGTAGGTATATATATGGGGTGCTAATGATGGCCATTAATAACAAAATAGACTACTTGCTTTCATGTGTGTTGATGTATTGACCACATCGACTGTTTTTATGACCAGTATATGAAAACGTATGGCTTTATATAGAGGAACAAGTCGGGAGACTGTTTGGGTTAATTAATCTCAGATTAGTGGATGTTGCGAGTATTCCTCGAATGTGTCCATTTCTCTAATGTTGAGCTCAATTTCTAGCATTCAAAACTTCTGCAAGCCAATCACAGGTTTCAGTGTACACAATAATTGTCTATAATTCCATATATCGTTCAGGACGATGTAACGATATGGCTCCGACATTACTGTTAATTGCTCTATGGTCTACTATCGGTTTCTGTTTGTCTCAAACTACGACAAATCGATACATTTTCGATGATCACTAAGATTTCAAGACAAATCGCTTTATTTCTTATTCTTTTAAAGTCTAGTATTTAGTCTATTTCCGTTTTTTCAATTGTTTGCTATTTTGTTCCCACTCAATTTCAGCTGTAAAATCTAACCAGGAACGTCTTTGACTTTTTTACTTTATCCTGTATTCATTTAAAATGACAAAGATAGCGCCAAACAGTCTGATCCAGAAGATTAAGAAGATGTCAAACGTTTTATGTTACAATTGTAAGAAAGTAAGTTAGAAGAGCACAATTCAACACCCCCTTTTACAATATGCGACTTAAGACTTTGTTTACCCCTCTGACAAGTGTACATTGGCACGGCATAGCTTTCGACAGTGTGCCAATTTACTCTTGAGGAGAACACAAAGTTAGTTGTCTAGATCATTCGTACGACTTCCACTTTTATGGGAGCGGCGGTGGCTGAGTGCGTTAGATGGATGACTTTGTGTGCTGGCGATTAAGGACCTGAGTCTGAAAGTGTGGGTTCGAGTCCCAGATGAGACTCTCCCGGATCTGTAGTTCACTGAGAAAGTGTAACATCAGATATAACATGTGTTACGTGTTGGATGGATGTGTGTTGTCACACAGCGGCAGTAAATAGTCGACTTATGGGCAGAGAACTAGTGACTGATATCATGAGCACTGAACTCTGCTGTTAGTGTACGATCACATGCAACACCCATGTCAGCGAGTCTGATCATCCGACGGCGTTACTTGCCGTTAGTTAGTCAGTCGATCAGCCAGATACTTTCAAAGGATTTACCTTGTGCGAACAATATATCAAAAATCAAATATTACAGCTCATTACACAATGACATCGAATCATATTACACACACACATGCACGCACGCACGCACGTTCGTTCAGTATCAAAAATCAAATATTTCACTTCAATTCAGAATGACATCGAATCTATTACAAACATACACACACGCACGCGCGCGCGCACGTACGCACACACTTCAATTCAAATGGAATTTCGAAACTATATTCTATAACATGTGGCTGGGAGATTTTGAACACGCAATTGTTGAAAGTGAGTGAGTGAGTATGGTTTAACGCCGTTTGGGGTAACATTCCAGCAATATCGGAGGACACCAGAAATTGGCTTCACCCATTCAACATGTGGGGAATCGAACCCGGGGCTTCCGCATAACGTGCGAACGCTTTAACCACAAGGCTACCCCACCGGTCCCAGATGGTGAAATTGACTGAACAAGGATATAAGTACGAAACATAACATAACAGCATTATTCGCTTATTACGAAACGAATGAGTCACTGGGGATCAGTTCACACCTGGATCTTCATGGAGTGTCTGTGCATGTAGTCAGCATTATATGTAAGTGTTCACAGAAACCAGTGCATCTATGTCAGTGGTGCCTGAACCTCATAGGTATTACCGTAGGATATGGAACTAAAGCTATGATCAAATCACTTAATCCCAAGTCACGACTGATTGACGGCCAACCAGCCAGCAGTGTGTCCTCCGGGATCGTCTAGCCCAGATATGTCATCAGTTGCTGCAAGCTGGTTCCAAATCCTGCAAGACGCTCACCTAATAAAACAACACTACCAATATTAATGATAACTGTAATAATATATAGCATATTTCCTCACCGCGCTAGAATGGAACTAGTAGCAACAAACCCTTTCCACATCCATAGGAATGGCTACACAAAGCAGAGACAAGTGTACGCCGATATCACTAGCATGTGTTTCTGAATCAATATCAGCTTCAATGTCGGTTCGTCATTAACACATGCAAAGCCTAGTCAAGTATTCATTTGAATACGGATCAGATGGTATATGTAAAAAATGCCAACTGATATCAGATGATCGTAAAATAGAGGGATTTGGCTCTCGTTGTTGTTATGACTGATTGAGTATGGTTTTACGCCGCTTTTAGCAATACTCCAGCAATATCACGGCGGGGAACACCAGCAGTGGGCTTCACAAGTTGTACCCATGTGGGGAATCGAACCCGGGCCTTCGGCGTGAATAGCAAACGCTTTAACCACTAGGCTACCCCACCGCGCCCGTTGTTGTTATGCCACCTTGGCTATAACACCATATGTTCTTGGACAAAAGGCGGCATTTTAACTGTTTGACTGTTCCAGGAGCCTAATTAAACGTCTTGACCAAATCACGTTTGCTTTGAGTTTGCCAATTTGAGCAGAACTACTGATTCAAATGCATGAGGAAACGGATTCGCAAGGAAGTGAGCTCAATATCTCCGTAGGGGAATACCTATTTCTTGTCAGCATTACCTTACATAGATGTTTGAAACGAAGACAAGTATTTCACATACCTTTTTTTTTTCAGTAACTTTAAGGTGACATTTGCTTCCATTTTTGCCTAAAAACGTAGAAGGGATTTTTTGTTAAAGATATAAATGTTAACCACATACCTTGCACTTGTACAAAAAGCATAAACGAAGTTTTAATTAAAAAAAAATGGAAAAATGTAATATGACTGACAGATCCTTTAACTTACTCAAGGCATTACCTAACCTCCCTATCCCCTTACACAGATTCAGTCAGTTTCGGCCAGACACTTCCTTTACTCGATCATTGTATTGATTACCAATGCGATAAGCGGGGATCCATTCTGCCACAATATTCCTAGGGAATATGTATTCTCAAGGACACGTCCCGACATGGTAACGTTGTACAGTATTTCATGAAAGTTCCATTAAATCTCCATATTTCAACACAGGCACGCTTATTGGTTTACACAGCGCTGACTGAAGGATCTATCACCGTTGTAGGTCGCTGCTGATTGCCAGGTATTGTTCATGTTGTGACCGATGCCAACCTCAGCGCCTGTGGACGAATCCACGTTGAAGAGATATTGTTCCCAAACTGCAGACGGTTCTAGAGAGTAAATGCTGTCTGTGAAGACGGCTTCCGGAATGAATAACGCTTATGTTGAAATTCTTCCGGGATCTTTATTCATGTGCAGGCACCACTTTCTCCGCTATCAGTACCTAATGCAAATGCAATTTGTTTTGCCGGAGCTATGCTGTCGGTGGCACTATTAGTATTTAGAGCTCTAGGCCAGTGGGCAGTATCTGAATTTGAATGAGTGGATGGATGTTGTTTTACACCACTCTACAACTTCATATCCACACTATTGACTTCGTGACTAGGGAGACTAATTATCAGATTTCCCACAACGTTCCACGCCGATGGGTACGATGGTAAACAATGTGCAAGGTTACATATTCAAGCACGGGGCAAAGGAAAACTACCCGTCTGCTTCGCACAATCTACATTCGAAACAATAGACAGTTGAATAATGTATAAACTTCAACATTCCACATATGTGGTGGTGTTCTGACAGTATATGAATCTCGACCAGACAACCAGTGATCGCGCATCGATCATCACAATTTGAAAACGTTGAAATCAACCAAATAAGTGATTCTTTGTTTATTTGATTGTTGTTTAACGTCGCACTCACCAATATTCCACACATATGGCAGAGGTCTTTAAATAACCGAGACTGGTCCAGACAATCCAGTGCTCAAGAGCATGAGCATCAATCTAAGCAATGGAGATATGATAACATGTGTCAACCAAGTCAGCGAGCCTGACCACCAGATCCCGTTAGTCGCCTCTTACCCAAGCATGGGTTACTGAAGACAAATTCTAACCCGGATCTTCACGGATAAAATTAGTGATTCTGTCTACCAGATCCCGATGGTTGTCTCTTGCTAATGCGTAGCAACACGCTTGGTTGTCCCTATCACTAACTCAACCAAACTATGCCCTTATGTATAGTTACAAAGTCAGTTTGTTATATTTTTTTTATCGTACTTCAGCTATTTCATCATCAACCTTTAAGAGAAATAGTTCCATTATTTCTATAGTGTATTCTTCGATTTTCGTAAACTTTAGCACTTTGACTGAATTACACTTCATTTTTATGTTCGTATATATGATCCACAAGAACTGACGGCCTTTAAAAACAACCGTAACTACTGCAACGTGTTTAATTTCAGACCCCAACCGACGGAAATGCAATAGACCTAAAAGCTTGAAAGAGATTCATTTGTAGCCACACTTATTTCATGTGCGTTGGCACTCAGACATGAGAAGTCGTACTCACTGAAGTTCTCAAAGAGCCATCTATGGATATCCATTAAACGAGGTCTGGTGCGTCTAGATACAGCTTCAGTTTATTCAAGGGACGATCAAACCAGTTCATCGTGTGAGGGTACGGCGTCCCATACAGACACTGTCGACCAGCGATCCCTAAGTTGCTGCGAATTCTTTTTGAGAGAGTTGAAGTCCCGTCTAAGCGACGTCGCATATTAGATCTTTTGTCCAAGATCCCGTTGTCATTAAGCACAGCTTTACCGTGATAGCTTTCCGATTTCAATTAGAGGGTTGTGGACGTGAAGGAGTGGACCGACATTGATCGAAATTACGTTGGCGACTAACGTTTTCATTTCGTACCAATACGTGCTCCTTAAAACGTACATTGCAAAAACTAACACAGCTTTTGCCCTGTCCCTTTTGAGAAAAAAAACTTGGAAAGTCAATCATGGAAATCGGTGGTTCATTCGAGTCGTGAAGTCTGAAGAGGTCCTTACAACACAAGATTTGAGTATCAGAACTTCATCGGGCAAACTTTGTATCTTCGTTTGATGAGATATGGTTATGCAGTGAAACTCAGTTGTCTTAATACTTCAAACATTGAACTGATTGATTAATGTTAATAAATATTAGTAGAGTGAAGGACAGGTCGCCTTTGGCTTCTCAGAACTGACTTTCAGTTACATCAGGCGTGCCTGCAACTTAATGCAGATGTGAGGATTGCTCTGAGTGATAGATGTCTTATATGTTTACCACTTTGTTGAAACCTAAGTCATTGATCTGTTGTTGACACACCTAGAAAAATAGATAACACGAACCACCATTCGACCCCCATGATCAAAGATTATGTTACTTCTTAAGGAACGTACCTTGGCATGAAAAATTAGACTAAGACACAAGGCGACCCGTGTGCATTAGCCTCAAGTCAAGTTATGTGCATATTGTATGTAAATTGGACCTCCCAGGACGTCCACTAATCGTTGCAAAACACTTGTGCATTTGAAAAAAACCAACGGTTTTATACACTGGACTTGTACACTGACAAGTGTGGCCCAACAGGTGTTGCGTCCCCTTTGAACACCAGGATCTTCTTACATAATACCCACCGTTTTCACCTCCATACTCGTTGTATTTCTACACGGAGAAGTGATGTACAGTCGTGTTGCCTTCTACACAAGCTGTGTACAAACGTACAAGATCACAAGGACGGGTATTCTGTTTCAGTTATCTGTGAATCTACCATTGCAGATCTGTGCCCATTCCGATCTGCCATAGGTCCCGTGGAGGAAGACGGGCATGAATCGGCGTTCCGTTGACTGCGCTTTCGCAAGTCACTGATCCGTATTTAGACGATAACGTGTACAGGCAACCACTCGTCTGCATGTGGGCAGCTGTTTGCTTAATCTTTGCAAGGAGTAATTTAATGGAGAAAGTGTGTCCAGAGGGATTTAGCTAAATCTACAACATTAGCCAAGCTAATTAGCCAAGTCGTCATGAGCTCATTATGTTCTAACATTTGTTCAGTGGAAGAAATGTTATCAATCCGAAACAAATAGTACTTACATTCAACGAACTTTCATAAAACTTTTAAGGACAACTGTTCTTGATTTAGTATGTTGGAGGCACTATCTTTACACCCAAAGTAGTGCTTGTTAAAGGTGTCAAAATGGAGAGTTATGTTCGGGACATGGCTGATTGTATGTCAATTCCCTATTGCGCGGATCTATACTCATTAAGTCCAGTCACTTTAACGTATGGTCTAAACGACTGTTCAGAGACCACTGTAATAGTTACTGTAATAAAGACCAATAAAGTATGAAAATCGTCTTGTTGATAATAAAGCTACGATTCGATGTACGGTCTTACACCGTTTTGAAAGTTGTGCTTCGTATCTGACTCACCAACTTCGAGAATGCCGATCAATCACTATGCTACTCTGTTACTGAGTACGGCGTAAAATAAATACACACAAGCAAAACACATTTGAAACACTTTAAAACAGATATACCTTTCATCTTCCTATTAGCCTCCATATCACTGAACAGCTATCAGACGAGTCTTTGCTGTCCGCATTGATTACGACAACATCCTCCAGCTCCTTCACAGCACCTGAGCATTCTTCTGAATCTCATTAATAATAGCTGCAGCATCTCTATCACCTCTGGCCACACATCAAGGCCACCGCACACAGTATTCTGTTCGCTTTCCATCATTAGCAGGCTTCGAGGGTTTTTTTATATAACCGTGCAAGATGATGCAAGTTACGTAATTGCTCAATTTCACGTGGGTTAAGGGAGATAATTTCATTTGATTTGCTTGTTGTTTTACGCCGCATTGAGCATTATTCCAGCTATACGGCAGCAGTCTGTAAATAGAGAAAATACAGGATCAACAGCAGGAGCATCAATCAACGCATTTGGTATACCATGACATATGTCCACAAAGGCAGCGACCCTGACCACCCGATCGTATTAGTCGCCTCTTGCGACAAGCACCGGTTGCGGAAGACCAATTCTTACCCGGATCTTGTAGGGACATGTGGTCGTGTCGTGTCCCGATTGGGAAGATCGATGCTCTTGACAAGGATTGTCTGTTCCAGGTTCGTGTATTGACAGGCCGTCATGTATGTGGAATGTTGCAAGCAAACATACACGTTCTTCCAATAATCAGTAAGGCAAAAATGTATCCTTCCTTTTTACTTCGAACATAACAAATTAACATGTGATTTAAACAAATGTCAGCGTTTGCTCAGTCGGGATCTCCGTCTAATGGCGCCTATTCGACCGTGTCTTGTCCGGTACTGTAAATTGTTTCTGATGTTCGAGGGCGTCATCGGCAAGGTCTGTGCTATTAAGTCGAACAAATAATCTGAAGCAAAAGTGTAGAAAATCAAACGGACTGACAGTCCAGTAAATGTTCAATTTATTAACCCCTATCAAAAGTAAGGACAGTTAGTGGTTTGTGGGTAACGGAGGCTTGAGCATTTTCCCTGTTAAGAGCAAAGAGATAAAATGTACAGAACCCAAAGTGTCATTATGGGGCTGTCGTTTCCTATACGGTTGTCGTTATTGCCATGTGATATCGCTTTTTAAACAGATTACAATATTGTTGAATTCTACACATCAAGGTTGTAGCCATCGCCTATTAATGTTTCTTTTTTTCATTCACAGATTAAGTACGTACCTTTTATCTTTGATTCCTCCACTTGAGATCGTCGGTTTCTCCCATTGACGCAGGAACTCTGTAAACGGCGTAATCAGTAGCATCTCAGCAATATATCAGAACATGTCATGAGAGTGGGATGGGTTTAAGCTGATTTAAATGGTATCTCAGTTACATTACGGCGTATCATGGGAGAAAAGCTTGAAGCGAAGCGGGCATCTGAGGTTCACCAACCAAGTGCTCAGGTATGGCGCTGCCAAACCCAGAAATGGAAACATTGGGGCGAATTGGGATTCGAACCACGACATGGATGTCAAGGTTGGTTGGTTTTGTTTTTTTAACGCTCAGCCATATGACCTCTATATAGCGGCGGTCTTTACATAATCGAATCTGGACTAGACAATACAGTGATCAACAGCATGAGTATCGATCTACGCAATTGGGATACGATGACGTGTCAGCGAGCCTGGCCACCGGATCCTGTTAGTATGCTCTTACAACTTACAAGCATGGGTTACTGAATACCAATTCTAAACTGGATCTTCAAGGGTGGATGACAAGGCCACCGTGCCATGAAATGTAATCATCCACTGCGAAGCAGTACTTCAGCACTGTTCAGATCTCATATATAATGTTAAATAGCTAAAACAATAGGTTAGAGTTAACATGTACGACGCACAAGACATGTTGCCTTTCACGATGAATTTTGGCTTCAAGCAGTAAGCGATGGGTGATATATCGATACCTTTAGTATGACAGCTGATACCTGTCACATTCCAAATGCCTCAAAACCTAGCGAAAATAATGGTACTGAGTGACGCATTCTCAATGGACTACCTAAGCAGCGATAAACAAACTGGCTATTAAGAATCAAGGACGGGTAAGTCGACATGACGGGAATGGATCCAGGGAGTGGTAGGCTATTTTTGTTGGGTCCTTTTTGTTTTTAACGCCGTACTCAGCAATATTCCAGAGAAATGACGGCTGTCTGCAACTATTAGATTCTGGACCAGATGCTTCCTGTGACTGACATGAGCAACGATTGACGCAGCTTGGAAATTATGACATGCATGAGAGCCTGGCAATCTGTGTCGTTGCTCGCCACTTCTATGGCTGGGGCAGTGGTGGTAGCCTGGTGGTTATTTCGTCACGCCGATGACCCAGGTTCGATTCCCCACATGGGTACACTGTGTGAAGTCCATTTCTGATTTCCCCCGCCGTGATATAGCTGGAATATTTCTAAAAACTGCGTAAAACTAAATTCACTCACTCATACATACATTGGTTCATGAAGCACAGTTCAAAGACAGTTCCCCAATGGTTCTTTTGACACAATCGCCCACCGACCTTTAATACCCAGAAGTATTACCGATAGTGTGCAATGGAATATCTACATTCTTCAGCCCCAAACATCAGTGCAGTGTCTGGTCAATAAGCTGTAGCCCAACATTCCCAGTACGTTTTGAAACCACCTCCACATGTGTGGGAGTTACGGGAAACAGACATGGCTGCAAATCATCTGTCACTGTATGACGAACGGGGCAGCTGATTACAGTATTTTATTCAAATGTGATTTCTGAAATTACTGATTCCAGAATGAAATATTTCAAGAATGACGTTTCGTGATGAATTGAATATTACCCACGTGAAAAGATAACTCGTAAGGATAAGACATCGGGAATGTCAAGTAGAGCCACGATACTGTAGCTCACCTGCATATGTAATCACATTTGTCATACAGTTTCTGTGAATAAAAACAGCCTTTAACGAAGGTTTCCTTCAGTACGGGAGACACACATATACCCATATTGTATGATATATGAAGGAAGGTTTCATAAGGAGAAACATTGGTGCCAGGTCACATTTTCACCCCATTTATTTCAGGTCACCCCAGTGTTCCAAGGGTTAGCTCGTTTACCGTGTCAAACTTTCAGTAGTTTACGAGCAAACGCCAAAGTTAATAATAACAAAATAATTGTAAACATAACTGAACAAACCTTTTGGACAACCATGACAGAGTTATGGGCGTAAATACCATTTCAATCTGCGTGCCTCCAGATACAGATTCGGATTCGGATTCTCGTTTTGACAATGTAATATACTCCTGTCAATAACAAAGGTAGTGCGATGTGGAATAATGGTGGAAAAAGGATTTTCCGACAATCCGTAGTTGTGAAAGTAGTCAATGTTCAAAGGGAAATGAATGCAATAACATGTGACCACTTCAACCAATCAGAATGCAGAATCGCACTGAGCCCAACAAACGTTTAATTATATTATAAAATGAAATTGTCATAGCTCTCGATCACTGTTTCCAGCAACTTTAAAATTGTAAAAGGCCTAAACGAACACTTTCAACCACTGCAACACACATGCTCTTCCTAATCCAGACTGACAGTGAGTATTTTCCCTGCAAAGCATTTCAAAGAAGGACCATGCCATCAATATAAAACACTGCACATATTCATATCTTCAGACAACAATTTGAAAGTCGCCCAAGTTCTTATTAATGTGTTCTGTTAACTATTGGATGCCTCCTCGAAACAGCCAAGAACTCCAAACCTTCGTCAAATGCGTTCCAATTGTTTTAAGATGTGTTGCTGGTACCATATACTTTACGCCTGGATACTTTATGAAGAACGACGGCAGACATGGTGTAGTTCTGAGCCAGCTTTCAGGGTAAATGCATGATATAGTGACACGAAAATAGGGAATGTAAGCAGGGGCAGCGCTTAAGTTAGTGAGTGTGCAATATTGAACTCTCTCCTGTCGTATCGTTAGTCGGTATCAAATATTAATGTACAGTGTTAGTCAACACAGTTAATTTGATATGCTAATTATGTTAGTCGTAAGTTTGGTTTTAGCTAGGTTATAGCAATATCCAGGCAGGAGCACCCATGATGGTTTAACACATTGCATCTATTTGGGAATCGAACCTCGGTTTTCGGCGTGATAAGTGAAAGCTATCGACAAGCATGGGTTGCGGAAGACAAATTCTAACCCGGATTTTCAGATTGAAAATCCGGAATTCTCATGGAGGAACAGAGGATGATAATAAGGGAGCAGGCATGGGTGAAACGCTTGTTTCAGAACTGCTATCAGCCAGCTCAGAAACCATAGCCAACCGATCTTCATTTCTACATGACAGCGGTGTGTTAATCGAATCCGGACCAGGGATCCGATCCACAAAACGTCCGTAGCACTATGACATTCGTAAGCCTATGATAAACCATAGAGTTACGACAGGTCGTGACTTTACGAAGGCTTTGTGGATCAGAACCGGTACCCTGACACGACATTGACTGATGCTATGTGCTTCGATCTTCGCACTTGACATATTTCAGTGAGCCTGACACCCTGGTGTCACAGACTTTCACGACACGTATAGGTTACTGGCGACCAGATCTTCATGACATCAGCCAGTACTGCTCCTCCAATTGAAAACTTACCCCATCACAGTTCTTGCTACACAACGTGAAGTTGCATTCGAATTTTACGCTGGAACTCCCTCCCATGGTAAACATTTCAAAGAAAGGACTTCTGGTGGTCAGACCTTTTGTAACAAAACCATCAGTTGTGTTAAAAACAATTCCATCCCCGCATCTGAAACAAAAGTAACAGTAGGCGTTGACCACAGATGTTCCAACCTGGAGTAGTAATGCTGATTGTGTATTATATTAATCTCACTGTGGCCACCTTCACATATTGTACCTATGGGGAAATCAAACGGGGATCGAACCAGGCTAGGGTCATGGGCGTGACAAGCAACTGCTTTAACCACTTGCCTACCCAAATTACAGTAATAGTCACGTCGATAACATTTGAATAAAGAAATGGCAATAGATATTTGATCATCTATTCAGAAATCATCTGCATTACATGATTACAAGCCTTTGGTTCATAACCAGTGCTGATTCTGCAAAGCCTGTTACTTCACAATGCGCCGATTCAATATCTACGGACACGTGTTCGTTGGACAGGAAGTGTTTAAAAGGCTGGCAACAGCAGAGCCGGTGCAGACCACCAACAGGTTAACGAGGTCTGGCTCTATGTTTAAATTAGCCTATTTCCAGCAGGAAAAGCTTATCCCGGTAGAATGTCTAGTTCTCAATCAAGGCGATGTGAAAAAGTCTGCAAAACATGTGATGAGCACGGGAACGCTTTAACTAAGTAATCTACATATAATGGGCTTACCCTGCTCTCAGGATGGCGTAACGTTGCTGACCGCTGATGGCGTCACAAGAAGTCGGTCGGACGCCAACTTCACTTCCACCTGAAATTATAAATTATAGGTTTTCAGAATTTAATTGAGTTGAACCCTCTTGAATTAACATTGATTATCATATTGATTGATTAATTTGATTTTATCGAACATAAGGTTCATTGGTGCTATTATTTTCTTCAGGGTATATCACGGAGTACTAAGTACAATAGCACTAATTCACGTGAGAATACGTGAGTTGGCGAGTTTTATGTGAACTATTCATATATTTTACTAATTAACACCGACTTGGACCAAGTCAAAAAATGGTTAAAAATGGAGAGTGAACTGCTGTAAAATTGAAAACCAAAACTTAACGAAACAAAAAATGTAACGAAACAACGTTTTGAGGACCACATTAGTGAGTGAGTGAGTTTAGTTGTACGCCGCACTCAGCAATATTCCAGCAATATAGCGGCGGTCTGTAAACAATCGAGTCTGGACCAGACAATCCAGTGATCAACGGCATGAGCATCGATCTGCGCAATTGGGAACCGATGACATGTGTCACCAAGTCAGCGAGCCTGACCACCCGATCCCGTTAGTCGCCTCTTACGACAAGCATAATCGCCTTTTGTGCCAAGCATGGGTTGCTGAAGACCTATTCTGCCCCGGATCTTCACGGGTCGAGGACCACATTAGAAACTGGCATCTTGGCCGTCTAGGTGTTCAAAATTAATGAAAATCGCGTGTACAATGTAGCGCTTTGTGTATGCTTTAGGGTATGGATTTGGCGCATTGTAAACATACACATCATAATCATCATTTGAAACATATGGAATCGGTTTGTGTTTTGGAGGAAGATTTGAAAGAAATGGGGAGTAAAGTTTTGTTGTGAAATGAATATCTATTCCTGCCTCAAGAGGCCAACGGCATGAAACTGAAATATGTGACGGACATTTTCGCAGTTTTAACATTTGAGTGGGCGAGTATGGATTAATGTCTCTTTTTAAAACATTCCATTAATATCAGAGGCGATAACACCAGATCTGGGACTTAAACTTTGTATCCCTGTGGGGAATCAAACCTGGGTCTTTGTAATTTCGAGCGAGCGCTGTAACCACTTGCCTAAACCATCGCCCCATGAACATTCTGTGTCACAACATAACAAGTTAAAAACGTTACCTCATTATACGAAAAGCATTGCTTTTCCAAATAACACACACAAACTTTCAAATTAAGACTCAGCTGATGACGGAGTTGAATGTAAGCATGGGTGTTACAGAGAACGGTGTTTCGAGTGAGGGAAGTGCTTCTGTAAGGATTTGATATTGACAAACGCCCGCGCCAGGTGCTTTGAACGTGTTGAGATCATAGGTAGCATGCCTCCACCATCTCATGCCTCTTCCCAGAGAAGATCTACATGACTACATTAATTATGGACTGTGGGGTTTGTGCCATGATCTGGATACACTTCCCTACCTAAAACGTTCATGTGTATTTTACGTGCAAATGTAGGTTTGCTGTACATATAACGCGCGAGTGATTTTATGATTTTATGTTGCTTTTCGCGATATCCCAGTCGTTTCTATATATGCGGGACACGCAGAATGTGTATACGTGCGGTACCTACACCTTCCGCATGACTAGCGGAGTTAACAGTACACTCAAGCATGGTCGCGCATCACTTTGAGGTCAACAGTACATCGGTAACATACGATTGCTGTCTACAGTACATAGGTTGGAGGTCAACAGAAGATCGGTAATATAGGTTGGAGGTCAACAGAACATTGGATTATGACAGAGGTGACGAAATGGAGTTTAACATTGCGAAACTGCCTTCATACAAGTCCATCTGAACAAACGACACACTGGATCAGATCGAAGCTCCATTCACTGGAATTGGTAGCATATTATCAATGATGACATCGTGAGTTGAATCAACCCGGGTGTCAAAAGTATTTACATTCAGCTAAAACAAAATCACACATTCAATGTGATGGTTGAAGGACACGCATCCATATTGTGTGGGTCATTCGGCAACCATCGAGGAAATAGAGGCACTTGCAGTGGTACATGTTTCCAGAATTACGTCATCGAGTTTTCATGTAGCAAAGTGAGTGAGTGAGTTAATATTTAACGTCACATCGGCAATATTTCTGCCATATCGTGACGAGAACATATTTGACATTGAAATGGAATATATGTATATTATAAAAACCTGTCGACGAAGGACAGTAAAACAACTAGAATATCACAATTAGAATTTAAACTAGCGTGAAAAGTTAAAATTAAGAGCACTATTTGGACAATACAATATAAACACAGGCTATAGACAGCCAACAACAGAAGGTAGATCACCATACTAGGGACCATGTAGCAAAGAGTTAATCAATGTGTCATCGCCACATGCAGATTTGTTAAGTTCAGTATGTTTTGCTTCCGAACCCCATTAACGTCAGGTTATATTTTGTCCCCAGAAACCCACGATTCTTGTACTTGACGAAGGGGAAATGGTGGCCATGCTTGATGACTCGGTTGATGCATGTCACAGATCGATGCTCATGATATCAATCACAGGGCTGTCTGGGCCACATTCCTTTATTCGAAGTCGGCATGAAGCTGGATTATATATGTTCCGATTGTTGCGCTAAAATATATATATATAATAATTAGCTTGTTTTTTAACACTCACTCGTGGTGGCAGTAGCTGCGAGGGAGACTATCCTGCCCAACTTGAGGGGTGTGGCGGACAGGTCGACCCCGACCACACTGTTCACCACGAGGTTTACCGTGGCCTTGGACCCAGGACCCACGTTGTTTTTCAGGACCGATGGCGCGATCAAACTGAAATGAAACGACAAAGCATTTTAACCTTGGCAATATTTTTAAGTCGTCTATAGTTAATTACTTTCATATAAGTGAAGTACAAATTCTCGGCTTTGTTTGGGTTCAATCCGAGATTCGAACCCAACGTATGGCACCAACTGCCTGTACACAGTAGGCAGGCAGTGAGCCACCGAGGCTGGAATCTTAAGTGCTTAAGAAATTTTGAATACTTAAAAATGAAAGCAAGTCAGTCATTTTTAACCCATTCGTTCATGTTTAAAAAAGGTAGTTTTATTTTCTGCTCCTCTATTTCTTGTTGCAATTACCAGGCCAAAAGTGTTAAGGAAGAGATATAAAACATCTTGATGACATATACTATATTCTTTGGAACATTCGTGATTGAGCTGCTATATTCTGTTCCTATAACATTTATTGGGCCAATTCTAACATGGTTCGTATAACTTTTAGCCAGAACAAATCCGATGATGCTCCCATACTTAGCGATACTATTTCACTTATTCACATCTCTAGTCAGCATCACTCCAGAAATGATCAAGGTTTAGCTTTCTGGAATCCGAGACCTCCCATACTTTGCGATATTATTTGGCATATCCCCGTCTCTATTCAGCATCCCTCCAGAAGAAGGGAATCAGGGAATCAGTGCAATTGGGGTCGGCTTTCTCGGTATTAACACCTCCACGAATCGACGCCATTCCAGGAATATCAGGAGCATCGTGGGGATTCCGGGACAGAAGAAACTGCTCTGCGCTCTGTGTCCCGTTTTAGCTGACTCCAAAGACAAATTAGGATCAGGTGGACACGGTGACCCAGTCTCCGCACCTCGATGTCGTACGCATCGTGTGTTGACTAACTTTCCCCACACATGGCTAGCTATTCTCGAAACGTTCGTAGCCCTGCGAACTTCTTAAGTCCATTCTCAACACATTGCCAACGATCAAAGTTCAGAATTCTTAGGACTACGAACGTTTCGAGAATAAGGGCCATGCTCCAAGTCTACTCAGAGTGAGTGAGTGAGTGAGATTTAAGCATTGCAATATTCCAGTAACATCACGGAGGGGGACTCAAGGCTACCCCACCGTCCCAATTCCCCAAACACCACATAGTTGTTCTTTGAACAAGCTTATCTTTCAGATCCTTTTATGTTTTGTGGTTTCTGCTAAGTATAATGACTGCAACGAGTAAACTATGAGACGATTGACCCATGTCAAGAATATGCAATAACGAATACGAAATTGGTTTACCAATACAAAATACAAAAACAAGCCAGTAGTTGATGAATTATTCATTATAGTCAGTCAAATAACAGCAAATTCTCTGACATGTTGACAGTGTTAAGTCACTGATAACCAGTGATCACATTAATGTCAATTTATATAGGAATGTTGACTATTGTCCTGCCTGGCTTAGATATATTCCATTTAGCAAATCTCGCAAACACTCAAATTGAATTTACACTGTATAAAATTATTGTATTTAAATATCATGAATAGTCTAGAGATGGCAAATAATGAACTGAACTCAAGAACGGATACGGTTCGAGTTACCGAATAGGCGAGTGAATCGTAACAGACGAATGAGTACATACACGGTTTTCCAAAATAACCAAAAGTGTGACTGATTGAACTGGGGTCAAATTCACTTTGATCAGTTTTCCAGTTATATCGTGTCAGCTGAATATGGAAGAAAGGACCGAGATGCCCACAGCAAGGAGTCACGGGCAACGGTCTTTGGGGTTACGTTTACATCTGTACCCCGATAATGTGGATGTTGCCACAATAGCAACCATTGCTTTTGTCTGAACACGAAATAATTTGGCATAGGTAGCAAAGATAGAATACTACTGACTGTTGCGTTAAACAATATTACTGGCTTTGGCTCAAAACAACATCAAACTCCCAAACGTTCAGTCAAGAGAGTTATTGTAAATAGTCGGTTCCTTCCTAGTATGAAACTCGTTCTTTATTGACATTAATTCTGAGAATCCCTGGTTTCATGGAATCAATACATATCTGTCACTGGAATTTAGATCCTGAAATTGCGATGCTTTTATTGTACGTGTGTGAAATTGGGGTCGACGGATCAGTAAACTAAGTAATGAGGGAAAGCTTCCCAATAAACACCTCCGTCAACACCACGTACAGATTTAGAATGGTAACATTACACAGATGCTGGAACAAACGTGCATGGACTGTGCCGGGGATGTAGTGCACGAAGACGTTTACATTCCGTGCATGAGAGGGTGTGAATGATTGAGAATCCCAGTTCTGTATATATCGGGCTTGAAAAGAATATCACTTATGTCGCTTAGAGTCCAAATGTGTTTCACTCGAACAGGGACACTGTGCCAACCGGTGGTGCCCACAAGCCATCTTTTCCTTCTCAGGTATGGTGGTCGTCTTGACTGAGGGACCATCTACACATTTGTACCCACACAGGCATGCGCTGACCTTCAGGCTGAGGGACACTATGCGAACGGTGACGCCCACAAGCCATCTGTTCCTTCTCAGGTATGGTGGTCGTCTTGACTGAGGGACCATGTACACATTTGTACCCACACAGGCATGCACTGACCTTCACGCTGAGGAACACTGTGCCAAGCGGTGGCGCCCACAAGCCATCTGTTCCTTCTCAGGTATAGTGGTCATCTTGACTGAGGGACCATCTACACATTTGTACCCACACAGGCATGCGCTGACCTTCACGCTGAGGAACACTGTGCCAAGCGGTGGCGCCCACAAGCCATCTGTTCCTTCTCAGGTATAGTGGTCATCTTGACTAAGGGGCCATCTACACATTTGTACCCACACAGGCATGCGCTGACCTTCAGCCTGGGGGACACTGTGCCAACCGGTGGCGCCCACAAGCCATCTGTTCCTTCTCAGGTATGGTGGTCGTCTTGACTGAGGGACCATCTACACATTTGTACCCACACAGGCTTGTGCTGACTTTCAGGCTGAGGAACACTGTGCCGAGCGGTGGTGCCCGTTGGGCGTTGTCACTGCAGCAGCTGGACATTTTCTACCCAGCTGTGATATCTCACTTAACCATGAGTTCACACCCAGAGATTGTGTTGACATTGCATGCTTTTGAACCCAGTGGCTTGGGATATGTTCCCACACTGGAATGATTAACACGGTAAAGGTGTACAAATGAGTACTTCTGTTAGTCCCCATCCTAGATAAGGCCCTTACAAATTCATACTAAACCACCACTTATTGATATGAGAACAAAAACATTCAACATAAATACACTTTCGTAGGTGTCCTCTTGCCTTCCGGTTTGTCAAAACCTCAAACGGAATTGACTAACGTCTTTGACATTTAGGAGTTGGCTCAGTAAGGAAGGATACCAATCACTTGCTTAACACCGCTGTCAGAACCTAAACCAAAACGTTGCTCTCATTGACTATAGTAGTAGTTCATCCATATGTTATCCTTCCTTACAGAATTGACTCGGGAAATAAAGAACGCTCGTACTTACGGACAAACTAATCGGCTGCCAGTATTATTAAACTGATCGTACCAGGAGCTCACCTGTCACCAATTTTGTGTTGTTTGCTAGCTCCCTTGCCATTTGGTCCAAAAGTGCACGTGACTCTGTATTCTTCCTCGACTTGATGGAGAGGGTTGCCGGATTCGCCAAAAGCAACAATCACCTTCACTGTGTACACTTTTGTCGCGTTGCCACGTTCCTGGAACATTAGGGAGCGAGTTTTAGATCAGTTTGGCAATTGTCTATTTGTTGTTTACTGCCGCAGGTAATCGAGTCTTGAAGAGACATTCCACAGACTGACATTATGAACATCGATCTGTGGGCATGACATTCATTACACCTGACCGCTCGAACCTGTGGGTTGCCTCATACGTCAATACGTCAGTTTATGTTTTAACGCCCCGCTCAACAATATTCAGGATATATGACTGTAAATAATCGAGTCTGGACCAGACAATCCAGTGATTGACATCATGCACATCCATCGAGCTACATAATTGGGATACGATTACATGTGTCAACTAAGTCGGCGAGCCAGACCTCTCGATCCCGTTAGTCGCCTCTTACAAGCATGGGTTACTGACGATCAATTCTAACCCGGATCTTCACAAGTGCTGAATCGTTATGTCGCCCCTTTTGGCCTGCATATGAACATCAGCGAAAGACATGGAAGGTCAAGTCATGTATTAATGTGTACCTAAACACACAGGGCTATAAAAACATTGACTTCTTTGAGACGTAAGCCAAACAAGTGAGTAGATGAGTGAGTGAGTTTACGTACTCAAACGGTATTCAAGCAATATCACGGCACATCAGCTTATTGTGAGTTTAGTGAGTTTAGATTTACGCTGTTTGTAGCAATATTCCAGCAATATCACGGCGGGGGAACAGCAGATATGGGCTTCACACATTGTACCCATGTGGGGAATCGAACCCGGGTCTTCGGCGTGACTAGCTAACGCTTTAACCACCAAGCTACCCCGCCGCCCCCTTATGAATCTCTAGAGCATGGATTTGGTGCTGTCAAGTATAGAAACAATCTTGAAAAACCGATATTCGAACTCATAACATTTGTGGGTGCCGTTGTACAAAATGCCAAGGTTGGTTTGTACAGGGGCACCCTGATCCATACACCGGTTGCAGCTCAGCTAAGCGAATTGCGGCACCTCACCTAATATGACAAGCAATTTTCAAATTCAGCCCAATTCTCAAATTCTGCCCCGTAGACACGTTGCCTATAAATACTGAACTACAGAGACGACTAACAGGCGACGCAGTATTTAAGTTTGAGGCATCAATATCGAAATTGATGAAGAGGACGTTCAGGCACATCAAACATATACTCCCTAGAGCCAAGAGGAGTTGAACCTCTATGTAAGAGTTACTTAAAACTTCTGAGCTCAATTTGCTGAAAGCCAGCATGTCGATCGAAACGTTTGATTGTTTTTCGCAAAGAACGAAATCATATCCAGTTGGCTTCAACTCTGTCATGGTGACCATGATAGGGGCGGATGTTTTCAGCATTGTGGCACGAAAGTTTCCTTGATGTAGACGATGGTCAACAAAATCAATTTCGACAAACGCAAAACTTAACAGGAAGCTCCCGGTTTCTTTTCAAGACTGCATTTCTGATATTTTCTCAAACCTTTTTAGAAATACTGATGTTTCTGTCCGTAACCATAAAGTTTGTTTGTTGTGTGTAACGCCGCGCTCAGCAATATACTGGCTATATGGCGGCGGTCTGTAAAAAAAATTGAGTCTGGAACAGACAACCCGGTCATTAACATCATGAGCACCGATGTACGCAATTAGGACTGGGACCATCAAGTCTAAAAACTTCAGACTCGAAAGAGCGCATTTAGAGGTAGGTGTTCTGTTTGGTTGACTTGTTTCGTCTCTATGAAATTACGAAATTGCTATTGTTACGTTGGTTATCTTAGTTCAATGTGCTAAAATAATCACAAAAATACGTTAAGGAATATGTTTCGACAAATTGGTAATAATGTGCTGTCACAATTTATGGATACTTTATTATTTTGGTTATTATTTTATTGACGACAGAAGTATTATAAACACCACTACGTGCCAGATTCAAGAAGGTAAAAGCTGTTGTACGGCCGCCAGGTGCGCGTTGTTATCGCCGTAACGGCATACCAGGGTATGGTAACATTAACGTGCTGACTTAACGATGTACATCGAGAGCGGAAAAAACGAAACACGTCTCTTATAGCGCCGTATGCTTCTCTTCATGGTTGGCGAAAACAAACAATACCTCTTCAAATGAATATTTCTGCCAAGGAATATGTTCTTGCTGCCTCAACAGTGTACCTTTCGCCCCCATAAATCAATGTGACATGCCTCCTCTCAGTCTCAGACATATTGCTGGAGGAAAAAGCAACGTTTTTTCAGAAATGATTTGAAGGGACCATCCCACGGGAGGTGAGAGAAGCTCCTTTGGCAAAAAATGCCTTTTCTTGGGAAATCTATTTAACGAAAAGCTATCGGTAATGTTTATCCCGATGACATGTAATGCTAAAAACTGTTTCGAAGTCTGTTAAAGGCATTTCTGTTGTAATCGATCAAAGTTACTTTTTGTCCGATATGTCACTTGTTTTATAAGCAATGGTTCCCAATTCTATACAAAAGGTGTAGAAACAAAATTCGCTGCATTTTTCCATTTGTCAGCATAATATCTGAGCTCAAGGGTTTCCACAAGATAGTCAATATTTATGATCATCTTTTCCCTTCAGGCGTTTGTCTATATAAGCTGACATGCCGTAATGTTGCCGACACCGTGAGGTTGCTGAAGCAGTGTTCAGAGCGGCGATAAAGACTCACTCACTTAAACAGAGAGATGACAAGAGTAGTTCTGACTGACCAGATTAGGGTGGATGGTCTAAGGGCTGCGTGCGTCGGCTGCTTTAGCAGCGAATTGAGGAACGGGAAATAGGGCTCAACTTCGCGTTCATGACAACTGCGTTTTATAGCGACGCACAGGCATGTAAGTGCGCTTGTGCGTGCGTGCGTGCGTGCGTGCGTGCGTGTGTGATTTGTACCTGTTATGTTCCCCTCGCCCACAGGGATTCGATATTCGACCGAGACATAGAATATTGATTCCGAGAAGATCAAACCTTGTTGTGTCCCTTTCATGCACGTTCAAGGCAGGGTAACAACAAATACCATTTTTTAAAGATCGTTTTGTGTGACGCGGGCGGGATCAAATCATCACTCTCCGTATATCCGCTCAACGGTACATTTATGTAAATTATACATGCTGTATGAATGGAGGCACTCGTTTACTTCAGAAGGTACATAAACATTGCTGTGACGGCTTATAACCGTTATCATGAAAAATGGCTCTCAACAAATAACAAAAATACACACATTTTGCAGATGAGATTAAAACCATTTCCAAGTGTTACAAATCTTGTCAGACACATTTATTCTCAAAGAGAACTTTAAAACTTTCCAAAATTGCCAATATTTCCCCCAACAATCGTCAAACTGTCATTGACTAAAAGGCTAGGGTTTGTTTACGATTCGAATTCTTAATGGTTTGTTTAACTGCCAAACCTATGAAAACAAAATACTTTCAATTGAGACGGCAACAATTTTTATTGCGTTTTAAAGTATCAGCGATTTCAGAAAACAAACACTGGCCTACTCCCATTTCTTGGCACGATTACACTTTAAAAGCCCCTCCGTATTTCATAATTAAACGGCATTTCAGTCACATTGGTTGACAGCATAAAAATGTCAAGTTAAGAACGGACAGATCGCTGATTTTATGTTGTGGATTAGGTTCTGATTTGATGATCATGTTGAGTTATCTTGGATATACATCGGACTCACTGAGGAACAGTTGGAAACTAATTATTAATAAAACCAATAAACAAAAATATATACAAAGAAACTATTTCTGCATGTATCTAGTTAGTGTAAACGCGAAAAACATGAAAGGTGAGCTACAATATGCTTTAATGTCGCAATCATGCTTGTTGCACGTGATTATGCAGGGTATGCGCACGTGTGTGTGTGTGTGCGCGTGTTTGTGGATATAGAACATGTCGCTATGGAAATCGGTACCCTACTCAGACTGAAATACTGACACCAGTCTGTTTTGAATGGGGTTGTAACGATGCATCGAACTACCGATGGATTACAATTGTTGAGTCCCCGACAGTAATTAATCCAAGCGCAAAAATACAGGATGTTTGGGTGCTGACTTGCAGCTTCTTTGAGACTGTTTACTTGATCTTGGTTTCAGGTTTCTTGTCGGTTATTTAAAGAGACTGAAACACTTCAAGTTGTTTTTGTTTCCTATAAACTATACATTCATTTGGGTAATGACTTCAAATGAGACAATTCAAGGAGAAAAAACTATTGCAATAGTTGGTCGAAATAGACTATCGCTATGGCAATAGCTGTTTCCCTCTCAATAGACACCCCTAGTTTTGACTCTTAATGCCGATCTCTAGGCATGATAACAAGAAGTACAACCGACCTTGCACATGTTGCAAACTAGGGGCATGGAGCAGAGTGAGTGAGTGAGCTTTGACTCAGATGTCCAGCAGTAATAGCCCAATGTCATTGACGCCCGCAGCGAAAAATGCGGTTTACTCCTAAAGTAAATCCACCAGCATAGCAATCATTATCAACATATAAATAGGAATGGGTATAAACTACGTACAATAAACTTGCAAAGGGAGGACCCTTGTGGGTAGGAGACCGGAAGGGTGAAGTGGACTCCGTCGAGGCTGGTGAACGGCACCGTCTTCGACCCCGAACACTTGCCCCTTGCTTCAGCCTGAAGATCTGTTATGACCGTCACCACAGCATCCGAGATGCCATCACTGCCACACGAGGGTTTCACTGCAGGATGTAAAAGCACTTGACAAGATTATATGTTCATTGTTCACGCTCATTGTGACAGTTATAATTACTTTCTTATGTTGTGAGAGTATGACTTAAAATTATTCCTGTCATTATTTCACGTCATGTCTGGTAACCTTTGGAGGACGCCCAAACTGATAAGCTGGAAGAAACGGGATTCGAACTCATAATAGATTTCGGTCGAACCTGCTTTAGCCAGACATGCCTCCAAGTAAGCTACGTACGGTAACGGGATGCGATGTCGGGTTTGCATATGAAATGATAACTGGGTCCCCCTTTGAAAATGTATGTCAGATATTTTTGTTCGATTTTGTTTTAGGTTCTCCACTGCACAAACAATGTATATATATAATTAAACATATTTTCTAAACATGTAAGGTTGAGGGCCTTTTCAACTTTTTCAGTACATTGCATGTATACCCTGTCACACCAAATAATCAAAACACATGGTTATATTTGATTATTATATACCATTCAAAAAGGTAGGGGACATTTGATTTTACAAGATTGATAGATTGCAAATGATGAAGTCCAAGTAGGAAACAGATGATGAAGAGAAATTAAGGGAAAATGTCACAACTTATTCCATTCCTTTGGAAATGATTCATCTATATGGATATATATTACTTTTTCTCATAAGCTTTGGCTAGTGGTATGGTCGAAAAATGGAATATCACTTACCTTTTTGCATGGTATATTTTGGTATGACAGGGTAAACATGCACCATACTGAGACCTTTTGAAAGGGCCATCAACCTTAAATCGATGTAAAAAAATATGTCCATTTTCAAACACATCGTTCGGAGTCGAACCCATACAATGTTGGGTTTAATTCGCTAAACTTAACTTCAGTGGCCTACATGTTGATATATTATTTCAAAGTGTTTCATTATATTTTTACCGTAGCTAACGTTTATTTGTGCAAGTAGCTGTATAACGTTTTAACTCTTGCGATTTCAAAATGTCTGTTTCATCTGTGCCCGAGAAATATTTACCCATGTGGGGAATCGAACACGGGTCTTCGGCATGACGATTTATCCTCTAGGCTACCCCACCGCCCCGCATCCCAAGAGGACTCGATGTTGTTGGTTTGTGCTCCCCACTTGCAAACATGGCGGTTACTAGGCTGTGACGTACACACAAATTGACTAATCACTGA
This sequence comes from Haliotis rubra, assembly GCF_003918875.1. Classification (NCBI taxonomy): domain Eukaryota; kingdom Metazoa; phylum Mollusca; class Gastropoda; order Lepetellida; family Haliotidae; genus Haliotis; species Haliotis rubra. The sequence continues at coordinate 421,370 of NW_025767128.1, forward strand.
GCACTTACCTGTCACAAAAAAAATGTTCATTCGCTCCCTGAAATTTCAGTTTTCCAAAAAAACAATCTATTTTGTTTTATTTGTGATAAATTACCTTTCATTTTAAAACTCGTTGGTTAATTTTACTTACCGGCAAGTCGTTAATCCGATTTTAATGGTTATTTTTTTATTTTGATGCTCCCTTATTTTTTTTTCGAATTTTATAGCTCGTGCTGCCCTATAAAAGTAAAATGTGAGAAAATTAAAGAATATGGTTGGTAGGTATGCGTTATTCTACAGGTGTACCTCGTCGTATCCCAAGTGCGTAGATCGATGCTCATGCTGTTTATCACTTGACCGTATGGTCCAGACTGTTTACAGTCCGCCACCATATAGTTGGAATACTGCTGAGTGCGGCGTTAAACAACAATCAACCAGCCGAGAAATATTTCATAACAATTACAACGTCAAAAATTTATTTTCAGGCCAACGTACCTTTCATTATGTAACCGATCGGTACTGCAGCATTAGGCATTGTCTGAAAATTTAGAACTTCACGTTACAGAATTGCGTACAATGACATTGTTTCAGGTATGACTTCACGAATTCAATATATATTTTTAAAATAGAGAATAAAAACACTGACATATCCCGGCGAAGTTTGGACTTAACTGCCATTACCGTTCTCAAAGGTTTCAAGAAAGGATATACAACGCTATGCATTTGCAGCAAATACTAAATGAGCCGAGTGTTGCGAAAACATATAAATGAGAAAAAAAAAGTTTTACCCATACTATAGTTATAAAGTACATTACCACGGACAATGAAGATCTGGTTTTGAATTGGGTCTCACCCATATTTGCTGTAAGAGTGAGTGAAACATATGTTATATTTGGGATTACACTTTCTTAGTAAAAGTACAGATTTACTTTACTAAGAAAGTGTAATCCCAAATATAACACATGTTACATTTGACCACTTTCTAAAATGGCATTGCGTATTTTCAAGAGTGAGTGAGTTTAGTTTACTCCGCACTCAGCAATATCCCAGCTATATAGCGGCGGTCTGTAAATGATCGAGTCTGGACCAGACAATCCAGTGATCAACAGCATGAGCCTCGATCTACGCAATTGGGAACCGTGGACATGTGTCAACCAAGTCAGCGATCCTGACCACCCGATCCCGTTAGTCGCCTCTTACGACAAGTATGGGTTACTGAAGATCAATTCTAACCTGGATTTTAACGGGTCTTGCTGTGAGAGGGTCTAACAGTGAAAGGTGGTCAAGCTCGCCGACTTTGTTGATGCATGTGATTGTATTCGAAATGCGTGGACTGATGCTCATGACGCAGTCATTAGACTGTTTGGTCAAGATTCGATTATTTACAGACGATAGTCTTCTGGCTGAACTATGGCTAAGCACGTTGTTAAATATAAGTCATCTTTACAGATTACACTTGGAACATCGTCCAGAACAGTCCAATCGCCTCTTGAAACGCATGCAAGAACAGGTAAAATGACTCGGCATGTGGCGTCGCCTACATAATGTCACACATGTTAGAATAAATCTAAAAGTTGCATATTTACCACAATGACAGCTAAAATGATGACGACTGTAGATCTGAAATAGAACTATAAAGTTTACATAGATCAAGTATAGCAGAAAGAGTGAGCGATTTGAATACCGCTTGTAACAATATTCGAGCTTTATGTCGGCGTTTCAGCACCATGTGGCAGTGAACTCCGAAGTCATGCATGTCTTACAATGTAGATGTTTACCACTTTAGTAAAACCCACAAACCCATTGGTACGGTGCCGGCACACCTGGAAATACAATTGGGGCGAATTGGGATTCGTATTACAGCGACTAGAAAAGTATCGTTCCCCGTTTTCTAATGAATGGATATCCACATTTGGAAATTTGTATCACAAACATTTGGGGAACGCGAGATCTTGACATTTGTCGCTTTTCTTTAGCCAATTGTGACGTCACATTTTCCTGATCAGAATGAGGGTTAGGTCTAGGTGACGAACTGTGTAATGCTACACCTTACAGTGTATTTCCTCTGTGCCCATTTAATGCTGCCGTACGAGTGAGTGAGTATAGTTTTACGCCGCTTTTAGCAATATCACGGCAGGGACACCGACCATGTGCTTCACATATTGTACTCATTTGGGCAATCGAACCCGGGTCTTCGGCGTGAAAGGCGAATCCTTAACCACTAGGCTATCCCACCGCCCCCGCGTATTTGCAGACAAAATTACATGCGTGCATGCCTTATACGCGTGTAAACATTAGTGACGTAAACATATTAAACCAGATTCAATCATCACAGCGCCACTATTTGTTCAAAGGCTGTTATGGGTGATTAAGAACCATCAGGAACCAGTTTGAAACAAGGGATTGATCCCACGATGCATTAACACAACGCTAACCGGAAAGACATCGTGTTTAATTTGTTATTCATCAGCTGCGCCGATGTTTCGAATTTAATTAAGAGCCTTTAGAACTACTGGTTGCAGGTTTTCAGAAATTGAAAACACTATGTTTATCTCAATATTTCTATTCCCACGACTATCGTTCTGTTTGTGTTTCCCAATTTAGCAGATCCTTTACGTTATGGTCGAACATTTTCCAATCCCATATCTGCCACTGACAATTCCACCATTCGGCGTTTGTGACTTTATGGAAATAGGATGAAAGTTCCCGAAGAGTTTACGAAATTACGAGTGAGTGAGTTTAGTTTTACGTCGCACTCAGCAATATTCCAGCTGTATGGCGGCGGTCTGTAAATAATCGAGTCTGGACCAAACAACCCAGTCATCAACTGTGCATCGATCTGTGCAATTTGGAAACGATGACATGTGTCAACAACCAAGCCAGCGAGTCTGACCACCCGATCCCGTTAGTCGCCTCTTACGACAAGCGTGGGTTGCTGAAGGCACATTCTAACACGTACCTTCACGGGTCACGACATTGTGTTAGCAGTAAGCACAGTTCATCAAGCAAGTATAGTCCGCTTGGGTTCAAATGAGAACGATGAATGATTAAATATCTCGAAATAGGGATAAGTGCACAAACAAAAATAAGACACATGGTCCTGAAACCTCTGTACTCTGAAATCTGACGTTTTATGATCAATCACGGAAGAAGTTGTTTAAGAAACCATCATGTAATACTGTTCTATTTTCACGCTTCACACCGAGGGGTGACAAACGGCTGGTGGAACAGATCCTGTTGGGTACAGGGATTTCAGGGCCATGTGTCTTATTCATGTTTTGTGCACTTATCCCAATTTCAAGTTATTTAATCATTTGTCGTTCTGATTTGAACCCAAACGGACTATAAGTTGGAATACATGAGAGAAATAGTCAGAAAATCGTTCCGAGCGTTATCTTCACCCGAGCATTAATTCACTGAACGGCAGGAGGCGAGGTGAAATTGGGTTTAACGTCGTGCTTCAGAATATTTCGCTCATATGACGACGTGCATGCGTGTGTATGTGTAGCTGCTTGTACTAGCTCAGACTTAAGCTGGTTTTATAGTGCTAGTCCACTGAGATACCATGCCGCAGTGAAGTATGAATACCCCACTCAGAAACATTATACTGACTCCGAGCCGACCAGTCCTTGTTGTACCCATTAATGCCGAGCGCCAGGCAGGAACCAACAAGTACCATATTTTAACGTCTTTTGGTATGACGCGGTCGGGGATCGAACCCGCGACCTTCCGCTCTCCGGGCGGACGCTCTAACCACTACACCACGGAGGCGGTCACTGAACGGCAGGAACTTGTCAATGTTGTAATGGTGGCCACCTAACGGAAGTATTGTTTTTGTTATGGCATACCTGCAATGATTCGATCATGTCGTGACCAGATTTCTCTAAAAACGGGTATACGAGAACGCTAGATGTCTACTGATATTAAACACAAAACTTACAATCTTTATCAATAAATAACACAACTTTCCATTATTAATAAACGTAATGTAACAATTGGTTCGATGTTTCCCGGAGCTAAGACAAGGTACTGGCAGAATTCAATATAATCAAATTGAGGCATCAAAGGTAATTTTATTGGAAACATGAACGATCAAAGAAAAGCCGAATCCTGTTTATAAAGGTACCCAAGGTTAACGATAAACAGGTTGAGTGGAATCAAGCGAGCCCTGATGCGTTGGTCAATAAGGTTTACTATTAATCGGATTAGCAGAGGAGTACAGATTTGGTTCAACAGAAGGTTCGGATACGCTGTACTTTTACAGCGACGTGGAATGATTGTATGAGGAAGGAACCAGAAGCAGAGCTACAGATAACTTTTTGGGTCATTGAGTTATGTACTCGCTTGTGTTCATCTCAATTGGGTATCCTAATTTTTCTTTGAGCAACCAAATAAATTGTACTCACCTCACTCAAACTCTATTGAGTATTTTGCCATTTTCCATTCATTTTAAAAATATAATAAAGTTTAAATGTTAGTGTTTGTTATTTATATTTGATCTGTAATAGAGGATCGATAAGGAAGACTGCAAGCTGTCAAGTTCATATCCCGAAATAGAACCTCTCAGTAAACCTCAGTTATTTTATCTATCCACCGGTACGCAAGCTAAGATTTCACATTTTCATGTGTACGCATGTAAGATCACATTTATTGAGTATTTCTCAAACTTCAAGCGTACTTGTACCCAATAGACTTAATAAGAATTGAGTTTTCACATAAATATTTGCGTAATTTACGAAGATACGCAACTTATCCGTACCTCTGCAAAAGCTTCCAGAATTGCCAATTTTTTTATTTATTTTTTTTGGTATGTTTTGTTTTTTGGTATGTTTTGTTTGTTTGTTTGTTGTTGTTGTTGTTGTTGTTGTTGTTGTTGTTGTTTTTTTTGGGGGATTTTGAGCTTGACATTCAAATACTAACCTCAAGTAAGCAAACATAAATCGCTAAAGTCAAAGATGGGAATGAGTCCAAGTTTCGAGATATTGCTATTGGTGTGTATTTTCATATCGAATTCGAGAGAACCGGCAAATCTGTACATATTGTTATAAGGCGTTCCGAACCGGATAATAGATTCGATATATAGGTACATTCGATAGAAGGGACTCGATAGTAATCGATATGATGCTGAACAAAGTAATCATCTGTGAAGAACGTCGGTAAGTATAGAAACATGTTGGCAGAACAGTACATCTAATGTCCTTGTGGTCCTCATAAGAAGAAATGGGATTTCTGAATGAGAACATTTCTCATTTTTTACTTCACAAATCAATTTATTTCCTAGAAAGTGTCGAGCATTTATTTTCACCCCCACAATGCTGTTTCCGGACAACCAGCATCTTCTGCGACTATTGTCTTGCAAAGTAACACCTGAGGCATAATTTCGTTTTTCAGAATTTCATGACAAAATATTTTTTCACAAAAATATCCCGAGGCCATCAAATGATTCTCTGCTAAATGAACGCCAAACGGGAGCCATATACGTGAACTTCCTCTCCACGCTGAGCTCAAACGGCTGAGCAACAGGCGAAGCCACGGCCAGCCCCAACTGATGAATAAAATCATCCACCAGTCAACAATTTTATCGCAGGAACCAGTATACTTTGGGAGACCAATGCCTGCACAGTAACGATCGATTTGTGTTGGACGGCGCGAGTTGTTGTGAGCGAGACAGACGACATTACACTCCGTCGTTCGGCTTGCGTCATGTGATGTCGGGCGAATGTAGCTTATTGTGGTTTTGATAATCTGAGATTTTTAGTTCAACAAAGGTTACACTTATATGCCGAATGAGTGAACAAGATATGTGATTGTATTCACAAATGAACAAATTGGCGTTTGGTTCAAGTTTGTTCTCACCCCGACATATCCGCCTGCCCTCGCCCATCCGTCCTGAAGCAACTGTGAGTCTGGTCTTGCCACGATAAATGTTTAGGATTGCTGCACGTGCAGTGCGTGCAAAACCTGCGCTCTTGTTAATTGCGAAGTAAAAGCGCAAAAATCATGTGACGCATTTTCAACACGCTACATTTCACAAATCAAAACCCTTGGGCTTTTGACACCAAGTTAAACATCAATATTTTCTATAAAACAATGGAAACTTAAAACGTGACTTATGAACCTATTACATTTCGTACCGAAGAATGAATATACAATTTTTTCAAATGATAAAACTCATTCGTGGCAAAAGTAAAAGAAATATGGTGATAAATGTTCCTGGGATTCAGAAAAGGGGAAAACCTTCTTTTGCTCCTCTTTTGTACTTCAGCAACCACGTGACTGAATATTCGACGGGATGCAATGGGCATTTACCAACTACAGTGTACATGTACGGTGTGCTTAAACTGAAGGTCAAAAGAAAGGTTACCGATTTGATATATCTTTGGTAAGTCCTAGAACTGTGTTTTGCTTCAACCATTACCCATTCCTGCAACAGTTTGTAAAAAGTAATCTGTCGATTTTGTGTAAAAATATACTTCTTGAATGACAACACGGAATTTCATGTGCAACCACATTACCCCTACCGTGTTGTAAATATGAATCTGGGCAAAAACGCAATATGTTTATTTTGAAAGAGAAGATGTATGGGAACCCATTAACAGTTATGTGGAAAGCGAATTATTTCTGGTTTCATTTCTTAACTTTTTTTTAAATATAAAGCCATGGGTTATCGATCTTTGAGCGTTGAGCATAATTGTGGACGTGAGACAAGTCGATCGAAAATCCTACATGTCATTAAATCAGTTGGTTGTTTTTTCTACTTATACCCGTGGAGATCCTTGTTAGAATTGATCTTCAGTAACCCATGCTTGTCGTAAGAGGCGACTAACGGGATCGGGTGGTCAGACTCGCTGACTTGGCTGACACATGTCATCGTATCCCATTTGCGTAGAACGATGCTCATGCTCTTGATCACTGGATTGTCTGGTCCAGACTCGATTATTTACAGACCGCCGCCATATGGCTGGAATATTGCTGAGTGCGGCGTAAAACTAAACTCACTCACTCATCCAGTCCCCCCCTAATCCTGTTACTGCTGATTATTTACAGATCGCTGCCATATAGCTGGAATACTGCTGAGTGCGGCGTTAAACAACAAACAAACAAACTGGGATACAATGACATGTGTCAACCAAGTCAGCGAGTCTGACCACCCGATATGGGATATATCAAATCGGTAACGTTTCCTTTGACCGGCGGTCTGTAAATAATCGAGTCTGGACCACACAGTCCTGTGATCAACAGCATGAGCATCGATCTGCGCAATTGTGAAGCGATGACATGTGTCAACCAAGTCAGCGAGTCTGACCACCCGATATGGGATATATCAAATCGGTAACGTTTCCTTTGACCGGCGGTCTGTAAATAATCGAGTCTGGACCACACGTCTGTGATCAACAGCATGAGCATCGATCTGCGCAATTGAAGCGATCATGTGTCACAAGCATCTGACCACCCGATATGGGATATATCAAATCGGTAACGTTTCCTTTGACCGGCGGTCTGTAAATAATCGAGTCTGGTCCACACCATCCTGTGATCAACAGCATGATCATCGATCTGCGCAATTGGGAACCGATGACATGTGTCAACCAAGTCAGCGAGTCTGACCACCCGATATGGGATATATCAAATCGGCAACGTTTCCTTCGACCGGCGGTCTGTAAATAATCGAGTCTGGTCCACACCATCCTGTGATCAACAGCATGAGCATCGATCTGCGCACCTGGGAACGGATGACATGTGTCAACCAAGTCAGCGAGCCTCACCACCCGAACCCATTAGTCGCCTCTCACGACAAGTATGGGTTGCTGAAGATCAATACTAACCGGGATCTTCGCGGGTAACTTGTCGATGTTACTGAATTATAACTACATGCACATGTTGTGATTTTCTGTCGGAACTGACAGTACGGATCCGGATTTATGAAGCGTTTAAATCAGTGGTAATTCCGTTTCTCGTTAATATCGTCCTGTAGGCAAGGATTCCGAACGACAAGAGTCCAGATAAGATTGATCAATACATCGCGCGTTCGTGTGCCAATTGAAAAGTTTTTAAACATACATCTTGATGATATCAATGCATGTACAAAATAGACAATTATACAAATTATGATATTTTACAAAGTCATGAATTTCACTTTAGTTGTAGAACATACATATACTTAACCGTGTGGGCAGGGTTTCCTGAAGTCTGTCCGGATGGTCCCTCATCACTGATGTCGAAATACGTCCAACGTCAATATAAAGGTTTACACATGTTACAAATGTTTCCGCTGGATTCAAGCTTCAGAAAATTATTCATGAAGAATTTAAACAATTAGTGTTTCCCCCACGATCCCAAAATGGCAGGGCGACAGAATTTCAAAAGGGGCACCCCTATTCCAAAATGGGCATGCAATGACAGATACCCAAGTATTATGTTAAGTTATTCATGCATGTGATTCTTAAAGGCTCAAAGAGCACAGTTATTTCACGTGAAATAGAAAATAAAAAGAACCAAGGGTTAATATCAATTATTGTATGAAACGAAGGGCACGGCGTCAAATAAATAGGGCACGGCACCGAATAAAAAGGGCACGGCGCTAAATAAAAAGGGCACGGCACCGAATAAAAAGGGCACGGCACCGAATAAAAAGGGTAGGGTGCCAGATAAAAAGACACTAACAATGTCCAAATACACATCACAAGTTTATGTCACTTTTTGTGGCCATTTAGGGCCATATACGACTTCAGAGCGTGTCAGCATGACATCAGTATGGCTGAAGAGGGATCGCGCTTAAACATCTTTAGAAACATGAGATTGATCAGGAAACAATTCTGTTGCAATCTAAGAATCAGGAGGTCACCGCAACATGCCCCTTTAGGAACCCGTTGATCAATCACTGAAGTCAAAATAAATCTTCAAACGGTGTCTTTAAATGTAATTCAATCCCGTGAGTGGGAGAAACAAACGACAGCATGTACACAGTTTAGGTGCAAAACGATTGGGCTCTCTTTGGGTCTATGAATAGTCATTTTACTTCCAGTGTCAAGGAAGAACGTTCGTCTTTCTGACAAGGACAGTTTATCCTGCAGATTTCAATGGCGTACTTTAAACCTCGAGGATGTGAGGTCCTAATTGTCGGCGTACTCCCTTACCTCGTTACCGCGGTAGGGGACGGGGGTGCGGAATGTGAAAAATCATGAGCGTTCCAGCAGCGCCAAGATTTACATTTAGTCATTAGTTAGGTTAACGATTTTCTAATCAGTTTAGACATTTTACATGCGGTTAAAAGAGCAGTGATACATGTATGCATCATTTAAAGGGATGCCGTAAATGAAATCCACGAGCAAAGTTAAAGAACTTGGCTGGTTTGTTGTTTAACGCTGCACTCAGCAATATCCCAGCTATATGGCGGCGGTCTGTAAATAATCGCTATTACAGTGATCAACAGCATGAACATCGATCTACGCAAATGGGATACGATGACATGTGTCAACCAACTAAGCGAACGTGACCACCCGATTCCGTTAGTCGCCTCTCACGACAAGCGTGGGATGCTGAAGATCACATGTAACTGAGATCTTCACGGGTGCATACAGGAATTATTCACACACACACACGCACGCACGCGCACGCATGCGCGCGCGATATATATATGATAGTTCAAAGACCCTAACAGGAGTGACTTTGCGATATGAACCCACAAGCATCAAAATCCTGGCGCGACCAAGGGAGACAACCGCTTGGCCTCTTGTGTCCGTGAATGTGTAAGTTGTGTCACGAGCTTGCACTCAAACTTTTAACGAATTAGTAAAGTATATTTCAAACGTTGGTAGTCGTGGTAGGGTGTCATGGAAGGTAACAGCTCTAAATCTCCTTTATGGAACAGGGTGCCGTTGTTCAAAGCAATCTTAGCGCTAAGGTGACCGTAACTTCCATACCTTAACATAGACTTAAGGTAGTCTTAGCGCTAAGGTTGTTTTGTACAACGGCGCCCTGGCCCTTTTACTCCCTCACGCTTATCCCAGCATGCCCATATGGAAAACATCCAATGAAATCATTTATATCATTGAACTTTCAACCTCTTTAGGCACTTAAGTAATTGACAAGATACAGGAAAATATGACGAGAATCTGTTAAACTCCCCACTTTCTTCTTCAGCGCCGTTGAGCAAATACTTTTAATAAGCTGGCGCTATAGTCCATTCTTAATGAGGCCTCATGAATATTCATATCTGTACCAAAACGAGGCTAAATTGGGCAAGGACACCATTCGCACAATGGCGACAAATCTCAATGTATACTTCCTGGTTTCCAAATTTCCCTTGAACGGTACATTACGAAACTGTCCAGTAGTTCAGGGAAATCGCGGAAAATGGGAAAGGGCTACAAAAATGTTTCTGTAGCATATCCACGGATTGGGTGAATAATTACTGTACTTCAGGACACATCACGATAAGTCATATGACCTAAATATCTAGGGTAACGTGTACCATGTTGCGTGGCATTTATGAAGGGAAGCTACTCGAAAGTCACAATAGTGGAAATATTACAAGGGAAGTCAATCACGTTTACTTTATCAACATATGAACAAAGCAAAAGACTCAACGTATTTCCTGACCTTGATTCAAATCATCCACTTTCACATGGGAGTAGTGTTGTTAATTCTTGACCTGGATAATCGAGATTATAAGTAATACGTAGATCAAGATAGCTCTCCTCGAGTGGATCTGGACCAAACAAAATTGTATTATACATGTGATAAAATTATTTGTTTGGTATTTTATCTGGGGGTATTTTCATCAAAATTATAGTTTAACAGACTCAGCGTTAGTCTAATTCGTCTTTTGTATGTTAAGTAGAGTGAGAGATATTGGGTGAGTTTAGTTTTACGCCGCTTTTAACAATATTCCAACAATACATTATCTAACCACAAATGAGGTTCACACATTGCACCCATGTGGGGAATCGAACCCGGTTCTTCGGCGTGACTAGCTAACGCTTTGACCACTAGGCTACCCCGTCGCCATATTCAGTAGAGCTAAACGTTAGATCGCATTTGTGAAGACAAAAATAATTAAATAAATATTTGAAAAACATGTTTTGTATTACCAACCAGTATATAATACACATATTTGAGGTACCACACATCATCCAACGAACGTGCTGGTTCCATGGAACGTGACCTTCTTTTTTGGTGGGGTTGGTTTTTTGCCATTACATTATACTATTACAAGATAATTCAATATTGAAACCCTTGAAAATTTGACGCAATAACAAAGCTGCACAGCGTTTTGTTTACATGGAATACAACATAATCTATAATTCCACACGTTTCTCAAACGAGGCTTAAGATCTTACTTCCAACTTAAAACAGGGCTAATCTCGTCTAAACTACTGCCGCGAGACAGGCAGGAAATCAAAATATAGTTCTTGGAATTACACGTAATTTCTCGTCAAAATAACATTGATTGAACTTAATGGAACTAAATCAAGGACGCTCTGTGGCATTGTGCATGCATTAAAAATAACTTCTCACAACTGACCACGTCACATGACTATTGATTGCGTGCTTCTCTCCGGAAAATGATCCTTTCTTCAATATCCCCATGTATCGATCAGGCAAGATTTTGAAAACTACCTTTGTATCTGCTTAAAGATGTTATCGTTGTATCTGGTTCAAAATGTTGTCATTGGACTGTGTCCAGTGATGATATAATTGTACGGTAAACAACTCCAGGAATGGAATGTACTGACAATACAAGAAATAGTTGTCAAATTGGACCCTGCCTTATTCTACCATAGTACCACACACTGAACGTCCAAATACCCCCAATATGGCCAGACACCCTAAACCTCACAAGATATTAGATGTAATATCGAGTAAGTAGGGATTACAATATATGGAAGAACAACTTTTTTATTTCAGTGAGAGCGACGTAAGTTCAAACACCGTTATCAAGCAAGTGATCAACGGAACGGTGTTAGAGCCTAACTGGCTGACTGGGTTTGGTTTTACGCCGCTTTTAGCAATATTCCAGCAACATCACGGCGGGGGACACCAGAAATGGGCTTCACACATTTTACCCATGTGGGGATTCGAACCCGGGTCTTCGGCGTGACGAGCCAACGCTTTAACCACTAGGCTACCCCACCGCCCCGTGTTAGAGCCTAAACTGTAATAATTAAATTCAGCCATATCACTGAAACGTCGCTCTTACTGTACGGATAAAGAAGTTGTTCAAACACATATCACACTGTTTATCCTTCCAATCCTATTCGACATAACAGTGTTAGAGACCTCCCAAAATGTTATCCTTCCTTATTCGACATAACAGTGTTAGAGACCTCCCAAAATGTTATCCTTCCTTATTCGACATAGATACCTCCCAAAATGTTATCCTTCCTTATTCGACATAACAGTGTTAGAGACCTCCCAAAATGTTATCCTTCCTTATCCGACATAACAGTGTTAGAGACCTCCCAAAATGTTATCCTTCCTTATTCGACATAACAGTGTTAGAGACCTCCCAAAATGTTATCCTTCCTTATTCGACATAACAGTGTAGAGACCTCCCAAAATGTTATCCTTCCTTATTCGACATAACAGTGTTAGAGACCTCCCAAAATGTTATCCTTCCTTATTCGACATAACAGTGTTAGAGACCTCCCAAAATGTTATCCTTCCTTATTCGACATAACAGTGTTAGAGACCTCCCAAAATGTTATCCTTCCTTATTCGACATAACAGTGTTAGAGACCTCCCAAAATGTTATCCTTCCTTATTCGACATAACAGTGTTAGAGACCTCCCAAAATGTTATCCTTCCTTATTCGACATAACAGTGTTAGAGACCTCCCAAAATGTTATCCTTCCTTATTCGACATAACAGTGTTAGAGACCTCCCAAAATGTTATCCTTCCTTATTCGACATAGATACCTCCCAAAATGTTATCCTTCCTTATTCGACATAACAGTGTTAGAGACCTCCCAAAATGTTATCCTTCCTTATTCGATATAACAGTGTTAGAGACCTCCCAAAATGTTATCCTTCCTTATTCGATATAACAGTGTTAGAGACCTCCCAAAATGTTATCCTTCCTTATTCGACATAACAGTGTTAGAGACCTCCCAAAATGTTATCCTTCCTCATTTGACATAACAGTGTTAGAGACCACACCGAAACGTAATAAAGATGTTGTTCATCCATATATTGTGAGTAACCTTCCTTACTGCTCCAACTTCTAAATGCCTCTCGAAGGAGTTTACTTATAATATCGAGTGAGTGAGTGAATATGGTTTTACGCCGCTTTTACCAATATTCCAGCAATATCACACCAGAAATGGGCTTCACACTTTGTACCCATGTGGGGAATCGAACCCGGGTCTTCGGCGTGACGAGCGAACGCTTTAACCACTAGGCTACCCCACCGCCCCACTTATAATATCGAGGGTGATAGGTAGCCTAGTAACTAATGGGTTCGCTCGTCACGTCGAGGCTCCTGCGTGATTCCCCACAAGGATACAAAGGGTTTCTGGTGCCCACGCCGTAATATTGCTGCAATATTGATGGAATAATGCGAATACCAGTGCCAAAACATACCCTCTGACTCATGCATTGTCAGGTTTCTATCCAGAATGAAATAATTATCAGTTTGCCTGAGTTTCAATGTGTGTACACTGGAATGTATTATACCAGGGGGTATAAACATGGTATACAGTTCACACCAATACTTTTGAGTGGAGTCACATCCGGAATTCGAACCCACGCTCTCAAAATCAGGCGCCGAATCGCCAGCACACAAGGTCATCCATCTAACCCATCCAGCCATCGCGGCATCCACAAAAATGGAAGTCGGACAACTGGTTGTGACTGGGAAACTGTAATCCGTAATATAACGTGTTCATTTGACCTCTTTCTAAATGGCATTGTGTATTCATAGATTTCCACAGCTGAGCCGTGAAAATTTACACTGGTGATAGCAGTACACAAAGTCAGTGATCTAGGCCACCAGTTGTCCGACTTCCATTTTTGGCTGATGTATGCCAGTGTTTTCAAAATGCGTATAATCGTCATGCACTTGGAATCGTGTTCAATAAACAAACACCTTTTGATAAAAACCTCTTCGAATTACTGTTTTCAAACTAGCACAAGTTAAAACTAGAACGTAAACTAATTTGCTCGTTCGCTGTGTTTACACGCTCATTGTGTTTACTCGGTCAATATATTTATTTGGTCTCTGTGTTTACTCATCTCGTTAGTTACCACATGGTTACATTCTCATTGTGTTTACTCGGTTAATATATATTGGCCACATGTTCAAAAAGCTTTAAAGAGTGGGTTCGCTTGACCGCTGTCCTGTAATAGTTCACTGAGTTTATTACCTCACAGTGTTACTCGGTTACTGTCTTCAGTTTCTCATTACTTGCTGACTGTCTTTAACCACCCACTCAATGTTTACTTGCTGACTGTCTACACTCTGGGGGCGGTGGGGTAGTCTAGTGGTTAAAGCGTTGGCTCGTCACGCCGAAGACCCGGGTTCGAATCCCCACATGGGTACAATGAGTGAAGCCCATTTCTGGTGTCCCTCCCCGTGATATTGCTGGAATATTGGTAAAAGCGGCGTAAAACCAAACTCAGTCAGTCAGTCAGTCTACACTCTGGGAAAACAGTGAACGACTAAACACTATTCCCGTGTGTACACACTTACTGTGATTCTGGGAAAAATTAATAATTTGTAAGTTCCTAATATCTGAAGTAGACTTACTTTCAGTGTATGTGCGTGCGTGTGCGTGTGTGTGTGCGTTCGTGCGTGCGTGCGTGCGTGCGTGCGTGCGTGTGTGTGTGTGTGTGTGTGTGTTGTGTGTTTTAGTGTCTGTCTCTGTGTTTGTTTGGAATGAGAGAGTAATGTACTTCGTTACCCATGAGGTCCGGGTTAGAATGAACCTTCAGTAACCCATGCTTGTAAAAGGCGACTAACGGGATCGGGTGGGCAGGGTCGCTGGCTTGGTTGACACATGTCATCGTTTCCCAATTGCGCAGATCGATGCTCATGCTGTTGATCACTGGGTTGTCTGGTTCAGACTCGATTATTTACAGACGGCCGCCATATAGCCGAAATATTGCTGAGTGCGGCGTAAAACTAAACTCACTCACTCACTTCTCATTTGAACAGTTATTGTACACAGTTACATCAGGGAATGTCAGCTAATATTTGGGAAAAGATGAAGTGATGGTAAATCTGGTCCGCAATCACCACATTCACAAAATCACATTTTTTGTTATTCACAAAAAGTCACTTACCGTAGACATACCTGTGAACAAATGTGCATCTTCATGCCATATACGAAGAGAGAGAGAGAGAGAGAGAGAGAGAGAGAGAGAGAGAGAGAGAGAGAGAGAGAGAGAGAGAGAGAGAGAGAGAGAGAGAGAGAGAGAGAGAGACATTTCGTTTTCGTTTAAGTCAGATATTACGTTAATGACACTTCTAGTCGGGTGAGATGTCTGTTCACGAGTAAGTGAGCGAGCGTTACACCGTTGTATGCAATATCCAAGCGACGGGAGGTGCACAGACTGAACCTTGCAGCCATTATTTGAATGAAAGCGCACCTCCATAACGTTACTCCACCAAGAGAATCGTCAAACCCTGAGCTGAGGACAGACAAGGTACTGTGTACGGACTGAAGAATAATGTTAGATCTTCCCTGTCAATGGACATCCGATTTTAAGTGACAGATTACACATTTAAACGGACAAGGGCAATGAGGAAAAGGAGAAGCAAATAATTGATCGGGATCCTAAACATGCGCTAGACATTAAATATGTACCGATACAATCTTGTCCTTGTTCTACAAATTATAGGTCTCTGAAACTAGAACGCAGCTGGTCGCGGAATAATGTTTTACGATGTTAGTGTTTCTTTGGAAGGAAGAAACTGATACATTAGTTATGAGATTTAGCGCTTATAAACACTGACTGTAGCCATCACTTGTACCATTTACCCATTTTTTCACGTGTGTCATTTTTTGTAATCTGTGAGCTCCATCTTGTGTTTCCAACGAATCACTTTTCTTCTACGTTGTAATTTGACAGGTGTTGCAGCTCACGGAATGTTTTTGTTCTGGAAAATAGAAATATTGATTTCATGTCAAAAACACTTTTAACGAAATTGTGAGACTGAAGTTTTTCAAATTATTTAAATGCATAAACAGTAACTTGATATCAATCGTAAACCGTCAATAGTCCTGTTAGCTCAGTGAATAGGAACATTGCATATAAATGGCGTATTACCGTAATGTTTCTGTTTTGGCGTGTCGTCAAAGAAATACTTCCTTTTATGTTCCTTCACTTACTTAAGACGATTGGAAGTTACGAGACCATCAAGCGATGTCAAGAACTCCCACTTAATATCTGTGTTATCTAAACCAATGACTAAAGCATGAACGAGCTAACTGTGATTTAAATTTAGATCAAAGTTGACAGTTGCATAGAAATCTTTCGATTTCATCCAACTGGTATTTTACAGATGCCAAATAGAGAAAATTAAATATACAATTTCAAACTGTTATTATTTGTAAAATTGTGTTGTTTTACGCTGAAGTCTGCAATTGCCTCACTGACTGGGAGTCTGACACGAATATAGGGCAGCCAAATCAATGGTTTGTAGATGGTCGAGATTTAACGCTCTCGGAGCAAGATGACACACAACCGGATCTGTCACAGAGTTGGACCACTCTTCCCGTTCTGGATCTTTGTATTTACACATTTACTGTTATTATTTCAAATACTACCCTGTCTATTAACTAGGATGATATACGATAGGTTTTACCGAAGAAATTCAAATACGTGTGGCCCAATTCTAATCTCGAGGATGGTACACACAAAACTAGATGTGATTTATCAAGCTTGTGAATATGTATGGCGAATCCTGTAACTTCATTTAAGATAAACGTCGGCACTTAAAATTATATTGTATACATATTCATTTTATTTTTATCTCCTGTATAATAGATGTGCTATGTATGAAGACATCCATAACGTTGTCCCTCCACCTATTTTAGCTACTGTAAATTCTCTTCATATATCCATGCATGAAGAAATGGCGTGAGTCTTAAAAACATTCTTTAGCTGCCAGAATATTTGATACCTAGCATAAATACGTTTCTCACAAATGAGAGGACACCAGGTGGTATCAATATAGATGACCATTGTGACCACTAAACACACAAAATATAGTTTTTTTCCAACAAGCATTTTTTAACACTAGTATAAATTTATTTTTAACATTAATCCCGTTCTTATTTCACTGGCATAGGTTTTTTTACGCCTAATCCAAAGTGCTTTGGCAAATAATCCAGACTAGTTTTAGGCGTTGGCGGTTTATATTTGAATGTTGTAAAATATGCAATATCTGTGCAGCAGTAGCATTGAACAAGGTAACTATCACACAGCGTATCCAAAAAATCAGACACCGCAGATCTTCGTATGTAGTTGGTAAAAAGGAATTACACCTGACTTAGTGAGGTGGTTCTACATTGATAATGATAAGCGTTGTTACATTTCACTTCCATTAATCGCAAAAACCTCTGCTGTCAAGTTTCCACTGGGGATTTTCCCTTTAAGTGCCATAGGCATGAACTATCCAATCGATTTGTCATACTCGAACAATTTGTGCTGTGCATAAAATGTTGCATTCTTTTTTATTATTTGGAGGCATTCAGCCCGGCAATGTTTAATATGGGATCCACATTTTACTGAGCGATGCAGTTTCTCATTGCTTGACGCAAACGGACTAAAAGCATTACGCTGTTCCCATGAGTCGTGGCGATTATAAACTATTCCTTCTCAAGAAATAATAAAATACTTAATGGACAAAGGAGGGTTGTATGAATGAAGGAACGTGTTTCATAAAATTGGAATTACAAGACAAGAAACAGTGATTTAACTTTTATCGTTTTGCTTCACACTTTGTTAAGCATTACATGGAGGTTGATGTTCCGTTTTTAGAGTGGATACTTTGGGTCAATCTCGACCTGGTTGTGGAAGGAATTTCCAGTGTAAATATTTGATATGAGCAGTTCCTAATGCAACTAATTTATGACGTGAGTGAATAAATGCGAAAGCAACAGCAGCTTGTTTCGTTCCCTGGAACCCATTTAACAGTAGTTCTGTCATTCCGCTGCTATCAGGGCAGTAGTCATTCTTGGGGTGGACGTAAGGTCATCGGGCAGGTGGACACAGTTAGGTCAGGTACATGTGTGTCTGAGGTGATGTAGGGTGTTTCCGCTATCAGGGCAGGTGGACACAGTTGAGTCAGGTGCATGTGTGTCTGAGGTGATGTAAGGTGTTCCTGCTATCAGGGTAATGTGGACACAGTTGAGTCAGGTGCATGTGTGTCTGAGGTGATGTAAGGTGTTTATGCGATCAGGGTAAGGTGGACACAGTTGAGTCAGGTGCATGTGTGTCTGAGGTGATGTAAGGTGTTTATGCGATCAGGGTAAGGTGGACACAGTTGAGTCAGGTGCATGTGTGTCTGAGGTGATGTAAGGTGTTTCTGCTATCAGGGCAGGTGGATACAGTTGAGTCAGGTGCATCTGTGTCTGAGGTGATGTAAGATGTTTCTGCTATCAGGGCAGGTGGACACAGTTGGGACAGGTACATGTGTGTCTGAGGTAATGTAAGATGTTCCTTCCTTCAGAGTGGGTGGACACGGTTGAGTCAGGTGCATGTGTGTCTGAGGTAATGTAAGGTGTTTATGCTATCAGGGCAGGTGGACACAGTTGAGGCGGGTGCATGTGTGTCTAAGGTGATGTAAGGTATTTCTGCTATAAGGGCAGGTGGACACAGTTGAGTCAGATGCATGTGTGTCTGAGGTGATGTAAGGTGTTCCTGCTATCAGGGTAAGGTAGACACAGCTTGGTCAGGTGCATGTGTGTCTGAGGTAATGGAAGGTGTTCCTGCTATCAGTGCAGGTGGACACAGGTGAGTCAGGTGCATGTGTGTCTGAGGTGATGTAAGGTGTTCCTGCTATCAGGACAGGTGGACACAGTTAGGTCAGGTACATGAGTGTCTGAGGTAATGTAAGGTGTTCCTGCTATCAGGGCAGGTGGACACAGTTGAGGCAGGTGCATGTGTGTCTGAGGTAATGTGAGGTGTTTATGCAACCAGGGCATGTGGACACATTTGAGGCGGGTGCATGTGTGTCTGAGGTGATGTAAGGTGTTCCTGCTATCAGGGCAGGTGGACACAGTTGAGGTCAGGTACATGTGTGTCTGAGGTAATGTAAGGTGTTCCTGCTATCAGGGCAGGTGGACACAGTTAGGTCAGGTACATGTGTGTCTGAGGTAATGTAAGGTGTTCCTGCTATCAGGGCAGGTGGACACAGTTGAGGCAGGTGCATGTGTCTCTGAGGTGATGTAAGGTGTTTATGCAATCAGGGCAGGTGGACACAGTTGAGTCAGGTGCATGTGTGTCTGAGGTGATGTAAGGTGTTTTTCTGCTATCAGGGCAGGTGGACACAGTTGCGGACAGGTGCATGTGTGTCTGAGGTAATGTAAGATGTTCCTTCCTTCAGAGTGGGTGAGACACGGTTGAGGCTGGTGCATGTGTGTCTGAGGTAATGTAAGGTGTTTATGCTATCAGGGCAGGTGGACACAGGTGAGTCAGGTGCATGTGTGTCTGAGGTGATGTAAGGTGTTCCTGCTATCAGGACAGGTGGACACAGTTGAGGTCAGGTGTTCATGGACATGTGTCTGAGGTAATGTAAGGTGTTCCTGCTATCAGGGCAGGTGGACACAGTTGAGGCAGGTGCATGTGTGTCTGAGGTAATGTGAGGTGTTTATGCAACCAGGGCATGTGGACACATTTGAGGCGGGTGCATGTGTGTCTGAGGTGATGTAAGGTGTTCCTGCTATCAGGGCAGGTGGACACAGCTAGGTCAGGTACATGTGTGTCTGAGGTAATGTAAGGTGTTCCTGCTATCAGGGCAGGTGGACACAGTTAGGTCAGGTACATGTGTGTCTGAGGTAATGTAAGGTGTTTATGCTACCAGGGCAGGTGGACACAGTTGAGGCGGGTGCATGTGTGTCTGAGGTGATGTAAGGTGTTCCTGCTATCAGGGGCAGGTGGACACAGTTGAGTCAGGTGCATGTGTGTCTGAGGTAATGTAAGGTGTTCCTGCTATCAGGGCAGGTGGACACAGTTAGGTCAGGTGCATGTGTGTCTGAGGTTATGTAAGGCGTTTATGCTATCAGGGCAGGTGGACACAGTTGAGGCGGGTGCATGTGTGTCTGAGGTAATGTAAGATGTTCCCTCCTTTCAGAGTGGGTGAACACGGTTGAGGCTGGTGCATGTGTGTCTGAGGTAATGTAAGGTGTTTATGCTATCAGGGCAGGTGGACACAGGTGAGTCAGGTGCATGTGTGTCTGAGGTGATGTAAGGTGTTCCTGCTATCAGGACAGGTGGACACAGTTAGGTCAGGTACATGAGTGTCTGAGGTTATGTAAGGTGTTCCTGCTATCAGGGTGGGTGGACACAGTTGAGGCAGGTGCATGTGTGTCTGAGGTGATGTAAGGGTGTTCCTGCTATCAGGGCAGGTGGACACAGTTGAGGCAGGTGCATGTGTGTCTGAGGTGATGTAAGGTGTTTATGCTATCAGGGCAGGTGGACACAGTTGAGTCAGGTGCATGTGTGTCTGAGGTGATGTAAGGTGTTCCTGCTATCAGGGTAAGGTGGACACAGCTGAGTCAGGTGCATGTGTGTCTGAGGTGATGTAAGGTGTTTCTGCTATCAGGGCAGGTGGACACAGTTGAGTCAGGTACATGTGTGTCTGAGGTGATGTAAGGTGTTTCTGCTATCAGGGCAGGTGGACACAGTTGAGTCAGGTGCATGTGTGTCTGAGGTGATGTAAGGTGTTCCTGCTATCAGGGCAGGTGGACACAGTTAGAGTCAGGTGCATGTGTGTCTGAGGTGATGTAAGGTGTTCCTGCTATCAGGGCAGGTGGACACAGTTAGGTCAGGTACATGTGTGTCTGAGGTAATGTAAGGTGTTCCTGCTATCAGGGCAGGTGGACACAGTTGAGGCAGGTGCATGTGTGTCTGAGGTAATGTGAGGTGTTTATGCAACCAGGGCATGTGGACACATTTGAGGCGGGTGCATGTGTGTCTGAGGTGATGTAAGGTGTTCCTGCTATCAGGGCAGGTGGACACAGCTGGGTCAGGTACATGTGTGTCTGAGGTAATGTAAGGTGTTCCTGCTATCAGGGCAGGTGGACACAGTTAGGTCAGGTACATGTGTGTCTGAGGTGATGTAAGGTGTTCCTGCTATCAGGGCAGGTGGACACAGTTGAGTCAGGTGCATGTGTGTCTGAGGTGATGTAAGGTGTTCCTGCTATCAGGGCAGGTGGACACAGTTGAGTCAGGTGCATGTGTGTCTGAGGTAATGTAAGGTGTTTATGCTATCAGGGCAGGTGGACACAGTTAGGTCAGGTACATGTGTGTCTGAGGTTATGTAAGGTGTTCCTGCTATCAGGGCAGGTGGACACAGTTGAGGCAGGTGCATGTGTGTCTGAGGTAATGTAAGGTGTTCCTGCATCAGAGCAGGTGAACACGGTTGAGGCTGGTGCATGTGTGTCTGAGGTGATGTAATGTAAGGTGTTTATGCTATCAGGGCAGGTGGACACAGGTGAGTCAGGTGCATGTGTGTCTGAGGTGATGTAAGGTGTTCCTGCTATCAGGGCAGGTGGACACAGTTAGGTCAGGTACATGTGTGTCTGAGGTAATGTAAGATGTTCCTTCCTTCAGAGTGGGTGGACACGGTTGAGGCTGGTGCATGTGTGTCTGAGGTAATGTAAGGTGTTCCTGCTATCAGGGCAGGTGGACACAGTTGAGGCAGGTGCATGTGTGTCTGAGGTGATGTAAGGTGTTCCTGCTATCAGGGTAGGTGGACACAGCTTGGTCAGGTGCATGTGTGTCTGAGGTGATGTAAGGTGTTCCTGCTATCAGGGCAGGTGGACACAGTTGAGTCAGGTGCATGTGTGTCTGAGGTGATGTAAGGTGTTCCTGCTATCAGGGCAGGTGGACACAGTTAGAGTCAGGTGCATGTGTGTCTGAGGTAATGTAAGGTGTTCCTTCTATTAGGGTGGGTGGACACAGTTGAGGTCAGGTGCATGTGTGTCTGAGGTAATGTAAGGTGTTCCTGCTATCAGGGCAGGTGGACACAGTTGAGGCGGGTGCATGTGTGTCTGAAGTAATGTAAGGTGTTTCTGCTATCAGGGCAGGTGGACACAGTTGAGGCGGTTGCATGTGTGTCTGAGGTAATGTAAGGTGTTCCTGCTATCAGGGCAGGTGGACTGACTGACTGACTGAGTTTGGTTTTACGCCGCTTTTAGCAATATTCCAGCAACATCACGCGGGGGACACCAAAAATTGGCTTCAAACATTGTACCCATGTGGGGATTCGAACCCGGGTCTTCGGCGTGACGAGCCAACAGGGCAGGTGGACACAGTTGAGGCGGGTGCATGTGTGTCTGAGGTAATGTAAGGTGTTCCTCCCTTCAGAGTAGGTGGACACAGTTAAGGCAGGTGCATGTGTGTCTGGGGGTGGACATAAGGCGATCCTGTCTTCGGGGCAGGTGGACACAGTATAGTCAGGTGCGTCTAGGATGATGTACGGTGTCCCTTCTATTAGGCTAGATGGACACAGTTGGGTCAGGTACATGTCATTGTATCCCAGTTGCGTAGATCGAGCTCATGCTGTTGATCACTGGGTTGTCTGGTCCAGAATCGACTATTTACAAATCGCCGCCATATAGCTGAAATATTGCTGAGTGGCGTAAAACTAATCTCACTCACTCACCAGACTTGACTCTGCACGTGTTTGTGACGGGTGGACCATGTTACGCTTACATTCACGCGACCATATGGTTTCACCAGTTTCAAACTGGGAACCTACCCATACTGTGTGATCAGTAAGATTAATTTTTCCAAAAAGTTCCCCGAATCAAATAATATCATCGCAGTCTCAATATATGTCATGATGTATTTTGCGAATGAAAATCTTGACTTGGTGTATGAGGCTTGTGTGTGACTGAACAACTTTCAACATCGCATCAACAGTTCCTTAATTATATCTGCCCAAGTCAAATAGTTTTATGGGTTCGTCCTTTTGATGCCTCCTGATTTGATTCACCCAGTAATACAACCAGTAATACGTTGACTTCCTCAATTACTGCGGGCACTCCGGTTGACTGGGTTTCGATAAATTCGATTTTTAAGGAACTCATGCAATAACCTGATTGCCTGAAACCGACCTCATCACATAGACCTGTTCCCCAACACAGTGATTCATGTAGCTGATGTGAGCTGGAATTACCACCCTTTTGAACAATTATTTAATTTAGGCAGTATGGATTAGTTCAGGTGGGAAAAAAGGCTCTTGGTTACGCGGAACAGATGTTTAATCCAAATATATTTTGCTAAATTTCTATGGTAATGGTCTTGACAAACCAATAATTATATAGTTGAGAATCTGAGATTCCATTTTGTGAAAGCCAAATGAAGGCACTATTGACAACGAATTGCAACGCCAAAGTCGACTGGGTCAGACATGTTCTTGTAGATCAAGATCTCAGTACTGCTGTGTGATATATTTAGTCACTTATGTCGGACCATCTCTCTGGGTGGGTGTGAAGATGATGGGTTAGCTATGACTGGCTAGACCGGATGCCAGGTGATCCTAGTATATCTGGGAATGTAGGAACAGTATATACACTATATGTTCGAGGTGTGTCGCTGCTTTAGCCGTAACGTGTTGAGGAGATGTTGTTCTTTCCATGCGCATTTTGACACCAATTATAAAACAATGAGAACACGACTATAACGAACATAGGCTGGTTTCACATGTTGATAATGTCAAGAAAACTATTTCATTAACCAGAATGCTCTCTCTCCATTCATAGGGTAGTTCGACATATTTTCTTGACACAGAGCAGCTCGACATTGTTTGTAACAGTGATGGACGTGAAGACAGCTACAATGTAAGATGGGTGACCTATACGATACCAAAAAGGAAGCGCAGAATTTTTACTAGTGAAGTTTGCAAACGCATTCATATATATTTTACGACGCTTCATTAAATACGTTGCTAGACCCTCGCTTATGTAATTGGTTGTTTCATATCTGTTCTGCGTGTGATTCAGTGCATATTTGTATGCGAAAGGACGTGTGTGTGCGCATTTGCGTACGCGATGTTTGTGTTTGTGTATGCAAGTTTACCACAGTTTTTGTGCCAAATTCAGACACAGTATTTGGCTTTCTTAAGAATATTTAGAGTGAGTTTGGTATTTTCTCTTCTAAGCGAGAGGTACGAACAATCAATTTTCAGTACCAATATACTCATCACAATGTTGGGTTCTACTTTTCCGAATGAGAACTTCATTTCGGCAATTTAGAGATGTCTCATCGTTGTCTTATATGAAACTTACAGTAACACATGTACTGACGGTTAAATGTACAACTAGGTAAGATCGAGTTACCTCCCTTAGATGGATCCACGTCAAAAATGGGTGACGCAGTTCCAAATTTTCATTTCTGCATGTTCTTGTGTTTTAGAAGGGAACAATTTAGGGGCCTGTGATTGTGGGGCAACTTTGTGGGTAGATCTGGTATCAGTAATCTTTGTTGGTGCTTCATGAACACGGCCTAATGAATCAGATGGATGACAACGTCCAATGCAATACACAAAACGTTACATATGCTTTACATTATTCATCCACCAATTTCTAGAATGCCCATCAAACAATGGCCCAATGATACAGTTGTAATCGTACAGAGGACTGCTCTCCTTGTGAGATCAGTTCTTGTTTACTGATGATACAGTTCCTATCGTTCAGGTTTTTCAGCTATTTTGTCTTTTACGCACTATAGATTTGGTTGTAGCGTATAATATCTTCTGGCGAAGACATTTTATACTGTATATTTGTACAATAGCATGAGTGTGGGTCAATACCTAGTATCTTTTTGTGCAATAATGTGTAACAATGCACCACGATTGACATCAAACTTTTAACTTCCCATGATTGGACCCTCCTAAACATATTTATTGATTATCTAGGCAATGGTGATAATGCACTCTAGATACGATCCAAGAACATCCTCTCACAGGGACGACTCTCCGCGGGAAATTTGACACTTATGACTTGACATGATTGAAATTGCTTCAACTAACAGTCCCTACATTGTATATTTTTTCAAACACTTAAATAGAAGCGACAAAACCTTTTCATATTTGGAAAGGCTAAGACAAATTCCATCGAATTAGCTCAAAATATCATTCATTGTAAAGCGTACAAGATATATTCAGTGCATTTAGGTGCCAATTTCAGTTATTTGTCTGTTCGAAGAGAACAAGTTAAATATGTGATTTAGGAAATTTAAGTTATCCTGACAGAAAAGATTCTCTGGAGACTACAAAACTAGCAAACTACAAACCTGTGCAAAGAGGCAACACAAGCGCAAAGAAGACCTTTCCAAAGATCAACATTATGATGGAACTTGAAAGTGAGAAACAGTGGGGCCTTAACTGTACTTGTATTATAAGTACCTACACGTTCAAATACTACATCTTCTACAACGTGGGAGGAGGTTGGGGCAACACAGCGGTCGTTGACAATATACTGCTTACAATAGGCTTCCGACTGGTTGACTAAATGTCACCTGTCCTGTGATATGAATACAGGGCACGATTTATTGATAACAACTTCTTGTTTCTTCTTATTTTGTTCATGTGATAGTTTCTATTTTCTCTGCATAAGTCCAAACATACATCCCCTGTCAACATTAGGCAATCCGAGATATAGCTGAGTGTCATCAGCGTAGAGGTGATAGCTGAAATCAGAAAATCGGAAAATATCAACAGTTCCTTGTCTCAAAACCATCTCTTTAAACGAGCATTCGACTAAGCACACGTGAGCAGGAATCTGGATATGTAGCGCTATACAAATGTCTAATTTGATTGATTAATTTGATTGATTGAACTCTCAGTAGGTTACACGACCGAAACTCGTAGTATCTTTAGAAATTACTTAAATTGCTAATGACAGCATTTTCACTTGATATTCGATTAATATTCAATCTGTAAATGTTTCTTTGACTGTTTGATGTTCAGATGCCTGTATCGGAATAATCACAATAGTCTATTTGCTAATAGACAACCCTAGTGGTTACATAACTTGGTCTAATCTGTTTCGTTTTTCTTGTTTGACGCCGCACTCGGCAATATTCCACCTATATGGCGGCAGCCTGTAATTCGAGTCTGGAGCAGGGAATCGAGTCATCAACATCCTGAGTATCGACCTACACTATTTGGATATGATGACATGTGTCAACCAAGTAAACGAACATGACCACCCGATCCCGTTAGTTGCCTCTTACGACAAGCGTTTTTTTATAGTTACTTCTCGAAAGTTTAAGTCAACGATAATGCCAAAAAGGACTGACTGACTGACTAAGTTGTGTTTTACGCCGCTTTTAGCAATATTCCAGCAATATCACGGCGGGGGACACCAGAAATGGGCTTACATATTGTACCCATGTGGGGATTCGAACCCGGGTCTTCGGCGTGACGAACCAACGCTTTTACCACTAGGCTACCCCGCCGCCCCTGCCAAAAAGGAAAGTACAGCATTTTGTGAGAACAAAACGGCGACAAAAAAAGAGCAGAGGAAAGCGAGCGAATGATATGACATACAGAATGACCTGTTGGCCTTCAACTCTGAAAATATACCGACTCAGTAACTGACAATTGACATGTACAAACAGCGTTCTCATGGCTCGGATATCACACTGTAAAACACACAGCATGCACACAATGCATGTCATGGAATTGGTCCGTGACAAATATTGTAAATGTGATGACACTTTCTTAGTAAAGTTCACATGCTAGTATTTTTAGGGGTTGAGTCTCAAACTCAAACTCACGCTCTCGGAATAGAAGGACTGGTTGTTTTTATCACCTACTTTAACTTTGAACAATTTGATTTGAGGAGCTTAATTATATTTGTCCACGAGTTGGGGTTAGTGCGTATGTGTTTCTTTAGCTCCCTTTGTGAGATTCATATATGGAGTCCATAGGCAAAAATCCTCAAGCCTCAATCCTTTATTATTAATATTTACATAGTATGTTCAACATTTGAAATACTCCATCACAAATAAATCAATTTTAAAAATTCAATTCTTACACAAATGTTCCTTTAAAATCTTAATTTGTTTCGAATTATATAATGATGTCAGAGCCATATTAGGCCTAAATTCTGGGTAAATGGTAGGATATATGCACAAATACGAATTTATAATTGACAAATCATGTTAATGTTGTTACAACTGATTTTATGTCTCGTGGAGAGAACTATGTTGTATGATTACAGGAATAGAGGAATGTGCTCTTATGCCTACCTCAGAAGTAAAACAGAACATCGTTTTCTTTTCAGTTCAATCTATTTTGATAGTAGGATTGTGTCTTACGATTGTAAGACGTGGTTGTCAATATTACTGATTCATGAATAATTTACTAGCTGTATGTTAGAGGCGTGGGTCCATATTTGCTCAAAATATTGAACCACAGAGCATCGTCTCACGTTGTTAGGTCATTTCATTTTCCTTGTTTGTAGGTATAAGGCAGTTACTACGTGCGATATTACCCAACAAACTGTATACATCAAAGTGAAAAGGAAAATGTGGGTCCACACATTTTAACTCTATAAAGATTTTTGTTGAAACTACAGATTTTAGCATTTTCCCACAGAAAATATAGGAACTAGAGACATTTGTGGTGTGAGAGTGAAACAATATTTCTCAAGATTTCTTCTAGAGACATGTTCTCTTAATGAGACGTCAATATCATGCATGTATTGTTTTCTGAAGTGACTTACCGGAGAGGGTACCTAAGATCATATCTTCCAAGGCATATGTATTTCTGCCAAATAAAATCTTAGTATTATGGTGGAGTGATACATTTGAGGACGTGTATGTAAGAGGTTAATTTGCAGCAGGTTTTCGTTAGACACTTCCCATGTGCCACACGACATGCTCCCTAATGTACAATGTTCACTTGGATTTGCAGATGCAAAATTCCATTTCTTGAAAATGACACCTATGCAGTTCAAGATGATTATCCCGAGCAGCTCATTGAAATGTTTATCCTCAAAGTCGGAGACTCCTATTCCACGTGCACTCTGAACGACGTCCACAACAACAGTTCTCGTGCTGATACTAACAACACCCAACTCACCTGTGATGCCTGGGTGTACGACAAATCAGTCATACAATCCTCAGGTCCTACAGATGTAAGTTGCTGTGACACTCAGCTTATGTCCACCCATGTGATCATGAACGTATACCATATACCAAAGAAAATATGCACTTGAAAATTTAGTGTCATGCACTGAAAAGAGTCACCTGAGTCACGCATTATCCCATATGATATCTAATCCAGTACATCACTATCATATAACTAGTTCGTGTTGGTAACATGTGTTGCAACAATTGAAAAACAGAGAAGCACACTTTATTTTTCCCCAGCAATTTATCTTCTATAGAACACTGCGTAAAATCCTGTTATGCCTCTTGGACATTTGCATATTTTCAAGGGTGTTGTGTTGCTATTCAATTCATATTGTGTCTAGTTTTACACATGGCATGCCTGGAAGGTCATGTGTCACGTGTGTGAGAGTGTGAGAGACTGAATGGTTAGTGGGTTAATATTTAAGTCACAGTTGCAGTATGTGAGCCATATCGTTACTAACACAAGGTGTTCAAACACAAAAACCTGTCAATAGAGGACAGTATAAGAACTAAGATATAAAACTAGTAACTAATCCTTGGAAATGACAGTGTGGTTTAACAATCTATATAGTAACATTCTAGGAATATCACGGCATGACAAACCAGGAATTGATGGCAATCCTTGCATCAATGTTGACTCTTTATCGAACATTCAATCGCTTAACAGGAAAACGGTTTATCAAATGGTTAAAGGCTTGTATCATATAATTCTCGGCGTTCAATTTCACACACAGACATGTCCTGCAACAGTTCATTCCTTATGTCGTTTACAGTTCAACATGGTCTGCGACAATGAGATACTACGTTCCCACAGCAACATGATCGACTTTGCAGGGGGCTCTGTTCGGAGCGCTTGTTTGTTGACCCCTAGGGGACGTGTAAGACCTAATATCCATGTTGTACACCAGTAATCTGTCCTTACAGCCTGAACCCATATACAATAGGTGGATGAGCATTTAACTTTCTCCAAAACCATTTTTTGTCAGACTTATGCTAACTTGTGTTATGTTACTTTATGATACTTTATTTTATTGATTGTA
This sequence comes from Haliotis rubra, assembly GCF_003918875.1. Taxonomy (NCBI): domain Eukaryota; kingdom Metazoa; phylum Mollusca; class Gastropoda; order Lepetellida; family Haliotidae; genus Haliotis; species Haliotis rubra. The sequence goes on from NW_025767128.1 coordinate 450,709, forward strand.
GTATGTATATGTTTATTTTCGTTTTAGGTTCGGAAGAAAGAAACTGTTAATCGTGACTGTCGTAATTAACTCGGTAGTCAACGTTGCCATTGCCCTGAGCACAGACTTTGCAGTATTTGCTGTGCTCAACTTCATAATTGGATTTACTGGAATGGCTGTGTTTATGCTGACATTTGTTCTAGGTGAAGGCATTCTAATTTCACAGTTGATTTCTCTGCTTTGATATCATGACATCTAAACAATGTTATAATGAAGAATTATAAATAGTTGAACAATTATTTATTTGTGTCTTATGGAAGCGCATGCCTCTGCCATCTCACATTACATCAAGATAAGCGGCTGTTTCTCGATCATTCCTGATAGCCTGATCCCACTATGGAAATTTGAGCTTGATGAATATTATCGTCACTGACTTTAATATTTCCATTCAAACTGACTTTGTCACTGTATTACCGTTGAATGTGTCCTTTCGCTATAATCTGTACACCCATATTGTACTGTCTTTGCAGTTTGCAAATCAATCCTCAGAATTTCTCGTGCCGCTTTTGTTTGTTCCTTGTACATCACTCTAATACTGTTTTGGCAGCAATGGAATTCGTTGGACCATCTAAAAGGACATTTACCGGTATGGTGATCGAATACTTCTGGACGGCTGGGTTGTTGCTACTTACTGGGCTGGCATATCTAGTTCGGAAGTGGCGACATCTTCGATTGGCGTTGGGCATACCTCCAATCCTGTTTGTGGTGTATTGGAGGTGAGGTAATCTTTAGCTGTTTAGTGCGTCACTACTATAATTCTTACCAAATGAAAGCAAACAACTTATCTTTGAACTTATCTGAGTCACTGGTGAGTGAGTGAGTTAATAGTTATCGTCACATCGGCTATATTGCAGCCATAGCGTGACGAGAACAATTTATAATTATATTTTAGATCGATAAAATTAGAAATTCAAATCCTGTTGACGAAGAACAGTAAAACTACTAGTGTATCACAGATAGAGCTATAAAACTAGCATGTAGCTAAAACTTAAACCATTCTGCAGGACAATACGATATAAAAACGGGCTATAGATCAGCAGCAACTGAAGGTAGATCGCCATATTAGAGACACAAACACAAAAATACTGCGTTTTAAAAATTCGGTAAGCTTAATTTACCTTGAATGTTTAGGGACTTACGTACCCCCACAGGAGGACAATAATTTTACAATACTTCAACCCCCTGTGAAGATACAGCCATTCAGAATCTCAGCTGCTAATCAAACTGCCAATAATAAAATATTTGTCTATTTAGAAATCATTTATCAAAATTTATGTAACAATTCAAAATCTTTTAAAACTGCAAAAATCAAATGAAAACTGACGACGGTAGAAAGATCCTGAACTGTTTTGACATTGACTGAGTCACTGGTAACCACATAGTTATTATCGCGCATTTATATCTGATCGGTTCTACACACATACAGGTTTATACCAGAGTCACCAAGATGGCTCATATCTCGGGGGCGCACTGCTGAAGCCAGTGCGATAATACAGAAGATTGCAACGTCCAAAAAGTTTCTCTGAGAGATAACATAATGGCTGAGCTAACGTTTGAAGAAAACGACCAACAAATACGACTGTGGAGAATGTGTTCAAGTCTTGTTCTTCTACTGAGATCTGCCGTCGTGTTCTTCAACTGGTATATGTATTCTTCCATCGCTTGTAATCATATATTAATGATAGGATCACATGCATTTACTTTATGTTCGTTTGTTTGCTTTTTTCTCTTCAAGTGAGACAGAGAGATCAGTTATCGAAACATATAGTTGTTAGAGACAGTAGTTTTTAGGAATTCATGTAAAGATCTGCCCTTTTGGGATTATATGAGTGATTCCCCTGTTGAAATTACTTACACATGAGACAATTAATAACAATGATAATAATTATGTCCATATGTATATTGTTTTCTTTGATTGTTGGGTGGGTGGGGAAGGGGTGGTGGTGTTGGTTGGTAAAGTGTAGTAACGTCTTTTGCAAGTGAACTTTATGCATCTGTGCAGTTTGCCTCTGTTGTTCCCAAATCAATAATATCATCCGTTAATTATTGTTGGATTTGATTTTGTTAGATGCCATGCATTAATTTCAGGTTTGCCACCAACTTAATCTTCTACGGCCTAAGCCTGAATGTGGGCAACCTGAGCGGTGATATCTATCTCAACTTCTTCATATCCTGCCTGATGGAACTACTTGGAATTATATTGTGCCATGTTCTAATGAATAAAGTTGGGAGGAAGACAGTGCTCTGTTCCTCCATGGTCCTCGGGGGCTTAACGTGCATATCTTCTTTGTTCCCGCTGATTTATGGCAACTCTTGTAAGACATTATTCCATTTCATGGCTGTTAAGATGACCGGTTGTACTAACATTGTTATAACATAGGAATTAATTAATTAATTACGTCAAGCTCGAAATGCGTGACTCGTATGGCAACATTGTGTAGTTTGCAAATATGGGTAAAAGATGAGTCCAGATATTTCTTCTTGCCAAAACTCCTTTATCCTCGCAAGATCTTCGCCGTTCAACTGCTCTTCAGGTGTACAATGAAAACTAAGTATCTATGTATTCATAACCGTGCCAGTTTCGCCCCTTGAACTCTTCACCTGCAGTATCCACAGTGTTTCAACTAAACATTTCTTCTTTCAATAGGAAAATATATTTTGTACAGCTCGCCTTACTATTTCGAAACTCATGACCTTTTCTACCTTTCGCCTAAAGCTACAGGATGGACACTGATAGCAATCACCATGGCTGGTAAACTAGGTGCTACTGTTGCATTCTCAGTCATCTACATCTTCTCTGCGGAGTTGTTTCCCACGACTTTGCGACAGTCCGCTATGGGGTCCTGCTGCTTGTTTGAAGGCGTGGCTGGCATGGTTGCACCATATATTGCTGACCTGGTAAGACAATGTACAAATGCAATGTTTACAGGCATAAACACCGACGTCACATGCAGAAGATATGAAATCTCACTTAAAGAGGTGAGTAGAGGTGAAATTGGGTTTAACGTCGTGCTCATATGACGACGTGCATGGGTGTGTGTGTGTACATGCGGCTGCTTGTAATAGCCCAGACTTAAGCTGGTTATATAGTGCTAGCCCACTGAGATACCATGCCGCAGTGAAGCATGAATACCCGACTCAGACGCATTATACTGACTCTGAGCCGACCAGTCCTTGTTGTACCCAGTAATGCCGAGCGCCAGGCAGGGACCAACAAGTACCGTATTTTAACGTCTTTTGTTATGACGCCACTTTAAAGAAGGTTCTGAAAGAAAATGCACTTTTTCAAAATAGATCACCCCAAAATAACGTTTAGATGATATGTTTATCCTACCCTATGTGTCTATAAAATCCCGTTGCTGTACAATGAAGCGTGTTTTTCATACAAAACCATATCTGATTAATTATTGATATTAAGTTTGAATAATTTATGTGTTGTCAACTGATTCAACGTTCCAAATAATGAGTGAGTTTAGTTTTACGCCGCACTGGCGATATTCCAGCTATATAGCGGCAGTCTGTAAATAATCGAGTCTGGACCAGACAATCCAGTGATCAACAGCATGAGCATCGATCTGCGCAATTGGGAAACGATGACTTGTGTCAACCAAGTCAGCGAGTAACAAGTATTGGTTACTGAAGATCAATTCTAACCCGGATCGTCACGGTTTCCAAATAATGAGCGAGATAGACAATGTTCATATATGTGAAATTCACATATGCCAACTGTCTTCATGCTGACTGTACATTCCAAAATCAATATCAAACACAAATAAATTCAATATAGGCTCGTAGCTGCTACCACCTCGTGAAAATGGATTTCACAAGACTTTGGAATATTGAAAGTGATATTGAAATCACTAGGATATATAACCTAAGTTCGTAACCTTTGTTGGGAATATTATTTTGACCGATACTACCTTTCATTTACTCTTTTTAGGGCATCCTCGCCAAAGGACCGCTACAAGACGTTCTGCCACTTTTAGTGTTTGGCTCCCTCTCAATAGCGGCCGGAATGATGGCCATCATGTTACCGGAAACACGTGACAAAAAGCTACCGGAAACAATAGATGAGGCTATCTTGTTTGGAAAACCTACTCCACGTCCAGATCAATACTCTTTGGTACAAATAAATCAAGGAAGTCAACTCTTAGACATTAGTATAACATAGACATTTTCTTGAAAACCAACATGACGTAGAATTGACAGATTTGGTAGAAATATTCCTGTGGCACTTCACTTCTCCAAGAAACTTGTATTCTTGTAAACTTGTATATTGAAGGTGTATTCCTGTGGCGGTTGGTTTGAAATACTTCCCCAAGCCTAAAACATATATTACAACTGACTATCTCTCCATTTGGGGACTTAGACCAGTCTTCACTTGATATGATATCGGTCGATAACCTTCAAATAGTCTTCCACTCATGTACCCACCTTAACTTGCAATAAAGGAGACCAATTCGAACGTCTCTCCTTTTTCATGTTTAGTAATATGCATAACCATTAAGAAAAACTCTCCGCAAGACTGCATGACAAGACGTATGCCAATGTTCTCCAGTAATTGCAACGTTGATGTTAGCATGTCACTACTCTCCAGATACACTCAAATACTCTTTCTACCACGATGTTAAAGGGCGTCAGAGACTCTTGCTCAGAGAATATGTGATCAGTGTTACTGCAGTCTATCTTCAGTAAAGCTTTCAAACATGTTTATGTTAGACATTGGGAGGACTTGTCCAAATCTGGTGCATCTGATTTTGAGGAGCTCTTGGGAATTTGAACTTTATCCACGATGCATGTCACATGGTGGAAGGACTGACACTCTCAATGCTACCCTCAGGTGTAGAGTCATCCTGTGTTGATTCTGCATCCGAGCGGTGCTGAGGAGGAGAGAAGGTAATTTCCCTTCTCGTCTTTATTATCAGATGGGTCGTCAAACAATATATCGGTTTCCACCATTTGGAGCATCAGAGTCTATCTTGACACCACGTATGACCTCGATAATGAATCAAGTCAATGATAAGACTTAGATCTCTGAATCATTTAGTAGAGCTCTGGGTATGCTATGGTGTATATTCCATGCACGGTTGTATACTAAACCGAGAAGGCCATTCATGTTTCGAACGCGATAGAAAATCTGGATCCAAAAGATTACACAAACTAGATGAGGGAAGACGTATTCTTCGCAGAGAAGACTCGGGAGCTGATCATAGAGCATCCTGTAGCGTGGTGTTCATGGTCTGTAAAATGGGCTAAAATCCACGGGCAACGGGCAACCATATGCATGTGAAAAATACGCAGTCATGTCCGAATGCGCGCGTAAAATCAAATCTCTGAATTATCAGCAACGAGACCGGCAATAGAGGTTGAGTAGTGATTGGCGAAATAGTGTCTTGACTGAATTAATGTTCCGAAGGAGTAGGAAGCTGCCAAGGAAGCGTGGGAGGCAGGAGTACGCCAGATTGGGCAGAGGGATGGTTTTGGCGAATGCGGTGGAGGTTTATGTAATTGACATATGGACTAAGGCTTGGAAATCCAAAGGCTGATACAATGCTAAAGGACCCTGTGTATGCAGATGCCACGGTCGGGTATAGTCGTCTGCGAAGGGATCGCCAAACTGGCTACTCGAGTTGATGCAGACGCTTGTAGACATTAATAATCGGATCAGGTCACCAGGGAATTCCTCTAATTATCAACTGATATCTTTGACCAGTTGTTTTGCAAAACTATCGAACTAATGGTAAACAATCGACTACTGTGGTACGCGGAATAAACACTCCGGATCCAATGAGGATCTAATATCTCAACTCATGAGTGATTTTAATAACCTAAATAGGTGGGGAAGGCTATTGTCATTTATCATCCAAAATTGTGTTCCACAGTAGATGTTGCTTGTGTGAGATCAAACGGTATCTCCTAGCAGATATCGTTTTGACAGTAGATTTTGTACAATGCCCTAACTAAGGTATGACGTCATACATTTGATGACGTCACAATGCTATGGCATCGCTGCACTGCAAGTCTAAACGCAGTACCGTGTTCAGAGATGTACATTTTTATTGAAAACTAATGAAGAGTGATTTTTATGATAAATAGAATCTCACCCTCGTGTCTTCTGATAACAAATATATCAATACTCGTTGATAAAAGTAAAAATATCCTCGGCAAGCCTCGAATATTTTTATCAACTCGTGGTGATATATTTGATATCAAAAGACACTCGGGTGAGATTCTCCGTATCTTTACTGGGCGTCTCAGTATGAGAATGAAGATGTTTCTACAAAAGTTAATCTAGTAATGAGCTTCGATCTTCGGGTTGGTTTTACCGTGCAGATCCGGGTTAGAATTGATCTTCCGTAACCCATGCTTGTCATACGAGTCGACTAACGTGGTCGAGTGATCAGGTTCGCTGACTTGGTTTCCTAATTGCAAAGATCGATGCTCATGCTGTTGATAACTGCATTATCTGGTCCAGACTCGATTATTTACAGACCGCCGCCATATGCCCAGAACGTTGTACTAAGCAACAGGGAAACAAAGCAACAAAATTTACAAGATGATGCCATTCCCATAACCTAATACATCTGATGGAGCTTGCCTGCACTCAAGTTGGACGTGTTATTACCTTGTAAGAGCCACGACGTTGAAATTTGACATGAACACGAAGTCCCGCTAGTCTCGTTTTGTGATGAGAGAGGGAATGTTCGGAGGGATCCCATATCAGACTTCAGCTACAGCTAAAGGTTCCATATGAAGCACCTGATGACGAATATCAGCCATTCCAATTCCATGGCAGACGGGGGTAACCCAAATTCAATGAATATGCTCCTTCTGCAGGACAGCAAGCCAAACAGAGGACAGTCGACAGGGGGCGGGCAGACATGTTTTGTAACAGCGATGGGCGAAGGCACCTACTGTCCTGTGACGATACGATACAATACGATACGAAATTGGAAGTGCTGGCTTCTAAAAGATCCTTCACACACACGCCTGTTGGAATCTGTGAACGTAATGAAAGTGTGTGTGGGTGCTCGATGTGTGCATTTGTGAGTTCGAGTTTAAGTACAACGGACTTGTGTGCATTGCGAATTATTTGAGTGCGTGACATTTTGAGTACACATTTATCAAACTAATATTCCCTGAAGTACACACATTAGGGACGGTTCATATCAACTCAGCTTTTGAAATATTCCGACAGTTTGAACATGTTCTCTCAGCTGCTGGGTTTTTACAATAACCTGCTTTTGCAACATGTACAGAGCGATTCAATAACGGAACATAAATAAGCAGTTCTATGCGACCGGGTGATAGACCAGCGGAGAATCAGTACTAAATAGCATTGCTTACAAACAGTTAAGTAACTCAGTATAGACAAATATTCGCGCACTGTAAGCATATACTGTTAGAAACTTACACAAGTACAGGTGCAGCGTGCACTACTGAGCACGAGGTCGAAAATATTTCAAATATAATATTGAAGTACATGTTTTTAGTTTTTTAGATATTTTTATCATTGTTAATATTGTCGACAATCGAAATATGGGAATAATACTACACTGACGTGCACAATTAGGATGAACTTTATCGAATATCGTAAACAAAGAAACATTGGAATAATTTTAATAAAAACTAGCATTGCATTTTGACATCGAAAGAAGAATGTAGAAAAACACCTGTCGGAATTGTCATATCAAATATAGTTGTGACAGATAACATTGAGGAATACCGTGTCATTATGTTTCGTACCAACTTTTTTTATAGCAAGAAATCCTGCATGCAGTGAGAACATGAATATGGTATTAATTATTGCAGATATCATCCTACACACAGGCTAATGATTTTTATAAGGACACATCGCTCGATGACAACAACGGGAGTTGGTTTGTCGTCGACACACAAAGCGTGCATCCTCATGTTTAAGTCTGAAAACCTGATTGTATACGTTAAGTTTTCAGAATAGCTGTTCGCAAGCCATCGGATTCAGAATTATGAAATTTGACGAACTCCTGGAGGAAATCGGGGAATTTGGTCCCTACCAAAAGCGGATATACTTCCTGGTGTGCTTAACTGCCATAGTTGGGGCTTACCAATCAATGTCACCTGTCTTTCTCTTGGAGATAACTAATTACAGGTGAGTCGATAGATAGATCAAAAGGAGGTATGCTTTTGACATTTCACCCAAAAGATAAAAAAATTGTCAATCTGTCAAATCAGTCGCCAAAACACCATCCAATGTCATGTTTCTAGCCACTATCACACATGAATGTATATTTTCTATCTCCTGCATTTTATATACAATTCGTATTTGTTTTCTCATCCACAGTGCACGTCGTTTTGCAAGTGAAATACTCTTGAATGCAACGTTACGCACAAGCATACTCCAACCTGAAACATGTGTAACACATTAAGAACGTAAAGAGTTCATAATTACGATAGCCTGTCCTTCAGACCTAAGCGACTTCCAAATCAAACTTAGAATGATTTGGCAAGTCTACATCTCCTGAAAATACTTCATACTCTAAGCTCCAGCGACATTTGTCCATTCATTGAAAATTAACTCTCAAGTCCACTTCAAATTCGGTTGTGTCACATCTTTGAGGAGCGAGCCTTAATCAAAGACACTTCACCTGTGCCGAATGTTCAATGTTTCACTTGGATTTGCAGATGTAAAATTCCATTTCTTGAGAATGACACCTATGCTGTTCAGGATGACCATCACAAGCAGCTCATTGAAATGTTTATCCCCAAATTGGCGGACGCCTACTCCAAGTGTACTCTGTACGACGTCCACAACAACAGTTCTCGTGCTGATGGTAACAATTCCCAACGCACCTGTGATGCCTGGGTGTACGACAAATCAGTCATACAATCCTCGGGTCCTGCAGATGTAAGTTGTTATGACATTAACAAGTGATGAACATACACATATATATTACAGTCGGATGAAGTGGCTATTGCATTACGTGTCTGGCAATAGAAAGTATACACTAGAAAACTGCATTTAACCATAACATTACTGATGTATTTAGACTGAAACATTCGCCTAAATAAATATAACATGATAAATGTATTATGGTACCTATAACATATACAAGTTTATATTATATATAGAATACTGCATATAATCTGCATAAGTCTTCGGTACACATCATCGTTTCAAGGGTGATGTGTTGTGATTGAGCTCAGCCATCCAATGCAACCATGAGTTTATAATATAACGTGACAGGCAACAGAAGATACACACCATGAAGTTGAATTTAGCGAAACGTTCCTGACATACATAGACTCAAAACAGTCGCCTCTTTTAACATACCTGTTGATATGATGCACGTATTATCGCTAAGAAACCTATACATATCATCAAGTAAATATTTCGTGTTTCTTTATTTATCGAAACTATAAGTTTATATAAACAACACATTGATCTGCACACTTTGTCCAACAACAGTTTGTTATATGCAACACTCTATATATTCTCTATATGCCTCATGCACTTTTTCATATTTGCAAGGGTGATGTGTTTTCATTCATCTAGTTTGTACATTCGGTTTTACTAGATGCCAAATCTGGGCACGTCCTGTTTCATGGATGTGGAAGTGAGTATGGTTCAACAAAGCCTTAAGTAACATTCCAGGAGTATCACGGCGGTGTACACAACACGGGGTCCTACATTATACCAATGTGATGAATCCACCCCGGGCTTTCGACGATATTACGACTGAACGCTTTATGTTATTTACAGTACTAGGCTGCCTAATCTGCCCGAGTCTTTATCGTACATTCAAATCGTTGAACACAGCATTGGTTTATTATAATTAAATGGTGGATGTCTTGGCTCCTCTGATTATCCGCATTTGATTCCACACACATACCTGTCCTGTGCACTACAGGCGGCATTTGGTTAATTATAGTTTCCAACGGAATTCCTCTCATTAAAAAATTAAAAAATTCTGGAGTTTGAAATTATATCACGAATGTTACTCTCTCGGGAAAAACCTATTACAAGAAAGGCTTCTAAATTGTCTCTCCTCATTTACAAATAACTCTATAATGATACAATTTGTAACACATCGTGCTATAAATAGATTACCTGTATTAAGGATACATTTGACAAAATTGGAATGATTTATATTTGGGCTACAAAGGCATATCCTAATACAAATAGTCGTAAAGCACTTGTTGAAAACAGACTGAAAGAAATCAATCTAAGGACTTGGATATCAAATACAGAAAACTCTTCAAGAAGAGTTATTTACATTTTCAAAAATTCGTAATTGAAATACGAGGTGAGGCGAGGTGAAATTTGGTTCAACGTCGTGCTGGAGAATATTTCGCTCACATGACGACGTGCATGCATGTGTATGTGTATGTGTATGTGCGGCTGCTTGTACTAGCCCAGACTTAAGCTGGTTTTATAGTGCTAGCCTACTGAGATACCATGCCGCAGTGAAGCATGAATACCCCAATCAGACACATTATACTGACTCCGAGCCGACCAGTCCTTGCTGTACCCATTAATGCCGAGCGCCAGGCAGGGACCAACACGTACCATATTTTAACGTCTTTTGGTATGACGCGGTCGGGGATCGAACCCGCGACCTTCCGCCCTCCGGGCGGACGCTCTTACCACTACACCACGGAGGCCGTCTGAATTGAAATACGAAATCTATTTGAATTTAGTACATAATAATACTCGGAGGACGTTACTTACTTTCAGAATCTCAAACCATTACCTTCCAGTTGAAACAGGATGACAGTTGAAACACCCCAAAATGAAATATTATATTCTCTTTGTTTGCTCTACTTTGGTCCTAGGAAGGAAAATATATATCAACAACTATTACTTTAGAAACCCAAATATGCACAAAATGAATAAGCTTTTTCACTCTAATAAACGAAGAACAGTTTCGAGCTTAGCAATATTTTGCAAAATACTGATAACGCCCAAAAAAGAAAAACAATGACGCAGGAGTGTAACTGGTTAAATGCATGTACAGACATAGTTTATTCTTCCAACCAAGTAAAATGTTTGCACTTGTATCATCCATGTATATAACATATACACGTTGTACATAATAATGATGGAAACGTGTACCTCTAATGCACCGCGGCCAGAGTGCAAACAGAGTGCAGTTCAGCATCCACAGTAAACAATATTGAAGTCTGTTTACATCTTATGTTCTTTACAGTTCAACATGTTCTGCGACAATGAGATTCTACGTTCCCACAGCAACATGATCGACTTCGCAGGGGCTCTGATTGGTGCTCTTGTTTGTGGACCCTTGGGGGACAGGTAAGACCTAATATCCATTTTGTAGACCACGACTCTCTACTTACTCTCTGAACCAAATACAATAGATGTCTGAACATGCAACCTTCTTCAAAGCTATTTTCAGACCACTGCTTCAGATTATGTGGACGTAAGGCCTTCATGTCATTGTTTGCACTATGTATGCTTTCTTGTTTAGGTTCGGAAGAAAGAAAGTGTTGATTGGCACTGTCGTAATGAACTCTTTACTCAACGTTGCCATTGCCTTGAGCACAGACTTTGCAGTATTTGCTGTGTTCAACTTCATGATTGGATTCACTGGCATGGCAATGTTTATGCTGACATTTGTCCTAGGTAAGAGCATTTTGTTTTACCTTTGACGTTTCCGTTTTAACATTTTGAGATCTACACAATGTTACAGGGCAGTGTTGTCTAATGTAAACTAATTTTGTAAGTGTATGACATAGAAACACTTGGATCTGAGATGTCACATTACATCAAGACAAGCGCCTATCTGTCGATTGTCCTTTCACTCTTGATAGCCTGGGAGTGATCATATTGTTGCTGACAGGTGAAAATTACTAAATATATTGCTATTCCGATGTAGTTCTAATTCATACTGTCATTGGGGGCGGTGGGTAGCCTAGTGGTTAAAGAGTTAGCTCGTCACGCCGAAGAGCCGGGTTCGATTCTCCACATGAGTATAATGTGTGTAGCCCATTTCTGGTGTCCCCAGTCGTGATATTGCTGGAATATTGCTCATACTGATTGTATTACTGCCACTGAATTTCTGTTTCCGCCCAATTTTGTGCACTTGCTTTGTATTAATTTGTATGTATTTGTAAACTGTGTACCATTTGTTCAGGTTTTCATGGTTTAGAACTACATTATTTGGAGTGTAGATTTCTGGATCAGATTTCAGCTTGTGATAGGAAACAACATATGTTTATTCAGTGCCAACATTTATGATACTAATTCAAGAGAACGATCATCACCTTTATACTGTTTTTGACAGCAATGGAATTCGTTGGACCATGTAAGAGGACATTTGCCGGGGTAGTGATCGAATACTTCTGGACGGCTGGGTTGTTCCTACTTACAGGGCTGGCATATCTCATCCGGCAGTGGCGACATCTTCGATTGGCTTTGGGCATACCTCAAATCCTGTTTGTGACATATTGGTGGTGAGGCTGTTTTGTCTTTCACTGCCTAAACATACAAATGAAAACAAACCTCTTATCTACGACTAGATTCCAATTAGCGGTTAATCACCATGTTATTATCATGCCTTTATAACTCCTCGGTTCTTCATATGTACAGGCTCCTACCAGAGTCACCAAGGTGGCTGATATCTCGTGGGCGCACAGAAGAAGCTAAAACGATAATACAAAAAATTGCAACGTCCAACAAAGCTACACTGAGGGAAACTGTAATGCCCGAGCTCTCGTTTGAGGAAGACGTCCAACAAACAAGACTGTGGAGGATATTTTCACATCCAGTTCTTCTAATGCGATCTGTCATTGTTTTCTTCAACTGGTATATATACTATACATATTCTTCCATTGCATGTAATCCTAGACAACAATGCATATCGGATCATATACATTACGCGTAAGAAGTATTGCCTTCATTTTATCATGTGAGATAGAGGAATCAGTTTGAAGAATCTATAGCAGTTTCATACAGTACTACCGTTAATCGATAAAATCTACAGTATGACATCTGTCTGTAATGGTTCACGATGGTTTGGTAAAATTTGCAAAATATCTCTCTTTTTCCAAACGCCTGACAGAAACTCATATTGACTTCACTACTATCATTTCCATTGTGCATCCGATGCATAGTGTGATTTGGGGCATGGTGGGCGAGCTGTCTAAGGCGCCAGGGTAGTGATCCAGTGAGCTTGAGGTGCCGGGATCGAGCCCACCTGTGACCGGGTGTAAACACCTTGGAGTCAACTTTGTGTGCAGACTCTTTCACTTAAAAGAACCCACGAATCCGTTGGTACCTGACCAGATGGTGTTCTATGTTTTCTGGTGAATTGTATGGAGTACATAAGCCATCTGGATGTCTGTTTTGTTTGTAGAGTGAGTGTTTGAGATTGGTGATTAGTCTCGTTATGCAAGTGTCAATGTTTTTGATGTTTGAGAATGTAGGAATTGTACTTATTGGGATTTTATAATAGAGGTGACCCAGGTTGATTTGGTTGTTGTGTTGGAAGTTTGTATTGAGTGTGTTTAATTTAATGAGATGTTTGATTTCTGTTTTGGATGTATGGAAGTTGATGTTTGGTGATGTGTGTGTGTGTCGTTGCGAGTTTGGCTGCTGTGTCTGCTATGTCATTACCTGGGATATTTGAGTGACTGGGGATCCAAATGAAGGTTATATTTTTGTTCAAGCGTTTGAGTGAGTCGGTTTGGAGTGTGACGTTGGGAATTAAGTCTGGGCGTGATTTTGAGTGCATGTTGTGTATTTGCCTAATAGAGCTGAGTGAGTCGGATAAATTAAGGAAGTTTGATTGATGTAGTGTGGGTATTAAGTGCAGTGCAGTGAGGATTGCTGTTCGTTCTGCAGTGTTGGTGGTGGTGTGGTTAGTGTAGTGGAGATTTGTTGTTAGAGGGGGAGTTTGCTGTACATGTACTGGATGCCTATGCCTGTGTATTTATTTCTGTTAGTGGATGCATCTGTGTGGATGTGGGTGTATGAGGGACAGTTGGTGTTTATGCGGTTGTTTATGGTGTTTATTTTGGTGGGTGTGTCAGTGTTTTGGGGGAGATTTGGCAGGGTGTTGGCTAAGGTGGTGTCTGTATTGGGTGGGGGCTTGTCGTAGATGAAGCTTGTAATGGGAGGTGTGTGAGAGATATTGTTTAGCTGTTGTGCATGTAGCAGACTGTTAAGGTGAGTGAGGAAAGGTGCTCTGTTTGGGTGAATTTTGAATTTTTTTATGGTGATTTCTTAGTGTTATTGTATTTTGTTGTGATATGTTTGAACATAGGGTTGTGCTGGGCCCCAGCCCAGTAATTGAGTGCACTTTGGTCTATTCTGTGTGTGATTGAGATGCCTGTGAGTAGTGAGTGAGTTGAGTTTTACGCCGCACTCGGCAATATTCCAGCTACATGGCGGCGGTCTGTAAATAATCGGATCTGGACCAGACATTCCAGGGATCAACAGCATGAACATCGATCTACGCAATTGGGATGCAATGACATGTGTCAACCCAGTCAGCGAGCCTGACCACCCGATCCCGTTAGTCGCCTCTTACGACAAGCATGGGTTACTGAGGGTTCATTCTAACACGGACCTTCGCGGGTTGCCTGTGAGTAGGAGTAATGTGTTGAGGGAGATGCCACTCCTGGTACCAAGGGCGACTTTAAGGGCTTTATACTGGATAAATGTTGGGTTTTGGAGATTCCAAGGAGAGAGGTTGTGGAGGACTGGAGCAACGTAGTCCACTTTCGACTGAATAAGGGTTTTATAAATATTGGTTAGTGTGTGTTTGTCAGCACCCCAGTTTGTGCCGCTGATTGCTCGCATTAAGTTTAAATCTCTTTGGCAAGAGTTGACCAAGTTATGAATGTGGGGTGTCCATGTCATGTGTTAGTCGAAGGTTACTCCAAGAAATTTTGCTTCATTTTTGTATTGAATTTCTTGATTGTTTAGGTGAAGTTTGAATGTGTAATTTTGGGGTCCAGTTTCTAATATGATTTAGCATGACAAGGTGTTGTAGCAAGGAGAATATATATATAGCTGCATAGTGAGTATATACAATTGACAAGGTTGATATACTTTGGATTGCTAATTAGTGATTTGAGCAGAGTAGGTTTATGTACAGAGTGACAGTGATTAAAACAATATGCAGAATGAGTTTATACAATAGATGAGTTGATATACACTGAGATGGTTATAGTGAGTTGAAAGGGTAGGTTGATGTACACATTGATTGATTGTGATTACAATACACAAAAGGGAGCATGGAAGCCAATTGGACGAGGTTGTCTGCTCGGTTGTTTTTCCAGGATGTGGATGTTGTTCCAAAGGATAGCATAGTCAGGGTTGGCTTGGGTGTGGTCGGCTATGGCGGATTTGGAGTCTTTTTTCTGGACTGAAGTTTTGTGTTCTTTAATTCGTAGTGGAAGAGGGCGGGACGTTTCACCTATATAAGAATCTCCACATTGGCCATGGATCTTGTAGACTCTTCCTGTGGGGTCTTCTTTTGTTGTTGATCGGGGTTTGCCTGTGGCTTGGAGGAGGTTTGGGATGGACTTGCCTTTCTGGACCTGCTTGCTGCTGAAGGAGTCGTCTTATCTGGTACATATGGGATACTTATTATGAAGGGTGCTGATTGCCGACGGGGTGATTTATCTCTTGGGTTGAGGGTGGATCTGATGGCGTTAACTAACTTCTAGGGGTACTGGTTATAACGGATGAAGACATGGCGGAGGTGGTTTAGTTCGGTTTCCAGGGCTTCTGTTGTTGAGCAGATGTTCTTGGCTCTTCGGGTAAGGGTGGAAATGATGCCTTTCTTAACCTGCAGAGGGTGGTTGGAGGTGAAGTGAAGATATTTGTCGGTATGAATGGGTATCCTGTAGACAGTGGCGGAGAGCTTGTTTTCTTGTTTCAGTTCCAGGAGGTCGAGGAAAGGAGTTGTCAGATTCTTCTTCCACTGTGAACTGCATACGGGGATGTTGGGAATTGAGGTGGTCGAGGAGGTGTTCAGGGTTGTCGTTGGGGTTGAGAACTACAAAGGTGTCGTCTACTTTTCTGTACCAGCATATTGGAGCGATGGGGGATGTCAGCAGGGCCTTATCTTCAAGTTCCGTCATGCATACCTCAGTGATGATAGGGGAGAGAGAACCCACCCATGGGTAGCCCATGAGTTTGCTGAAAAATCTTGTCAGACCAGGTCAAATAGGTTGAGCTGATGCAGGAGTTGATAAGGCGGATTATACTGTCAATGCTGATCATGAGGTGGGTATCTAGGTCGGGATGGAGGTCTTCAAGTCTTCCGGGTATGATGGTGAGGGCTTTATCTCTGTGAACATTCGGGAAGAGGTCAACGACATCGTAGCTGATTAGTTTGCCAGGCTGGGTGATTGAGCTGATCTTTGTGCAGAATTCGGCAGTGTCGGCGACGAAGGGCGAGGCTGATTTACGGGCAATGAGCGAGGAGTCGGGCAATGTGCTGAGCGGTGTTGTAGTGGACGGTGTTTCTGGAGTCGACTACACCGAAACGTCGCACTCATTGCAATAAAGAAGTTGACTGTCCATAGAACTTGATTTTCCTTCACCTATACAACTTCTACAAATGCCTCTCAAAGAAGTTGTTTCTTGTTGTTGTTTGTTTGTTTGTTTTTTTCTTTGGGGGCGGGGGGAGGTGTTTGTGCGTTGTTGTTGTTTGTTTTGGAGGGATGTAAACGTTCGAAATGACACAGGCTGGAGGTTGAGGTCTGTATATTTAGTACTGGTAACAAACCTACACCCCGTGACAATGAATGAAACAAGGGCTTAACACATTGTATCACATAACTGGGGAAACAGAATTTCCATCACATAACTCGAAATATACAGGAAACAGATAGATTAATTGTTTTTACTAAAACGATAATGGTCATGTAAGATTGCCTTGTATACCCTAGGGATGTCATCTTAATTGATAAATTTACACATGCAACATTAATCTGTTATAATATTCAATTTAATCCTCCAATTAATCAGAATCAGATGTTTAGAATACAAAGAATATATATGTATCTATTGTAATTACAAGTGCGTGTACCCCGTGAATGCCTATGGGACGTTCTGTTCGATACAAATGACCATGTCCTCGTGGCAACCTGTTCATGATATAAAACATACCATGAGTAGTTTTCTATTTCTATCTAAACATTTAAAACACCACAGATTACTGCAAAACTAACAAAACCACAAATACAATCAAATACGGAATCTCTTGTACACATACACTCGTTACACACTCAAACACAAATATATGTGACATGTTTAAATATAATATTAATTTGACATATAGATTTCTTCAGTAAAGTGTTTTATACATGAGACTGACATAATACGAACACTAGGTTGTTGGCGATCTATAGCCCGTGTTTTATATTGTATTGTCTGCTTTAATTAAAATGTTCTAGTTTTCCATGCTAGTTTTATATCCATATCTGTGATACTCTAGTTATTTTACAGTCCGTCGATGACTGGTTATTTACCTACTTGTATTTATTGTGTATGTTCAACATTTCTCGTCGTTATATGGCTGAAATATTGTCGAGGTGACGTTACATTTTAACTCACTCATGATCATTCACTCACAAATACGAACACAATAATAGTAACTACTGACCCTTAAATTCCTGATCTTGTCTCCGTCTCCCAGTTCAGTGGGTGTGCAAGTGAGAAAATGGAGAGGTGAAAACAAAAGCTTCAAATTAAGACACCAATTCAAAACTAACTAATCATTCCTTTGCCTATTCTTCTATTTTGATTGATAACATATCTACAAAAGAGCGACCCAATTAGAATAACGTAACCCAAGGGGAGGTTTAATGATGTTACTCAGCTTACAACTGCTTAAATGTTTTATCCAGACTGAAAGATTTGATTATTGATACGTACGTGAAGATAGCTTCTTTATGAAGTTGGAAACATTACAATATATAGTTATTAGTTACTGAATTATCTTAACTAAACAAATGACATTATTTAAATATGTTGAGGAACAAAAGCTAAATGATAAAACATGATCACTATGTACAGAAATACACTTAACCAGGTTAATGCTGGATGTGGGTTTGTTAAATGCCATGCTATTATTTCAGGTTTGCCATCAACATCGTCTACTACGGACTAAGCCTGAATGTGGGCAACCTGAGCGGTGATATCTATCTCAACTTCTTCATATCCAGCCTGATGGAACTTCTTGGATATATAGTGTGCCATGTTCTAATGAATAGAGTTGGCAGGAAGACAGTGCTGTGTTCCTCCATGGTCCTCGGGGGTTTAACGTGCATATCTTCTTTGTTCCCGCTGATTCATGGCAACTCTTGTAAGACAATATTCCTTGTCATGGTTGTTAAGATGAGCGTTTGTAATAACATTGTTACTACAACAAGGAATTAATTAATTATGTCCAGCTCGCAATGTGTATGTTTCATTTCATGGCTGTTTGGATGAGCATCTGTAATAACACGTTACGTTTATTACACGTAAACAATTACGTAAAGCGTGACTGCGATGACATTAATTATGTTTAAAGTATTTTATTTATTTCAACTAAATACACAACACACGTGCTCATAATCTTGCCAATTTGGCCCTTTGAGCTCCAAACCTTACTGTGGCCTCAGTGTTTCACCATTGTATTACTTTATCCAATGGGAAGACACAACACAACATACTATTTGGATATTAGGACGATACAAATTACCGTTTTTCCTTTTTGCCTGAAGCTACAGGATGGATTCTGAGAGCAATCACCATGGCTGGTAAACTTGGAGCCACTACATCGTTTGCTGTCATCTACATCTTCTCTGCGGAGTTGTTTCCTACGACGTTGCGACAGTCCGCTATGGGGTCTTGTTCCTTGTTTGAAGGGGTGGCTGGCATGATTGCACCATATATTGCTGACCTGGTAAGAAGATGTACTCGTGCAATGTTAACAGGCATAAACACTGACGCCATATGCAGAAGATCTGAAATTTCATTGTAAAGAAGGTCCTGGAAGAAAGTGCAGTCACATTACACCAAAATATACTTTTAGATACATGTTCAACGAAATCAGTTTCCAAGCTGTTCTTAAAAAATCATGTCTCCTGAATTATTGCTATTGTGTTTGAATAAAGGATGTGTTCCAGAATACAGACACCTTTCACATAGGATATTTATCAATATCAACCACAAAGATATTCAATATCGGCAAGTAGATCCCCTTACCTCGCCAAGATGGTATTTTGGGCAAAATGTTAAAATATGTATATATTCAATAAATACATCTATATGGAAATGGGGAATCAAACTCATTTCACTTTTGACATGTGATGGACATGTATACATTTCGACATAATTGTAACATACATTCGTTAGCTAAGTTATCAATATGTTTCACACGCATGCATTGCCTCTCCTGTTTCTAGGGTATCCTCACCAAAGGACCTCTACAAGAAGTTTTGCCGCTTATGGTGTTCGGTTCCCTCTCAATAGCGGCCGGAATGATGGCTATCTTGTTACCGGAAACACGTGACGAACAGCTACCAGAAACATTAGTTGATGCCATCTTGTTTGGTCAACCTTCTCCACGTCAAGATCAATACTCTGATGAGGTGCAAGTGAATCAAGCAAGTTATTTCTGAGACTAGCATGGTGGTAGATTTCAGAATTGGTAAAATGTTTCTAACTACAATTTAATTAATGTGACTTTGTAATTATCAAGAACACATCCTCATAACAATTTATTTTTCCAAGAAACTTGTGTAAATAGCAGGATTATTTGTCAAGCTATTTTGAAGGCAGCTGGTTTGAAATTATTCCCTAACCCTAAAACTTATATCATGAACGATTTAATACACTATCTCTCCATCCGACTTCGTCCAGTCGTCCCCTGATATGTTAAATAATAATAATAATAATAATAATAATAAGGGCCTGATGATGTACGCCTCTCCGTGGTGGGCCTAGATAGGGGAATTATATTCCCTGAACCAAACGTACATCACCCAGTTAGGGCTGACCCCCCGAAGCTGGTTTTTCACTGGGTTACTAACAGCCAAGAAGAGTATAGTCTTTCACTTCCGCAGCCCAGTCAGCCTTCCTCCGGTAGTCAAACCAACCTTACTGGAGATGGGGACTTGCCCCAGGGGAAGGCACAGGACCCGGCCAAGAATATCTTGGTCAAACCATCTCAAAAATCCACACTACCAGAGTGTGCGAAAGCGACAGGATGGCCTGATAATCCACGAATAAATGGCAAGTCGCTTGCTGCATTGGGACAATGCCATGCCCATGTATGCTTACCTGACGGAGCAAAATTTTCGAGATCAATTCCGGCGGCTTAAAATCTCTTGCCCCGTGAGCCAGTTCAACCCACAACTGGTGCCCGTCAGGAACCTTTTGCATGAACAGAATGCTCAAGTGGCAGCAGACCCGAAACTTCTAATGGACGTCCGTGTCAACCTCTTTCCTCTTGCTGATGGAAACTCTTCCGACAAAGAGCTAATTGGCCCCGAAATTTCAGACCCTCACCCTTCCTCTTCTTCTTCAGTTGCAGATCTTTCCGAAAACCCTGTGTATATTTTTGTTTCATTCTATTTATGATGAAATATCTGGCATACCTTTAGAAAAATCGGAGGCCTATTAAACAAACAAATGAATCTTTTCCCCAAAAAATGAAATTAATTTATTAAATGATATTATTTCTATGAAACTTTCATCGGACTGTTCATTACATGAAGTTAATTGTTGTGTCTATTCTTGCCGCTCGAACCTTTGGAGGAAATTCACACAGTTTCCAAAGAAAAAACATCTAACACTAAGAACAAAACACCAAAGAAAAAACCGGTTTCAAGTAAAACTAACGGAAACTAGAAAATACATTTCCTGGATAGAACTGTGCCTGAAGTTAAGATCATCAGGAGTCTAATGTCAAAACGGCAAAAGTCAATTTGGAGAAAAATTAAAATACAATACAAGACAACAAAAGAGAAGGTACTTCTCCAAATTGTCGATTCCCTTGAGGCCAAAATAAAGGTTTGGACTGAAAGAAAGAAAAATGGGAAAAGAAAAATAAATTCATCAAACAAAATAAACTGTTTAGGAACCAATGAAAACACTTCTACAGGCAACTGAAAACAAAAAAAGGTGATGGTGAACATGACAAAGGGCCTCCCATGGATGCCAATGAAAGGTTCTGGAAACAGTTGTTGTCTGTACCCGGCAACTGTAACCTTGAGGCACCATGGGTCCAGATTATGACCATGCAATGCATGAGAAAGGTAACTAGGTCGTTTGTCTGTTACATCTCACCAGATTGCCTGAAAAGTGTTATAAAAGTCCAAATCTAATACAGCTCCAGGGCCTGATGGCATTCGAAACCGGTATTGAAACTGTTCCCTGTGTCCAAACACCGTTACTACACTGTTTCAATATTCTCGTGGACACAGGTGATGTTCCTCCATGGTTCTGCAAAGGTCGCACAATACTTCCCCAAGAAAGGAGACTTGACTGATCCCAAAAACTTCCGCCCTATCACACATGTTTGAATACACAATGCAAAATATTCACAGGGTGTTTGACAAACCTCGTGTCATCTTACTGCTCTTCCAATGATATCATTTACAGAGAGCAGAAGGGAGCAAGAAAGGGATGTTGGGGTGCAAGGATCAACTTCTTTGTACAGAAAAATGATTTTGGAAGAGGCTAAAACTTATCACCGCAACCTCTCCATGTGCTGGATTGACTACAAAAAGCATACGACTCTGTCCCTCACGAATGGATTCTGAAGTCTCTTCATTGTATTGACCTCCTGAACGACTACTTGATTTACTCAAGTCTTTGATGAGTTGCTGGTCGACTCAACTTGAGATGTACTCACAAGGGCAGGTGCAGACTTCGAATCTATTCCAATCAGAAGGGGAATATTTCAGGGGATTCCTTTAGTCCTTTGCTTTTTGTCTTTCTCTTCTAAATCCTTTGAGCTTTCTGCTCAATAAAGAGGAGGGTTACCATCCCGGACCTCCTCAGCACAGATCCCTCAACACCTCTTACTCATCTCCTTTACATGGATGACATCGAACTCCTTGCCAAAGGAGATTCCAATTTGAAAGAGCAGGTTCTCCTTGTCGAGTCCTTTCTAATGATATTGGCATGACATTTGGACTCGACAAATGTAATACTCTTTATTTGAAACGTGGCAAGGTAACTAATGATGGATCGGTCAGGTTACAAGGGGAGGAGTTATTGAACATCTTGTGGAAGATCAGGCCTACACCTATCTTGGAATGCAAGTTCGAGACAAGCTCCAGAATGCCCAGATTCAAGAAAAACTTCGGGCCGAGTATAAAACTCGTTTAAAGAAAATCTGGAGCTCAGAGCTAAATGCTCGTAACAAGGTCAAAGCCACCAATACTTTTGCTGTGCCAGTCCTCTCCTATTCCTTTGGAGTAGTTGATTGGACAAAACAAGACATCCAGAGTCTTGACCATCTGACCAGAAGGATCATGTCTGATAACAGAGCCCACCACCCTCGTTCCTCTCTTAACCGTTTATACATGCCAATCAATTCTGGCGGTCGGAGTTTGATTAATGTGGAGGCTCTTCATGACAGAATTTTATTGTGTACTTTTGCACATATCTATTTATCGGATGATCCTCTGGTGATGCATGTGAAGACTCATGATGAAAGCAAGGAATTCCACAGTTATTTTAAGCGTGCCAAGGTTGTTGGACAGAATCTGAAATTTGAGGTTGACTTTGCTGATGGCAATGTACTGCTGGACAGTACAGCGATGGGAGTAAACCAGGTGAAGTCCTTAACCAAGTCTGCCCAGAGTCGGTCTTTTGTGGAGAAGCTTTCTGAGAAGCCATTGCATCGTGTGTACATGCAGTGTGTTGAACAGAATAGCAATCCCACCGACTCCTTCGCCTGGATGAAGTCGGCTGGTCTTAAATGTGAAACTGAGGGCTTCCTTTTTGCTGCTCAGGACCAGTCACTTCCCACTCGTAATCGCCAAAATGTGATTCTGAAAGAGAATATTAACATGAAATGTCGACTTTGCAATGAATTTACAGAGACTGTCCAACACCTTGTCAGTGGATGCCCTTCCTTGGCACAAACAGCATATCTTAAACGACATGATGGCATGGCTCGTTGCTTTTACTACCGTCTCCGACATGCTTGTGGCTTTGACTCCGAGGTCCATCCATGGTACGACCCTGAACATGTCCAGGGCGTCATGGAAAATAATGCTTTCAAACTTCTGTGGAATAGGCCCATATACAGCCTCAGAAGAATTCCAGCCAACAAACCTGATCTTGTCCTTTTTGATAAAGCCAATGAATTTATTTATATCATTGAATTTTCTGTCCCTTTTGACACCAATGTGATTGGCAAGATTAAGGAAAAGCATGATAAATATGCGGACCTCGCCTTTGAAATGTCTCGCTTGCATCCCAAGTACACTGTCGTCAGGCTCCCCATTGTTCTCTGTGCCCTTGGTTTGGTACCTCCTGATCTCTTGGCGCAGATCAGGAGAGTGCCCGGGTTCTCCACCGGGAGCACAGCCCTTCTGACACTCTGGGTAATGCAGAAGGCTGCAGTGTTGGGGAGCCTTCATATTCTCCGGAAAGTTCTTGGTGGGTTCGACTAGGCAGCGTCTCCTGGGAGAAGTCCCATTCGCTGTCTGGGCTGCGTGTAGAGGGGGCAAGGGCCCTGAGCTGATGATGAGCCTTACCAGCCTGACTGTGCCAGGATCACCCGAACCCTCTCTGCTGCATATTAATTTTTAATCTGTAAAACATAATAATAATAATGTGGTTTTGTATCCCGCTGGATTCCATACTCTCGAGTATGCTCAAACCGGCACATAGGTCAAAGGTCATAGTGTCAACGGAATAGGAAGGTCTTTAGTCGGGATCTGAAAGAGTCAAATGAAGGAGTAGAGTACTATAGTGCATCGTGAATGTATAGATTGCACCCCTTTCTCCCTTTTCCCCTTTCTCCCTTTTCCCCTTTCTCCCTTTTAAATAATTCATAAGATTCAGGACCATGGATGATAAGATATCGTGTGATAACTTTCAAATAACCAATATCTTCCTCCGATTTCCACCTGAACTTGAAACAAAGGAGACTATTATGGATTTCTATTCATTTTCATGTTTAGATCTATGCATAACGAGTGAAAAAACACGCTCCACAATATTTATGACAAAGGTGTCTTGCTCAGAGGATGTTTTATCAGTGTTACTATATTCTAGTTTCAGTGAAGCTTTGAGGACTGGTCTAAATCTAAAGGATTCAAATGATGAACATAGAGATTTTTGTTACATCTTCTTTTATTTAGAATAAAAAGGATGTAACCCAGGTTCATCAAATCTCTTCTAAAATGATCAAGCATCTGATCCAAATGATCTTCGATACACTACCCTATGTGCACTGATACGATTAGTTTTTGCTTTTATTTTCAGGCGAACATCTGACTCTACAAGGGACACATGCTTGAGAGGGATGCCACGGGTTGGGCAGGATAGGCTCATGGAACTATGAGGACACCTGGTATCATCACTATTGTTGCGGTCAAATGCTTTAGCTATATTTAGATTGAGATCATGTGATCTAGGGTAAAAAGGGGGAGATAACTTTGTAACAGAGGCATGCAATGTTGTACAGTTTCAGTGTAGAGTTCAGTCTTGCAATACGGATTTTCAACCGGCAACAGCAGAAGTAGCAGAAAACAGTGTACACAGATAAAACACAGAATAAAAGTTTGCTGTGTTGGAACCGTGGGAGTTGTTATTCGATACAGACATTTGCAACGGTGACAACTATCTAAATCTCACAATGTGCTTTTAGCATAATCATGCAAATGCTTCTGTCGCTTTTATTGTATGATAGGGGACTGCCCGCACAAAACAGGGGTGTGGTCGAAGCAAGCCGCCTCGTTGGTCAACGCTGCTAAATATGCACATTCTTTATAAATTCTCGGAATTTTTTATTTTCATCGACTGCTTGACTTGGAAGAAATGTAAGATTCTTTCCAGCAATGGCTTCTCAAAAGAAAACATCATTTGTAAATGACTCTTTAATAAACATCAACCAACACGAGGGCTTGCTTCGACCACACCCCCGTTTTGTGCAGATATATCGTCAGCCATTTGTGTCAAGATCGTTTAGCTGAGGGTCAATATTGGGTTTCAATCGACTTGCAGAAATAACAATAAAGAACTGGTAGGTGTCATGAGTGGTGCTCGATAGGCCAACCATCCATGATTATGTTTACATTAAGTTTTAATCGATTGCATGAGATGGTAGCGTAGCGATCGGCAAAGTAGTCGGGTGGGGTGCACAGAAGTGTCCGGCTTTGTCGATTAGGAGATAAACGTACTGTGGGAAATTAGATGAATGTTAGACCGAATTGATAGTCTCTAAATTTTTTTGAAGCCGAACGCGTAGCGTGAGGTTTCAAATGATTAATTTAGAGACTATCAATTCGGTCTAACATTCATCTAATTTCTAAACACAGTATGTTTATCTCCATTCTACCATAACCGATTTAACATCGAACTTCCTCGTCCTGCGGAAGACACTGCGTAATCCGGCATGGGATGAGAGGCGAATTGAACTCGTCTGATAAAGGAGTGGTAGGTTCCGTTCGTATTTTTTTTAACATTGCAACATAAAAAATATTCTGTCCAAAGAAAACATCTACTGTTTATTCAATGCAATAATGTAACACTCAAGAGCTTGGTTTTTATAATCATAACTCCACAAGACCGAAACCAGCCTATTGTTTTGTGTGCAGTATTACTGTACCCCCCTGGCCACAGTATAATGGAATCGTCTGACCTACTTATTTTCTTGGAAGTAGACAGTCACGCAACAGTTTGAAATGGCGGACGAGCCAGTGTTTACATTTTGCGAAAGGTTGAAATTCGAAGTGACAGTGGAAAATACTTGACTGACTGTCGAACCTGAACCCTGCAGAGTCGAAGAATAGATCCTTTTCTGATCGACCTATAACCTGTAACTCATCAAAGACTGCGAGGAAGAGTGACAGTTTTTATGACCGGCCTTGGAACATTGTTCGATCATGATGGATTCCACGTAAAGTGTGAACCTCCACCCTTCGTGGAAGGTGGCAGAGAACTGCATTTCAGTTTTTGACATTTTGAAAGATGCACGTCATGTTTTTGTGTTTCGCCTGATATTTCCCAGTACATGGTTGGTGGAACCACAAATAGCTGAATATGTAGTGCGGCAGTGTTGTATTGAGTTTAAATATTCTTATGCGATAGATGAAGCGCCGTGAAATCAGAATAAATTTTCAAGCATTTCCAAATTGATACCGTCTGATTTGTATGGCGCAGTGAAGCGCCGTGAAATCAGAGGCATTTTCAATCCAAATTGATACCGTCTGATTTTATGGCTTGACCAATCAAATTCGAGCATTTCACGTAGCCATGGTAGAATTTGTATTATACTGTGAAGCATTTCGATTCGGGGGTCATCTCAAATTTTTGCATATAATTTATAAAATCTTTAATCCTCGCAAAGACACGAGGGCCTGTGGGTAAGAGACCAGATAAAAAGCTTTCCTGCACTTGAATCGCATTCAAGATTCCTCCAGAAAATACCTCTCTGAAGATCTTTCTGTAAGACGAATGTGGATGATGTTTGTTCAGAAGTATCAACCAGAGCATTATGAGGAGAAGATGGCAGATGGGATTACTCTGGTCCTATATACCGAGATATATTCAACATAGAGTTTAAAATCTACTTTGGTCAACCACGTTCGGATACATGTTCAACATGTGATGCTGGTAAAATAGAAATTGATGCATGCAGGGAGACTCTTACAAATGGAGGCACTAGTGATCTAGGTTGTAATGAGGTTGAGAAGGAATTGAAAGATGCAGAACTGAAGCTAGTCTGTCTCACAGTCCCTGAACCACATTATTTTCCCTACTGCCAAGCTCTCTCTGCAGTGCTAAAGCCCTAAATGAAGCAAGTCTAGATTTCCTCAGGTTCTGAATCTCTGGTCTCCCTAGGGCTCCTTTTCAATATAAATGGGCTTGTTTGTTACTATCAAAATTGTATATATTCAGACACTAAGCCTTAGTCTAAACTGAAGCTTGCATTAAATCAACCAAAAGCGGACAAAGGATATGATGTTCTCAGAAGCAAACAGGATGTTTCTAAAACTTTTGGGTAGGAGTGGAGAGATCTTTTGACAAAGATGCTTTCACCATCGATGCCAGCGATACCTTCAGTTTGATTTACAGCAGAATCTCCCCTTACCTGTCCTGAGCCACTCAGATATTTTCTACTGTCGTCAGTTGTGAGTTTATAACTTTGGTATCCATGACACGAGCACATCAGCTGTACGATGTGCATGTGGCCCGAATATTAAGCTAAACGAGGTAGCAATGAAGTTACCTCATGTTTGAATAACTATCTACTCACACATCAAACTGGCGCCAAACACTAGAACCTTTTATCATGGTTTTATCTTTTATAAAAAAATATACTCTCTTATCTTGCATTAATCTGTTACTTAATAAAACAAATCATAGCGTAGCGATACATATTGTCTTCTGCATTAATAATAATAATAATAATAAGTACATTTATAATGCGCCAATCCAGACACAAAGTGTATGCTCATAGCGCTACATAAGAGATTCTGACATCAACAGGTTAAGAGATCGCGGTTAGAAATTATTAGAGTCTATAGAACTGAGTGAAGATTAATGTTTTAAGACTGTCTTTGAACATTTGCAGAGTAGGGATTCCTTTAAGATAATCTGGGAGTTTATTCCAGAGAGTGGTGGCATTGTAAGTAAATGATCTCTGACCAAATCGTCTCAGACGTGGGGTTGGAACAGAGAAGAGATGTTGTTGGGCAGATCGGAGGACTCTAGATGGGTGGTAGACTTGTGTGAGTTCAGACAGGTAGGAAGGTGCTGATTGGTGATAACACTGATAAGCCAGTGCAAGCACTTTATACTGAACACGTACATCAACAGGTAGCCAGTGCAGTTTCATCAGTATGGGCGTGATGTGCATTCAGGTTAGTTTGACATTAAGTATGACCTAGATCATACATTCCTCCACATGACGTCATGAATCAAGTCCCACTTTCACAACTTACCATAGGCAAAATACTGACACCATTCTAATGAAATTCATTCATATTTTAATGCATACAAACTTGTATGAAGGAACGAACAATCTATTCGACTTTTAAATCGATCTGTCAAGTAATAAACATTTCAGAAAGTTCAAGGTCATTTTCAATTTTCAAACACGTTTATGTCATCATTTAATCGGAGTCACTGTCGAAGATCACACGTCTACGCTTTCGGTGAGTTTCGAGGCTCGTGCAGTTTGTTTGAGATGACACGTTAAAATTGATATTGAAGGTGCCGCCGTAAATGTTACTGTTGTTGAATAATCCGGATGTCATTCCGTGGTGTGCATTAGTGTTTTGGTTTACCTGACTGCTGTTAGGCCTACATTCAAACGATTTTAACAGTGCCATGCGTTGTTGGAGAGAGTTGGCTTTAGACGAATTGTCAACAGGAACAAGAGAGTTTTCTTTAGGATTGAACATGCAATGGTGAGTGGAATTTCCGCCCCTTGTTTTAGTCTCCCTTTCCCAAAACTCAAGATATGCCTGGCCATCAGAATCTGTTTTAAGTTGAACGTCACCCCATTTTAATTTTCAGCTTTCATCCCGCCCACGCAATCCAATCATTTTAGTAAAATAGTACCATAAAGTGTTCACATTTGACCGAGGTGAATGACTCCCAAATTCGCCCTTTTCCCACAACCGTTCCTCATCTTCGACTGACATAGACTCGGATTTATTGGGCAGATTCCTTTTACCTTGGTGTTTTAGTTCTTTCCTTTTGGCTTCAAGAACTTTTCTACTGGTGCGGAATACCGCATCTCGCACAATGTTAAAGGGGTAATCATTGTCACGAAGGTGGGGATCAATGGCGCGAAGGTGGGATGTTAATGTGTCAGGTTCGTAGGGTTCACCATTGTCCTTCTCCAGAGAAAGAATGTAGGATCCAATAAGATCATCCAGTTCTTGAGGAGGGGGGGTCAGCATGTCTTGTTTTCACATTGTTTTCCAATAAACAATGGTTGAATATAGAAACAACACTGTTTGTTTTCTTTAATGTGCTGACACTTTTCTTGGTCTCGATGTATGCCTTGAGATCTTTGATGTTCTTTGTTACGAGAGGCACTGGTGATGATTCCAAAGTAATCATAGAGTATTCCAGTTCAAACGTACCAAAATTCTCGTCAAATAACATGTCAAATAAGTCTTGATCGATAGTACCATCGATGTTATTGTTTGCCGACATTTTGACAACGAGCAGGCGATATATGTCACGTAAAAAAAGACAACTTTCTTTCAATCTTTTAATGTAATCAACAAGTACGATATTTTTTTTATTTTCCAAACTAATCGAATACAACCTAAAAATCATATCACCTCTCGTTAGCTGGTAAACCAATGACCTACATATTAAGTCTAAATTTAGTGGGTACGGGAAATCCCGGAAAGTGCCGAGCTTTGGAGAAAGTAGAACCGGCAGGGGTTCAATACGGAATCTGGGGTGCAATACGGAATTTGACCGCGTCATCAGTATTGCACCCCTGTATTACTATCCAAAGTTTACATGGGTATATAATAAATAATTGGACTGAGGCCTTAAAGTTCAGGTCCCCGCTTCACAAAGCTCTCGTAAGCCTAAGATCTCGTAACTTTTCTCGTAGCTTTCGTACATCCTATACTGTAACATTGACTTACGATAGTCGTAGCGTTACGAGAGCTTTGTGAAACGGGGCCCTGACCCGCAGTATGCAGGACTAGGAGCCAGAGCCACCTGCCTATGCAGACAGTATGCATCAGTGGCAAATCATTTAGAATATGGAGGTGTTGGTTGGGCTCTGGAATGATCTCCGGACTGTATAACAGTTTTCCACACATCCGAACCCTCCTTCCTTATATGTCCCTCTGAAATACTAAAACCATTGTGCGTGTACGTTTGATCGCTCCCTTCCCCTCAATGAATCATAGGACGCCAAGTTATGTTACCTTGTACATGTATAATTATGTTATGGGAGATATAGACCTATGTTACGTTTTCACACCCAGCATCCTTTCACCGATCTTTGTGATTCAAACACACCGACCCCACCCCCAATCCAACCCCCTATCCATCAGTGTGTAATCTTTGTCATGCACCTCATTCTCCCGTTACTGGCATGATAATGGGTACAACTTTCCATGAGACATGCAGATACTAGCACGCATTTTAATTACTAGCACGCATTAGTGTCATCATGCATTCAATGATGATACTTTAAAAGCGCCAGCTGTTCGACAACGATGTTTACTCTATGAATACCGTATTAATTAATGCAGGTATCATCCTAGATACATGGAATATATCTGAGGACAAATCGGTCGATGACAGAACAAATCGGACGTGAGTTGGTTTATCGTGGACAAACACTGCGTGCAAGGAATAACGAACATCCTCATATGTAAGACTAAAAAGACCACTGCAGTTGTTATGCT
This sequence comes from Haliotis rubra, assembly GCF_003918875.1. NCBI lineage: Eukaryota > Metazoa > Mollusca > Gastropoda > Lepetellida > Haliotidae > Haliotis > Haliotis rubra. The sequence goes on from NW_025767128.1 coordinate 481,333, forward strand.
TTCAGAATAGGTGTTCACCAGCCACCTGATTTAGAAGTATGAAATTTGACGAACTCCTGGAGGAAATCGGGGAATTTGGTCCCTACCAAAAGCGGATATACTTCCTGGTGTGCTTAACTGCCATAGTTGGGGCTTACCAGGCGATGTCACCTGTCTTTTTCTTGGAGATAACTAATTATAGGTGAGTTACAGCCGCTAGATATAAGAAAAAGAAGTATGCTTTTGGCTTTTGGATTTAACCAAAAAGATACAAAACGTTGTCGGAGCACCATCCAATATCATTTCGTATTGGTTCAATTTGTAGCCACCATCATACATGGATGTTAACTATCTGTGTCGCATTTTAAATTGCGCCTCGTATTTGTTTTGTCATCTTCAGAGTACGTCTAGCTATGTAAGTGAAATGATCTTGAAACGAGTATTCCCTAATCAGAAACATCTAATAACTTAAGAACAAGAACCTATATATAGGGTTCATAATTATGATAACCTGTCTCTCAGACCCTAGCTAAAATAAAGTCTAAGTCAAGTTTAGAACGATGTGGCATGTCTGAATTTCCTGAAAATATTAATAACTCAGAGCTCTTTGGCATCCACCCATTCCATGTGACAACTGTATGTTTCGGAATGTATGGCATTCAAAGAGAATAGTGGATGTTTATGTTACTAGAATTAACAGGACAAATGAGTATTTGGAAAGAAAATGGAAATTCTATTCGCCAGGGTTCGCAAGGACTCTGATAAGGAATAAATACAGGCATTTTAGTATGGTTTCTGTCAGGAATGAGATATACAAATCAACACGGACGTGTTGTAGTAACGTTGTATTGACGCAAGTGGTCAGTAATTAAAGATAGTATTTGGTGTAGCCACCTCGTACATGGATCACATCCGCAAGACCTCTCCTCGGGCTCTGAATTACACACTTGATTCACAACTTAGAGGTTTCTATGCCATTCCTTAAGCAAATCCTGGGTCAGTTCTTGGACATTATGTAAAGGAAGGCGCCTTGCTCTGACCATACATCCCAAATAATCTCACAAACTGCATGTTGAAGTTGGCAGCTTGTCATGCCAGGATACTGTTCTGTCTGGGACTAGTTTCAAGGGAGTCCTGATGTCAAAAAGTGGCAGACGTGGCAGTACACAGTGTACCATTTTAAAATTTCTACATTTAGGATGAAGTCCACTCCAATTTGGTGGTATGGTGACTTTGAGGAGTGAGTGAGTAGGATTTTACGCCGCTTTTCTCAATATTCCAGCAGTATCACGGAAGATGATACAAGAAATGAGCTTCATAAATTGTACACATACCGGAACTGCAATCCTTGACGAGCAAACGCTGTAACCAAAGGCTCTTCCCATGTGCCTAATGTTCAATTTTTCACTTGAATTTGCAGATGCAAAATTCCATTTCTTGGGAATGACACCTATGCAGTTCAGGATGACCATCACGAGCAGCTCATTGAAATGTTTATCCCCAAAGTCGGAGACTCCTATTCCAAGTGCACTCTGAACGACGTCCACAACAACAGTTCTCGTGGTGATGGTAACAACACCCAGTACACCTGTGATGCCTGGGTATACGACAAATCGGTTATACAATCCTCAGGTCCTACAGATGTAAGTTGCTGTGATATTTACCTTATGATAACATTTCACATATATGTACACCTGCATGTCATGATCTTTTGGATGAAATGTCCATTACATAACGTGTCAGGTAATAGAATGTTTACACTAGAAAATTTGATTCAGCCAAAATATTATACACGAATATAGATTGATAAAAGTCTACTATATGATAAATGTAATATGGTAAATGTAATATGATACCTACAATAAAAATGAGATTCTACGTTTCCACACCGAAATGATCAACTTCGCAGGGGCAATGGTTGGGGCCCTTTCTTTGCCCAGCAGCTTATACTTTATGCAACACTGTACATAATCTCCATTACCTTCTGCATATTTTCATATTTGCAAGGATGATGTAGTTGTATATGATTTATTTGTATCTTTAGTTTTACCAGATGACAAAGTTGACCTGTTTCGTGGATGTGTGAGTAGGTATAGTTTAACGAAGCCTCAAGTAACATTCTGGCATATGACAACGGGGCACACCAGAAATGGGTGTCCAACGTTGTACCAGTGTGATCCTTTCAGCCGGGTCTTTACATATGACAAGTGAACGCTATATGTACTTGGTTGCCTACTCATTCTGATCCTTCATCGGACATTCAATCGTTTAACACCACAATGGTTTATTAAATGGTTGAAGTCTTGTCCAAGTTTCCTTGCACACAGAACTGTCCTGTGTGCAAACCACAACAGTATCCACAGTACACAACAATGTCGTTTGTTCACACCTTGTTTTGTTCACAGTTTAACATGGTCTGCGAGAATGAGATTCTACGTTCCCACAGCAACATGATCGACTTTGCAGGGGCAATGGTTGGGGCCCTTGTCTGTGGACGTTTAGGGGACATGTAAGAATTAAAATCCATTATGTACACAACCATACTTCTTACACCCTAGACCTTATGTAATAGATCAATGAGTATGTAACCTTCTTCAAAGCTATTTTCAGACTTCTACAAATTAAGATTATGTGGAATTTGGCACTGGTAATACTTTCATGTTCTTGATGGTACTAAGAGTATATTTGCTTGTTTAGGTTCGGAAGAAAGAAAGTGTTGATTTGGACTGTCGTAATGAACTCTGTAGTCAACGTTGCCATTGCCCTGACCACAGACTTTGTAGTATTCGCTGTGCTCAACTTCATGATTGGATTTACTGGCATGGCAATGTTTATGCTAACATTTGTCCTAGGTAAGAGGTTTCCGTATTACATTTGACGTTAACAGCTTTAGATCTACACATTGTTACAGGGCAGTGTTGTCTATTGTAAAACTCTTTAGTAAGTTCATATCACATAGAAACGCATGCCTCTCACATTATATCAAGACAAGCGGCTTCATAGCCTGATCCTACTTTGGATTTTGTGTTTTGTTGTTGTCTAAGGCTGCACTCAGCAAATTAAATATTCCAGCGGTCTGTAAATATTCGAGTCTAGACCAGACAATCCAGTGATCCGGGTTAGAATTGATCTTCAATACCCCATGCTTGTCGTAAGAGGCGACTAACGGGGTCGGGTGGTCAGGCTCGCTGACTTGGTTGACACATGTCATCGGTTCCCAATTGCGTATATCGCTGCTCACGTTGTTTATCACTAGATTGTCTAGTCCAGACTCGATTATTTACAGACCGCCACCATATAGCTGGAATATTGCTGAGTGCGGCGTAAAGCCAAACCCACTCATTCACTGCTGCCTCTGAATTTCTACTACCACAGTGTCTTGTGCAGCCATTGCTTTCAAGCAATTTGTATTTATTTGTGAACCTCATGAATTTTGTTACCATTGTTAATGTTATACTGTTTCTTCAGGTTGTTGTTAATGTTTTAGAACTTCATTATTTGAAGTGTTGATTTCTGTATGTGCTCGGAAACAACATATATTTTTTTCAATTTCGTGACAAATTTAGACTTTCTACTTGTTTGTCATTTACAGCAATGGAATTTGTTGGACCTTCTAGGAGGACATTTGCCGGGGTGGTGGTCGAATACTTCTGGACCGTGGGGTTGTTCCTACTTACAGGGCTGGCATATCTCATCCGGCAGTGGCGACATCTTCGATTGGCTTTGGGCATACCTCCAATCCTGTTTGTGACATATTGGTGGTGAGGCTGTTTTGTCCATCACTGCTGTAAACTTACAAATGAAAACAAACCTCTCATCTTTGATCCGAACCAGTGGTTAATCCCTTATTAACATGCCTGTATATCTTCCACACATTTACAGGTTTATACCAGAGTCACCAAGATGGCTCATGTCTCGTGGGCGCACAGAAGAAGCTAAAACCATAATACAGAAGATTGCAACGTCCAACAAAGCAACTTTGAGTGAAACTATAATGTCCGACCTCTCGTTTGAGGAAGACGTCCAACAAACACGGCTGTGGAGAATATTTTCAAGTCCAGTTCTTCTACTGAGATCTGCCATCGTGTTCTTCAACTGGTACATATATTCCTCCATCGTTTATGATCCTATACATTTAGCAACATAGTATACATTAATAAGTCCTATAAACTGACATCTGTCGGTGATAGTTTATTGAAGATGGTTTGGAATGTAATGAAAAATATGTCTTTTTTCCAAATACTTGACAGTTGAAACTCATATTGACATACTATGATTCCCATCGTCGGTATCTGGTGTATATACGGTTTGATTTCACTGAAATTACTTGCACATTAGGCAATTGATGAAAACCCTTATTTCGCATATCTATCTTAAGGTATTAGTAAAACTCATGATTTTGACATCAGATCCTCATAGGTAAAAACAGCTCTCATTACTTGAGATATTAAATTTCCTCATTAGATTGTTTATTTCCAAGTACCACACCTGTAGGTTATTTATCTTCAGTTCTGTTGTTTTTCTATCTATCCTACATTGACTAAATAAGCAAAAGAGAAAAGTTTTAATGATGTTACTTCGCTTACAACTGCTTAAAAAGTTTTTGCCGCCTGAAATGAGACATAACCGTTTTTGATTTATATATCTGAAATTAATACTGTAAACAGTTATTAGTTCCTGCATTATCTGAAAGATGCAAACAATATTATTTACAACATGCTGAAGTAAAACAGAAGTAAAATGATAAAACACAATCGCTATGTACATAATTACACTCAACCACATTAATGTTGTATGTGGGTTTGTTAAATGCAATGTTGTAATTTCAGGTTTGCCATCAACATCGTCTACTACGGCCTAAGCCTCAATGTGGGCAACCTGAGCGGTGATATCTATCTCAACTTCTTCATATCCAGCCTGATGGAACTACTTGGAATTATATTGTGCCATGTTCTAATGAATAAAGTTGGCAGGAAGACAGTGCTCTGTTCCTCCATGGTCCTCGGAGGCTTAACGTGCATATCTTCTTTGTTCCCGCTGATTTATGGCAACTCTTGTAAGACATTCTTCCATTTTATGGCTGTTAAGATGAGCACGTTGCGTATATTACATGAGGGCATTAAATAAGTGTTTCAAGCGTGACTGGTATGATAATATTATGTATTTCCAAAACATGGTTTAATGATAATTAACTAAATACACATGCGCGCATGTTCATAATCTTGTCAATTTGGCCCTTTGCATTCCAAAGCCTATTGTGACTTCCATGTTTTAATATTCAATTTTATCATTCAATAGGAAGACATATTCTGGTAGCACAACATACTATTTCGATATTAAGACGATACACATTACTTTTTCTCCTTTTTTGACCTGAAGCAACAGGATGGATTCTGATAGCAATCACCATGGCTGGTAAACTTGGAGCGACTACAGCGTTTACTGTCATCTACATCTTCTCTGCGGAGCTGTTTCCTACAACGTTGCGACAGTCCGCTATGGGGTCCTGTTCCTTGTTTGAAGGGGTGGCTGGCATGGTTGCACCATACATTGCTGACCTGGTAAGAATATGTACACATGCAGTGTTTATAGGCATAAATAGTGTGACTGACGTCATATAGAACATGTATTTCTCATTTTAAGTTGGTTATGGAAGAAAGTACAGTTTCAAAATACATCAGATAAAACAAATATGTTTATTCTGTGTCTAGTAGGTTCTGTTGTTCCTGTTCAACGAAAACAAAGCATGCTCTTCATACGAAGTTCGATCTCCTTATGTATTGTTATTATGTTTGAATGAGGGGTGTATTGTTAACGGGGGTAGAGGTAAATTAATGTGAGACACGTTTTGCTTATGTCCTTTGTTTTATGTCCGCACTGGAATGTCGTATGTTGAATTTTATGAAAATGCAGTAAAATGCTTTAAAAATAAAAAATATTAAAAAAACGTTTTGCTTATCAAATTCTAAAATAGTCGCGCTCATGTTATTTGACACACATTCCAAAATCAATTTTAGCCAGAAGAGATACAGTATAGGTCCCCTTATTTCGGGAAGATGATGTTCAGAAAACTGTTAAAAAAATTAAACCTTCATTGAAATGAGAAATCAAAATCACGTCACTTTCGAAACACGAAATATAAGCACTACGGTATATAATATAACATAAATTCGTTAACTAGGTTATCAATATGTTTTTGGATGATAATGCCTTTCTTTTCCTGTTTGCAGGGCATCCTCACCAAAGGACCTCTACAAGAAGTTTTGCCACTTTTAGTGTTTGGTTCCCTCTCAATAGCGGCTGGAATGATGGCCATCATGTTACCGGAAACACGTGACAAACAGATACCAGAAACATTAGCTGATGCCATCTCGTTTGGAAAACCTTCGCCACGTCAAGATCAATATTCTGAGGTGCAAACGAATTAAGCAATTCAGTTATGAGACATTACCATGCCAAGGCATTTCTAGAAAACCAACATGATAGTAGGTTGTAGATTAATATATATATATATATTTATTTATCCAAGAAACCTTTGTGAATAACATGAATAACTTATATGAAGTCCCTGTGTGGCAGTTGGTGTAAAATAATTCCCAAACACTAAGACATATATTATGAATGATTATCTCTGCATACGGGAAATTCGACCAGTCTTCACCTGATATATTAAATACTGTAACCCCTCTACTCCCTTTTTTATATGTGTTCATGAAAAATACAGATGTGTGGCCTTTTTACATGAAGCAGGCATTCCCGAGGGTACCAGTTGTGCTCCCCTTCTTGCAGATCTCTTTCTATATTGATATGAACTGGATTTTCAATTCGGATTGGCACGTTAACATGGCCCTACTTTTTAGGTACACTCGAATACTCTTCTCTTTCCTTTCGCTCAGATGAGGTTTAAGTCATGTCGAAATTCGATGAGTCCAAATGATGCAATACATTATTTTGACTTATCATATGTTTGGTGTTTAGTTTCCGATGAAGAACAGATCTGATGTCACGTGTGTTTGCGATGGCTTGTCACTGTTGGGACAGGATACGACTTTTAGGACACTTGATATCATCATTAGCTTATATCTCACAATGGGCTTTGTTTTCATCATGATTATTGAAATGGTTTTGTGGTGATTATTTACATGGAAGGGAAGTACCCCGTGCATTGTATTAAGCAGAAAGCCATTTACATTAATATATGCATTAAACCCCGTCTGAGTTCATGGTTTTTGTTCCTCTGATACTATATGCCCAAGTTTGACATTAGTGTACTTGGAGTGCATGACTGCACAGGTGGACCTCTTATAATGATGGATATAGGAGCATGTTAAAATTGCTTCTTTGATTCCTGTGCTATAACTGTCATTAACTTTAGAGAGCTTTTTTCACATCTCAATCTCAGAACAAATGTATGCATTATCAACTGCACTTCACTGGCAACATAAACGATCAGATCAGATGTTTAGTACATATCCCTCTATTATCTTGAGGGATAAATGTAAAGAAATACCTTACTTTGAACCCTTTGAAACTTAATTCTGGCTCCATGAACGTTTTTCTTTGATGTTTATCATGTCAGATCTTGGAAGCCCGCAGAGTCTGTGAACATATCTGTTGTTCGATTTGGGGAAAACAGGAATCTGACCTTCACACAAGGCGCTATTTTTCAGGATGATCTTGCACACGCCATGCAATCGTAGCATCTCCTTTGTTTTTGGTTTTTCTCCCTGTTGTTTTCTGTGGCACTTTGCCATAAGTGTCTTAAGCAAAGTGAGTGAGTTGGGTTTTACGCCGTTTCAACAATATTCCAGCAATATCAGGGCGGGGGACACCAGAAATCGGCTTCAAATGTTGTACCCATGTGGGGAATCGGCGTGACGCATTATATGGGATTGTAGGGAAAATACTTTATATAGTTCTCGTCTGAAATATTGCCGATGTGACGTTACACTCACTCACTTTTCATTTCGAAAACGAACATGTTCTTTAAGCAACGGGGTTGTTACAATAACGACCATTTAAAGAGAAAAGAGCGACTTCACAGTGGGGCATAGACAATGGAACAGCATAAAAACGGCGGGGAAGTGGGAAAAGAGTTCAGTTGATTACACACGAAATACCAGTCAGTGTAGTTATTAACATTTAGGCTGAACATGTTAATGAAGGCAAGGTATATAATACATATATAATTGAAAACAAACATCAAAGTATTGTTGAACGACGACAAAACATAATTTATACTGCGCATTTATATGAATTTTAATCAAAAATAAACTTGAGCAATAAACCGATAAGAATGTAGCACTATTACCACAAGGTGGATATTAATTTGATAACACAAAATGATGAAACAAAATCAGTTATGTTATGTAATGAACAAACTTTGATGTTGTAAGTGATACGTCAAAACAGGAAATAGACAAAAATGAAGTGTTTTTACGCTGCATTATCATTTCAATGGTCTCGTCATCAGCGTGCACTTGAATCAATTATCCGCTCCCTGAGGCGTTAAAAACAAAATCAGATGCATCTTTGAACGAGGTGACATGCTTTAAGAGACACTCCCTGTTGTGTTTGAGTTCATCACGCAATATCCATCTATAATAGGGGCGGACGTGTGACGGTTAAATTACCTTTAGGCTTGTGCCACAGTTTGCCAAACAACCCGGCCCCACCTCCTGCCAACATAAGGTATTTTTTTTCATCTATTAACCATAGATGTAACATTTTTGGATTGAAAAAACAATGCTTTGTGGCTTGCCTATAGATGTCATTTTCTGAAAGTGTATGACAATCCGTTCCACAGCTCGTGGACAAACGATATAGAACCTAACACTTTTACAGATAACAGCGTATTCTCCACTGTAATGAGCGGCGTGTCCTGTAGATTCGGATACACAGATCAAGTTGACGGATCACGGTTATATATACAGCCAGCTTCTGGAACCTCTTCACATTAGAAATCTCAGTTTCAGAGGTAAGTCTCGTACTCTAATTTATATGGGCGGTCCATAAAAACGCGTGCGACCATTTTCCTTCAATTCTGAAATCAAATAACCAAACTGATGTTCCACCTACATCAAGTTTATTAACTAGCCTTCGTATACAAAATCTAATATATACTGAGGGAAACAAATAATGGAACACTACTTCATGGCAGTGTTCCTTTATTTGTTCTCAGATTTCTTCCAACAGCGCTATTCAAAGCTGGTGATGAAAACTGGAAAATATTAAAGAAACGCTTGAGTATTCCTATGTTCCTTTATTTGTTTCTCTCAGTATATATACTCTTAAGACAGTGGTAAGCAACAAGAATAAGTCTGAATGAAATAGATTCACCCAAGAACTGCAACAATGCACCGCAACTGGAGGGTCATTCATTGGTGCAGCGTCCTCTTCACAGAGTCAAGATACTGTTTGGACTTTCTTGGTGGTGTGGAGAAATAGGGGTGAACGAGATGCCAACTGTACCATTGCGGAACTGGGTAGTTTTGGGAGTGTTATCCAGGTGGGATATCGAACTGACATTGTCGTTGTAAGGGTTGTCATTGCAGGTATACGTTAATGGGACGAATTCATCACACTAGTCGTGGGTCCTCTGTCAAGATAGCACTGTCCCAATTACTTCTGGGCGGCGTTCACTAACTTCCAACTTCATCTTAATGGATGAAAACCCTTGTCCAAGGCTTATGACTTCCCTTCAAGCCAATGATATCGCCCCTGTGGGCTTCAAGATCTCCGGACCACAATCCCATTGACGATGTTTTGGACATTCCTGGGAGGCGGTTGATTTGGGCCATGCCAAATCCGGAAGCCTGCATCTGTCCCAAAGGTGGTCCGGGATATTATGATGAATGTACGATTCTGAGAATGTTGTATGGTGTTATGAAAGAGTGTTAGACGTTGTGCAACAGTGTTTCAAATGTTATACTTCGTACTTGTGGATTCAGTAAGGGACAATGGTGTGTTATATGGACACTTGCGCTGTATTCAGACATCAAGAGACTTTCACCGTGTTCTAACCCACATAATATTATACATATAATTTTTCTTGCAACTTGTGTGTGAGTGAGTTTAGTTTTACGCCGCACTCAGCAATATTAGAGCTATATGGCGGCGGTCTGTAAATAATAGAGTCTGGTCCAGACACTCCAGTGATCAACAGCATGAACATCGATATGCGCAATTGGGAACCGATGACATGTATCAACTAAGTCAGCGAGCCTGACCACCCAATCCCGTTAATCGCCTCTTACGACATGCATGGGTCTACTGAAGATCAATGTTCTAACCCGGACCTTCACGGGTAACTTATTTTTGTGCATATAAGGGATGCCACCTATATCCTCTCATCTAGCATTACATCTCACGTTATCAGAAGGCCAGCATTTTTCATGATTATTATATACCATGCTTATGCCTATACAGTTATACTTCGGATTACCTTTACTGAGAGGAGAATATTGCCTTAATTGTCTTTATTGCTGTTGTAACATATGTTATATTTGTGATCACACTTTCTCAGTGAAGTACAGATTCTAGTACCTTTTCTTTATTGCTACTGCCTCTGTACTGCTACTCTATTGTAGGGCTGCGCAATATAACCGGTTTACCGGTATTTACCGGTTCAGACCAGAGACCATATAATATGGTCTCAACGATTGAAGCATCATTTTTTGACCATATAATATGGTCTCTGTTCAGACATAATAACGATACGTATTGCGATACGCTGATCGAAAACCGGTATTTTGACTTGCATTCGGCAAACTTCGTAACACTCGGAAATCTTCGAATATTTCCTTGTTTTATTTTGTGCCAAATATCATTCACATCTGTATTGTATCACAATACATCACAATATATCACAATATGAAAATTCTCTGCAATACCCACCCCTATCTATGTGTGAACTTTATCAAATTAGAATACAGTTGTTACTTTCAGCTTATTTCTTTGCTGTTATATCTGGTATTCACACATGGATCTTTGGCGGACTCATTCCCGGTTAACGTTATACTTTGAACGTGGGAATCAATACGTAGCAGTAGCCAGACATTGCTGAACATCACGCACCAGAATCTATGTGACAAAACCAAAATGATTATAGAACCCGTGGCATGACTTGTCTATCCGACAGACAGATTTATTACAGTATAGGGCCTCGGGGCCAGAATACTGAAATCGATTGATAATGATTCGACTATCAAACAGAAATGGATACGACATGTATGATTGACATGTTAATACCTCAACGATTGAAGCATCATTTTTGTCACTAATGTGTCAGATTGGAAGTGTTCAGTATAAATCGACTTGTTAATACCTCAACGATTGAAGCATCATTTTGGCACTAATGCGTCAGATTTGGAAGTGTTCAGTATGAATCGACTTGTTATACCTCAACGATTGAAGCATCATCTTTGTCACTAATGCGTCAGATTTGGAAGTGTTCAGTATGAATCGACTTGTTATACCTCAACGATTGAAGCATCATCTTTGTCACTAATGCGTAAGATTTGGAAGTGTTCAGTATGAATCGACTTGTTATACCTCAGCGACTGGAGCATCATTTTGGTCACTAGTTCGTCATATTTTGAAGTATTCACCACAGGGCTAACAGAAAACTCAGATAAACCGACACAGAGGTCAAAATGATGTAAGAAAGCGTTTAAGTTAAAATCCCTTGAAGCGGCAATAAAAGAATCGCTTCCCATCGCCACTTTTCCTCAAGAGCACGTGGGCGTGTTTTTTCCGTTGATATTAGTCTTCTCTTTTCCCAAAAAGTAGAATAAGCACATCAACATCCTTTCAACCAGGGTCAGCAATACGCTGCAGGTGGAGTCTTTCTGAGGAAAAGTCACAGCGAAATTAGCCATCCGCGATGAAAAGCCAAGCCTTATCTTCTAAACACACACAACGACTGAAAGACGTTGACATGATGTCAGTTGAATTACCTGGATTTTTCACGTAATAATGACTTTAAACAAATAACATCACCTCAAAGGTGTCTGTTAAAGTGAAGGATTAAAGTAAATTATTCCTCAGCCGCTTCAATTAATTTGCGAAACAGGAGCCAGCTGTAAAAATGCTGACATGTGTATTTTAACCTCACGAGTCTGACTTCGCCTCGAGCCGAATTGGGAATTTGAAAAGTGAGAGCGCAGTGTAGTTGAACTGGGAGCCAGGAATCGTAGCCTTTTTAAGGCACCTTACGTCACTGCCGCTGTCTCGCGGTGTCGGGGTACTTACCAAGATAATGCCTGGTTTTGTTTAATTAGATGAATTTTAAATACCACCGAACACTGGAATGCTGCAAGAATTAGTGCCAGAGTCTCTGTGAAGCTATTGTGAAGAATGGATGAAAGTACTCAGAACCAGGTGTGAGTGTCTGTGGTCTCATTGTATGGATCATGTTGTCTAAGCTATTGTGAAGAAGTACTCACAACCAGGTGTGAGTGTCTGTGGTCTCATTGTATGGATCAAGTTGTCTAAGCTATTGTGAAGAAGTACTAACAACCAGGTGTGAGTGTATGTGGTCTCATTGTATGGATCATGTTGTCTAAGCTATTGTGAAGAAGTACTAACAACCAGGTGTGAGTGTCTGTGGTCTCATTGTATGGATCATGTTGTCTTAGCTATTGTGAAGAAGTACTCACAACCAGGTGTGAGTGTCTGTGGTCTCATTGTATGGATCATGTTGTCTAAGCTATTGTGAAGAAGTACTCACAACCAGGTGTGAGTGTCTGTGGTCTCATTGTATGGATCATGTTGTCTAAGCTATTGTGAAGAAGTACTCACATCCAGGTGTGAGCGTCTGTGGTCTCAATGTATGGATCATGTTGTCTAAGCTATTGTGAAGAAGTACTCACAACCAGGTGTGAGTGTCTGTGGTCTCATTGTATGGATCATTTTGTCTACAACAAACCTGTTAAGTTATCTAATGACTACAATATTTTCTGGTCCGAAGGTCACAATAACAAAAATTCTAATCTAACATGGAATATTTGTGATAGCAAATGTATCCTTTCCTATCCTGCACGCTGTGATATTTTGACGGAAGAAACACATTCCCAGTGTCTTAGTATTATAGTGGCAATGCACGCTATCAGTTGGTTCAAATCCCAGAATCAGCCCGGGTATGATCAGAGCCACCACATTTGGCACCAAACGAAGAAATGTATGCTTATCACGTTTTCAAAATATGTTGCATTCAAACCAATTCAAAAGTTTTAGCTACACACTCGTGTGTTTGCTTGTTTGTTTGTTTGCTTGCTTGTTTGTCAGCACCATTCCACGCATCTCAGGATGATGTTTACTACAACTGCACAGTATTACCGGTTTACTGTAATACGCTGTTCAAACTACCTATTCAAATTTTGTTTCTTTGAACCAAAATATTGGGTAAAACATATAAGAAGTCAGTTATCTCTAAGTTACATTCTGCATGTACTTTCATACCTTTCTGATTTACCCGTAAAGATCCGTGTTAGAACTGGTCTTCAGCAACACATGCTTGTCGTAAGAGGCGACTGACGGGATCAGCCTTTCGGGCTCGCTGACTTATATTGGTTGTCACATGCCATCTTATCTCAATTGTGTAGATCGATGTTCATGATGTTGATCACTGGATTGTCTAGTCGAGACCCAGACTCGTAATTAGTTTCAAAACGGTATCCTTTACAAACTAAATATTGTGTAAAAAAGAAAGAATCCCTAACTATCCAACGTAATTTTGAGTATGGTGTTGTCAGCACCATATCATTTGGTGTTGCTGCCATTGGGTATGTAGCAAAAGGATCTGCATGTGTCATGCACTCACTGGGAAACACTTTAGCTATCAATATATCGCAATATGTATCGTAGTACAGATGCCTGTATCGGAATATATTGCCAATACACACAACACAGGGTTACATAACTTAGTCTAAAATAATTTGTTTTTGTTTAACGCCATGTCTTAGCTATAAGGCAGCGGTCCGTAAATAATCAAGTCTGGACCGCACAATCGAGTGATCATCAGCATGATCATGAGCATCAATCTTTGCAATGGGATACGGTGACATGTGTCAACCACAGGCAAACTGTAGCGCAAACAGGGTTTCGCAACAAAGAGAAAATGACCAGTCTTCGTATATGCGAGCGAAGCGCATATACGAACGCTGGTCATTTTCTCTTTGTTGCGCAACCCTGTTTGCGCTACAGTTAGCCTGTGTGTCAACCAGGTCTGACCACCCAATGCCATTGGTTGCTTCTTCCGACAAGCATGAGCTGCTGAAGACCAATTCTAAGCTGATCTACACGGGTAACGTTGTCTAGACTAGGCAAACCAGTTAGCAATATATTAAAAACATCACCGATGTTCAGACTGCAATATGACCTAATCACACAAAACACAGACCCTCACCACTGCTCCAAATTTGTCACCTTTTACCACAAGCAATACAATGATGGAATTTTACATCGGTCCGGTACTGACAGACCACACTTTAGTGCCACTATACAACAACCATACTTCATCACGTATGTGTTTTCTCAATACAGAATATTGCTTTACCCGCTTTCAACAATATCTCAGGCACATCACGGCCGAGGACGTCAGAAACCAACTTCACATATTAACCTCTGTAGGGATTTGTACCTTGACACTTTGCCTAGAATAATGAGCCCATTTACCAAATGAACACCATCTGTGCTACGTCATGAGAAATATTGTTCGAGATTCACATTATATTAAACATTCAGTTCATGGATTTTATGTTTACTCGAGTGGAATGATCCAAACACATTACGCTTATGCTCGTAGACCAAACACCCCTACCATAATATGAGCCAGACCCAAGCACTTTGCAGGAAGTGAAACGAAATGAGCCAGAATTAGCTGGATGTAAGTTCTTGGTTGGCCTTGAGAGTCGAAATAGACACGTATTAATAAGAGCCAGGCAAATGTAAAATATACATCCTGGTTTATGTTTTATCCATATTGGATAGTATTAAAATAGAGCAGTTGTTCGACAGTGGTCTATGTGATAGGGGTATCATGTTTGTGTTCTGGGCTGAGGTTTGCCATACATCCACGATTGAGAAAGGTTGCCATACGCCCCTAATACGTTGTTATGGTGGTGGTGATATAGTTTTATGGCGACTTGGACCAGAAGTACATGTAGGGTCTATTTGCGTCCAACATATCAATTGAAGTTGAACTATCATAAATATAAGTAGGCCTACTGCAAATGTTTATATTTACGATGCAAAAAAATGTCTTCAATATATAGATGTTTTTATGAAATGCCAGGATATTCTGCTTAATGATATGTATTAAAACATCAAGCAACCAATTTTTGTTTTAAAAAAAAAAAACACAAAAATAAAAAAGCAGAAAATCAAACTGAAAAAGAAATGTTAAAACGATTTAAAAGCAATACATATATTTGGTTTAATGTTTCTACTTGACGACATGTGCTTAGATTGTATCATACTTGCCTGATGCAGTAGCGCACTCTATATAGCCCTTTGGATTGAACCGTATATGATGTTGAGGCCCAATGTTGCAGCAAGGAAGAGTGTATCGTTTTTCTCGAGCACGGCATTTCCAAGTTTTATACATTGTTCTTAGTGTGCAATGTTTAATGTCCCTTGAACCGTTCCATGAAGCGCAATTAGTGCTAAAGAGATCGTAACTCACATACTTTAACATGGGCTTTCGACCTTCGAAGCGCTAAGGTCGTTTTTAGGAACCTGGTCCAGAACACATTTGAACACGAAGGTGTTCAGCAAGTGAATGCGGAACATGTCCTGGGGTTGTAAAATCAGAGCCCCTGTGAAGGGTCAACCTGCCAACAACTAAACTAACGATGGTGTTAATATCTATTTCACGCACACATGGACACAGCGGGATTATGCGTTATGGCCACGCCTTAAAACATTGACTACGTGCACAGAGAATCCTAATTTCCTGTACTATCAAACATTACAGAGTGAGTATTGATTTACGCCCTTTTCGACTAATACTCCAGCTTCACAAATTGTACTCATATGGGGAATCAAACCGTCTTGTCAAGCGAATGCTTCAACGTTACAGAACACTGTGGCGCTATGGATCTAAAGTTATATGAAACAAGGGATTATTCTTAACTTCTCTTGAGAAGTATATACACATCATTGTTAAACTGTCATGAGAGGAGTGAATGACTATAGTAACATGACTATAGTAATGCGTGCGTTCCGTAACTTCTTTTGAAGAGTATATGAACAAGTCCCGGTTGTCTTGTCCATACCTACCAGATCCCACATTGCCCTGAAGGAGTTATATTGAGTACCAAAAGGTATCAATCAGTTGGATGTTGGTTCAGCAGATGCTAGCGGGTCTGGAGGCTCCGTGAGCGATAACATCTTAATGTAAACGAGCGGGAAAAGATGCTGCAGCCATGCTTCCTCTACGAGATAATTACAATTAAAACAACATTGGCCGTGCGTTGTCGGTTTACTTAGCTACTTAAATCTACAATTTGTGTTTGCAGTATTAAAAAAAATCGATCAGTCACATGTCGGGCATGAATGTCGTTTTTATTAATACATATCTAATAACTATGAATATAGCCGCTGGCCCATCGTAATACAAAGTGTCAGATGTGTCGAATTTTGAAATTCCGGATTAATAACGATTATACTACCAGACTGATGTGCAAAACAAGTGCTTATTCTGCTCTAAATACCTGTCTAGAATGACAACAATAACAGACGGGGGATACCAGAAATAGACTTTACGCATTGTATTCACATGGGAACTACCGAAATATCGCCACAAGGGACATCACACTTTGTACCCATGTTGGGAATCGAACCAAGGCCTTCGGGGTGACGAGCAAACGCCTGGTCTACTAGGCTACTCGGCGGGAATACCCAATGCCTATATGTACATTTTAATTGTAAGAATGATCTAGAATGGGAGCGTGGTGGTGACGGTGAACTAAAGAATTTACACGCTATTTATGACTATTTCAGGTAACTGCGCCGTAATGTAACATGCACTTGTTTTCGTCTTTCTCGTCTCTTATATTGAAGTAATGGCTTGGCTAGGACTTGCCCAGTAACATACAGGATATAGACTTCTGTTATAGCGTCTCTGATAAAAGATTTACTGTATATTACTTGATAATCTGATAACCATCTTCCTCAGGGGACGACGCTATGTCTTCCTAGGTGCTGTAATTAACATTGCAGGGTTATCTCCCTTAGGAGTGCCAGGATGCGATGGCAATGTGTTCGAGTACATGAGTATGATACGGCGGTTGTCAAGACAACTTTGTTATCTGGTTTCACAGAAGTATTCACACACAGGAACTACTTCGTCAGCTTTCCTCACACAAGCTGAAATGCCTTAAAACGCTGAGCCGAAATCACTGACGATATTTCCTTTTACCTGAAAGTCTGTTCTCTGATGTTTTCCTTCCTCTAACGCCTGTCTGTTGATATTTCGCTGTTTATTGAATGCGACAAGGCATGCACGCATATTTTCACCGTTACATCTGGAATAAAACAGCACGTACGCCCTGTTGTGTTTGAAGTAAAGGTTATGGCCAAAATTGTCTTCCAAAGACTTTCAACGGCAGATTGTGTCACTTTACCCAGAAGGTGAATTTCTGCACGTTCGTTTGTTTGCTGTTGAGCACAAAAGTCCATCAACATGACGCGGTCTGTAAAATACTCTAGTCCAGAGTCCGGGGAAACAGTCCAGTGATTGAAGTTATGAGCATAGATCCTCTCAACTGGGATACGAAGACATGCCTCAACGAATGCAACGAGTCCGGGTACCGATCCACAAAGCGTTCTTAACGTTAAAAAACTGTCGTAACTCTATAGTGTCTCATATGGGCTTACGAATGTCGCAGCGGTACGAATGAATCAGGACGGAGGCCGTTACTCGTCTCTTACGACAAGCATAGGTTGCTCAAGAGGCATTCTAACAAGGATCTTTGATGACGTATTATAACGTAAAATAGTGAATAATATAAAAGCATAAGCGCACAAACGGCCCCTTCATTTGTGACTTATTATGTTGTTATTTAACCTAACTAAATATCTGTATCTGTTTACAGACATGTATATTTCGCAAATTTCATATGTTACTGACCAGTTTTATCTGTACATACATATATTTCCCCAGGCTGGCAACGGGAAAAACAGCTCCCATCCTCCTGCAAATAACTAAACACAAACAATACCGAGGATTTAGACAGTGTCTAAAACCTAGAACCAACGTCTTCTCAAGTGTGTTTCTATCGTTAAGCACATTCTCCTTCCAACACAAATAGCCAAGCCGGTGGTCCTGTGCCAACTTTCAACACTAAAAAATAAGACCTGGTGGAAGTTTTTCGAGAAGGAATTCATTAGGACTTGAATAAGCATTCTGATAAAAGGGTTCCTTGAAGGTTACATTTCTGTTTGTTTTGAAATGCCACGTCAAATCTGCTTTTGATAAAGGCTTTACACTATTTATTACATTGTGAAAGTTTGGCTGATATGTTACAATCGTACTCCTTTATGTCAAATTTAAATTAAAATTATGTCAGTGTTCAGCTTTAGAGGGAAAGTACTATCCTGTCCTGTCTTGCTCAGGAGCCGCATTACCTTGCTGTATATTCTTGACATACTAACCGAGCAGTACATGGGTACCAGGTAGTATTTTATGTGGAAGATCATTTTCGACGGGAGATCTAAGTCAAAACGTTGATTCTGATCCTGACACAATAAGAAACATATTTCAATTTTGGAGAATATATGTCTGTAAATATTAGAATGTTAACGGCGGACCTTTTAAGTCTAAACACGCAAACTATTTCTATCATAGGCACAATAGTTGGCTGCAATCACAATTATTAAATGCAATAATGCAATGAATAACTGCGTTTAAAATTGTGATCAAGTATTTTTAATCATACCATATTACATCTACTGATTCTTTTTTCAAATACAGTCAAATGTAACAAATTATATATTTAGAAATATACTTCTTTTGTTTGTATTCGAAATCTGGATGGGACTGAGCACATGCTCATAAATTAATGTTGAAAATACTAGAATTTGCGCGTTACTAAGACAAGTGTAATCCAAAATATAACATTTGTCTTACTGTCTGATAATTTCACACCAGCGATGAAACTGCTACATTTCATATGCTCAAACTGACAGACGCTATCATGATGTTTCTTCACGAACAAGAAAAGAGGCAAGCCAGTTGTGCTGACACATCGTTCAGAGAGGCTACGTGTTGCCCCTCAAACTGCAACATAACCAAAATTCTGAGCTGCTAGAAGTTGCTGATGAGAATCATGAGTCACTGGAAGTTGGCAATCTTCAGGTGTGTTCCGTTAGCTCTGGGCAAATATGAAGTCTGTTAACACGTGTTTCCCTTTACACAGTGGAATATTTTGAAGCTATTTTGTTGAGTGGGGAGTACGTTTTAATGTAAGTGCCCTCTGAAGCTGAGAGGGCATTCCTGGTTATGTCTCGAAAACCTATGAAGATAGATAAGTCGGGAGAATATGTCATTTGTGTATTTCTGGAAACGGAATGAGGGGATCATCAAGGGTCGAACATTCAGTTCATAGTTCTTAAGTGAATAGGTGTACTTTCATCAGGTCATTTGTTTCATATGGGACACGTGTTGAATAATGGTGGTCTGTGTGGCGTTCATCAGACTTATGTTCATTTTGCCTATATCTTCACATATCAATTATTTGGTTTCTCCTGGAGAAATACTGTTGGTATGATACAACAATATTCCCCCGCTGAGGTTACCCAGTCATCAATTAACTATTGTATCTATTCATCTATTCGGATAAAACAGTCTGTATAAATATGCCTTTTTGCCCTGTGATAATCCTATATCATCGGTTGTGACGGGGTAGCCCGGGTTCGCTGAACACAGCTAAGGTCCAGGTTCGATTCCACACATGTATGCAATTTGTGAATCCATTTTCTGGTGTCCCCGCTTTGATATTGCTGGAATACTGCTAAAAGTATACACTCCAAAAGAAACACAACTCATTCATTCACTATGATCATGGGTTCGAATTCAAACTCACCCGATAATAAATCCAGTTTTGTCAGCGCCATGTCAATGCTCGTGGTTGCGGTAACAGTACATGACCTGAGTAACTTCAGAATTTTCCCCCACATCAGCTGACACTCCGACATTAAATCTTGTTCCAAGAAGAGTTCAAACAAACTCATGTCTACAAGCATGTCTACACAGAGATAACACAGCACAATGCTGTTGCTGTCCATCTGACCTTCAGCTACCAGCCACATGTTATAGTCCAGAAACATCGTTCCACACGATAAACAAGAAGTTGCCCATAAACGTTGCGTGTCTGCATAAACAACAAGTGCTTTCTTCAGTGATTGGAAAGACAGTTCATCGACATCTAAAATACTTTCCATGTATAATAATTGCTAAATTAAGAATTGTGAAGTGGCAAACACCTCATGTATGTGCGTGAAGTGGTGCAGTGGTATATACAGATTGACGCAATATGTAAATGACGTTTAAGTTGACCCGCACCGCATTTTCAAGTGTTTGGGGCAATATCAAGGAAGTAATAAACAGTCCCGTGAATATCACAGCAGTAAACACAAGCAGCAAGGTTACAACTATCGAGAGACCACTGTGGTAGAGAACCTTATGGCGACGTCTCAGTGCATACCAGCAGTTTGTTTCCAATTAGTAATGGAGGTGTAACTAAACGACCGACCATTTTAATTATGTATTTGAGCAGCTACGATACAACCTCTTCACTTGGAATGACTACATCCGTATCTCATGTCGTGTACGTCGCTATAGACAGTTGGGTATAATAATTAGTCTGTCTCACAGTCCCTGAACCACATTATTTTCCCCACTGCCAAGCCCTCTCTGCAGTGCTAAAGCCCTGAATAAAGCAAGTCTAGATTTCCTCAGGTTCTGAATCTCTGGTCTCCCTGGGGCTCCTTTTCAATTTAAATGCGCTTGTTTGTTACTATCAAAATTATATATATTCAGAGACTAAGCATTAGTCTATATAATAATGTTCACTACGCTATACATTGATCGTTGATAGACATAGTAGCGGCAATTGCAGCTGCAGTACCAGGGCTATAGAAGTTGCATTATGTGATTCAACATGTCAGCTAAATGTCAGGGAAAGCGGAAATCTGACATGAAAGATTAAGGACAAACGCAAATCACCGAATGCTGGTATAAACAAGGTAAGCAACATTGGACAGTAACGTGTAGAGGTATAGTAAGACATTATTATGGGCATACGAGCTCGTATGTCTCTTCTTACGGGAGCGTTGGGTAGCCAAAGTGGTTAAAATGTTCCCTCGTCACGCTGAAGACCCGGGTTTGAGTCCCCACATGGGTACAATGTGTGAAGCCCTTTTCTGGTGTACCATAATGTTGCTGGAATATTGCTAAAAGCGGCGTAGAACCAAAACTCACTTACTTTTTAAGCGGTGGCATATGGCATCAGTAGGGTAGGGTCTGCTTTCTCATTTCAATTTTCAATGGTCCAGTCACCGCTATTTTACCTTGTAGGCCCAAATGAATCTGGTTACTCCATTGGTTGAGGTGTTCTATTATATATCTCATCTTCCTATATCCTCGAAAGACTGCAGATATAATAATTCGAAAAGTTACTGCAGTTTGCGATGTCATTACGTTTCCATATCACAATCACGTGCAATCATAAATATTATGTATTTTTAAACAATTGAACAATGCCTTGGTCTCGACAGAGGGGATGTTTGCTTTGAACAGTAGTGTACTTTCTGCTGGGCAGCTGATCCACAGCTCAACTCTACAAGGGATTGATGAAGTTGCTGACTCATGCGTTCTTCAAATTAGGTTATACAATCATCCTCAGTTCACAAATGTCACACCCCATCGCATTATGGTGAGGAAACTCATGCACTAGCTCGTATATCTATGTTGGTTTGATAAATACAACTGAAACCGCTTAAATCTTCAAACAAAATTATGTAAATGAACCTTATATTTAATGATGCACTGATACTATCGGAACCATGATTAATATTTATAATAACACCATCTTTCTGATTTCCTTTGCACCTGAAAGCATTTAGAATGGAATGTTTAGCTGCCATGGCGCCTGTTGCGCTGAGGAAGCCAAAGCTATAGTTCTCCACACGCTGTAGGATAAGCAAGTATGGTGTTTGCTCACTTCGCTTGTTTATTTGAATCCTCCGCGTTGTTTTTATTAGTCATGTTGCACAATTTGTAAACCAATAGTTATGTCATGAAACTGCTTTCCCCGCAGCTATTTTGGGAATACCTTGGTCTGTTACGTTGTACAAACGTGGCTGTTTTAACCGAGTACAAATCTGGGTGAATGTTATTACTGGCAAGGTGTGTACAGGACTTAGTAACTTAACGGTACTGGTTTGCAGTACTTCAGCCCAAGATAGACAGGTGTTAAACAATTCGGCTCCACGGGTCAGTTGACACCACTGTGTGAACCGGGATTGACGAGCAATTATTTGTGAAGCACCTAAGGTAGTTACACGGAGAACTGTTTTCATTGTATCCAAAATAACCCCAGATGGAACAGTTCAGTTGAGGTTGAAATATTATGGGGTACCTGAAACTTTCCTCACTCTGCAAGTGTGGGGTAATTTGATCTGACACAACGTTCCCGGCGGGTCTGGAGTTACTAAAGAATATTATGTCAGGGAATATGATTCCACGTCTATGTTTTGAGTGAGTGAGTGAATGAATGAGTGACTCCGGTTTAACAGTATTTCCGCTGTCCCGCATGTCACGTTACACGGATCCTCGTACGTGACCGCGATCCACTTAACGGTGTTTACTAAGCAGGGGACTTTATCAGGCCGTTCCATATTTTGACTCGTACCTTTTGGTCAGGTGTTTTTACAGGTTAACAACTGACTTGCCTTTGTGACGATTGCCAGTGGTTGGGTTGGGTAGGCTCACCTGTCTGCGAACACCTTGTAGACTAACGCTTAGTTAGAATATATGTGATTTTATAGAAACAAAAAGATCTTTTAAATTGAAACGGAACCCCAGGTACATGCGAGATTCAAAACGTAATAGGAACACAAGACTTGCTTCCGGATTGGGACAGTTTTGCTGTAAAGACGTATGAGTGAGTGAGTTTGGTTTTTTTAGCAATATTCCAGCAATATCACGGCGGGAGACACCAGAAATGGGCTTCACACATTGTACCCATGTGGGGAATCGAACGCGGGTCTCCAGCGTGACGAGCGAACGCTTTAACCACTAGGCTACCCCACCGTCCCGTTAAGCGTATGATCCGATTTTGATACCGTGTTATTGCTGGAATAGTCATAAAAGCGGCATAAAACTATGCTCACTCGCTCACAAACTATGGGATACTCGGCCGCATAATAGAGGGTGGTTAATCTCAGTTTATGTAGCCCTAGTATACTATGACGATGTGACGATATTCCGACTGATATTTACCGTGGTAGTAGTACTATAGTAATTATTATGTATATTAGACTGATTTCCATAACGATTATTAGCTACAGGGCCCGTAAGTAGGTCACGGCACTTCGCGAGACCTTAGTATTCCCGGTGACAACAACATACACTTGGCCCGGTCTAGTAAAGTCATATTTAGCTTTCGCGCAATTTGGAACCAGGACTGGTTCTTGAATACACGCTTGTCACCGGAAATCTGGTACCAGAAGTAAGCTAGGCCCGTCGAAAGTTGGCAAACATGGGCATATATCGCAAAGGGAACCGGAGAGTAGCGCCTCGCGAGACTTACAGGCCCTATTGTAATTACACCTGTACACACAGGTAAAACCTAATCCGATCACATCCGTTCAGAAATGGTTACAGGACGTAAACAAAATAAGTTTGATACGAAAACTTAACCAAACATAATTACCACAGTTTGTGATCATGTGCATTCTTCATACTTTCCGACCCGTGAAGATCCGGGTTAGAATATTGATCTTCAGTAACCCATGCTTGTCGTAAGAGGCGACTAACGGGGTCGGGTGGTCAGGCTCGCTGACTTGGTTGACACATGTCATCGGTTCCCAATTCCGGTTCCCAATTGCGCAGATCGATGCTCATGCTGTTGATCACTGGATTGCCTGGTCCACACTCAATTATTTACAGACCGACTGTAATAATGCTGAGTGCGGCTTAAAACTAAACTCACTCACTCCTCATATTTTCCGCATGACTCAGCAATTTCTAATACGTTGGCTAGTTATAAAGCAGTTCATCAAATTGTTTACGCTATCTACTCCTCCAGGTGTGGAACAGACTCTCCAGTTATTGTTGTTTACGACTTCATTGCCAGCTGCAAGTAATCTGTATACCTTGAACTGTTTTGCTGAGCTTTCATTCCTCTTCCAAGATGTTCTTTTTTCGCTCTTACTTTCTCCTTTCCGTTTTTCCAAGTTAAAATTGGTTCCTGCTTTATCATACCTGCAAACCAAATCTGGAAATAGATGATCAAATGCTGTCGAGAGCTGAACAAGTAAGTTGGTCAAAACCAAATGAAATCTTCCAATGTAGTCGACAGAAGTCCGGCTCTACTATGGTCTTCGATTCTTATATTGTCAGCAACTGGATGCCCAATACCTCGATGTATTTCTCACATGCCGTTTCCTCAATCAGTGCTCTTCATGCATCACATTCCGTTCTATTTGTTGTTTCATTTTTGGTATATACCTTCCTTCTTTACCTGACCGCCTCCGTGGTGTAGTGGTTAGAGCGCCCGCCTGGAGAGCGGAAGGTCACGGGTTCGATCCCCGACCGTGTCATACCAAAACACGTTAAAATATGGTACTTGTTGGTCCCTGCCTGGCACTCGGCATTACTGGGTACAACAAGGACTGGTTGGCTCGGAGTCATTATAATGTGTCTGAGTGGGGTATTCATGCTTCACTGCGGCATGGTATCTCAGTGGGCTAGCACTATAAAACCAGCTTAAGTCTGGGCTAGTACAAGCAGCCGCACATACACATACACACGTATGCACGTCGTCATATGAGCGAAATATTCTCAAGCACGACGTAAAACCCAATTTCACCTCACCTCACCTCACCTCACCTCCTTCTTTACCTTAACCCGACGTTCTTGTCGTTTTACGTATTCTTGAGAATCTCATGTGTTTGCAATGCATTCCCTGATCCCGCTCCCATTGTTTTAAATTCCCTTCAAAATGTTTTCATGGCACTCTGTGGTATCTTCTACCCTTCTTATGTTCGAACATCATCTTCATACACAGTGACAAGTTTCTAAATCACCCTGTGGGCGAGTGTGCCCCAGTTGTCGAGGGCTGATGAAGGATTCGACACCAACAAGCTGAAACTTTCATCCTGAGGGAGTGAGTGAGGAGTGGCTTAATTACGCCTTCACAAGTGGGCTTTATACATGGCAGCCAAGAGGGGAAATAAACCTGTGTTTTCGGAGTTGCGAGCGAACGCTCTATCCACTATGTTAAACGACTGCTCCACTGCGATTCTGTGTTTACCAAAGCGGAAAAAGTTGTTGTGTCTTCCCCTAAACAAATGTATAGTGTTACGCTATTATGAAATCGAAATGCTGTCCGCATTAAATTAGCTCTGAAACCAAAACACTCGCTCACCTAGTCTGTCATACATATATTACCTTGCAACAAATATACCCAAGAAAGCCCAGACAAGTCTAGAATATGTGGCAAGTCTAGATTATCAGTTTCAGGCAATGAAGAAAGCCTATGGGCATCTTTCCATTGAAATCACAAAATGCATTTTGTCACCTTGTCCCTTCTTCTCCAAACTTCCAAAACAAACTTCCCCACCTCTGAAATACACAATGCCATTTTAAAAAGTGGTCAAATGTAACGTATGTTAGATTTGGGATTCTAGTACTTTTTGGGTTGAGTCCCATCCGGGATTCAAACCCACACCCACCTCTATACCTAACTTTGTACCTCAGCCTCTCCCGATACTCCATCTGATCTCCTACTCTCAGCCTGCCCTTAACGACTTCGGAAGTACTGTTAACACCTTTCTCCGACCACTCACGCTCACCTCGTGTTCCTCTTGTCCCTGTATATAAATCACGCCACACATCGTCTTGGCTTCCCCTTACATTTTGTTACCTCTCACCATTTTTCCCGTTCTCTTCCCCTCTCAGCTATAACAGAAAATTTAGGAAATCCAAGTTCTATGGATAGTCAACTTCTTTATTGCAATGAGTGCGACGTTTCGGTGTAGGCACTAACACCGTTATTAAGCACGTGATACAAAGAGTTGTAACATGGAGAATATATACATAGCTGCATGGTGAGTATATACATTGGTTGATATACATTGGATTGCGAATTAGTGATTTGAGCAGAGTAAGTTGATGTACAGAGTGATAGTGATTAAAACAATATGCAGAATGAGTTTATACAATAGATGATGTACACTGAGATGGTAATAGTCAGTTGAACAGAAGATTTGTCTACGGTTACAATACTCTGTGACCAACTGATTTCGTGAGCTCTACGAATTCTGAGCACAAGAGTATTGAAAGCGGGACAGAAGGGATGTTTGGTTAATGAGCGGTAATGGGCAGTAAGTAATTGAAGGTCTCGTAAAATTTCAATTGTTGTTGCGGAATTTTCTTACTGAAGAATACTTTTTTTTTCCTCCGCACATAGACATGTTTTTCCTATATGACGGCGGCATGTAAACAATCCAAT
The DNA here is from genome assembly GCF_003918875.1 of Haliotis rubra. Taxonomy (NCBI): domain Eukaryota; kingdom Metazoa; phylum Mollusca; class Gastropoda; order Lepetellida; family Haliotidae; genus Haliotis; species Haliotis rubra. The sequence continues at coordinate 508,053 of NW_025767128.1, forward strand.
TATTAACGTCATGAGCATGGGTGAAGAATATTGTTATACCCTTGCGTTATGTGCACTTAAATATTGCAGCTTTGAAATTGCCAGAACTTATCACAACGTTGAAGCAAACCGCGACGTTTTCACGCCGTCGATGACTTCAAACGTGCTGAAACGTCAAATGTCTTCACAATAACCATGCGACGCGTTTCAGTAAACGAATCAATACAATTACCAAATTTGGCATCAATTTGAGTGCACAAAGAGGCCGAGTAGAACCTTTTTTATTCGATATTACGTGAGTCTTATCTGCTTGTGAAAAGATGACTTGAGACCAATATGTAAACACCGACTTCCTGCACACTTCAAGCACATATTCGATTTAAGAACGTAGAAATATACAATAATATGTTTTATGACATGCCTGTTTCATGACGTTTGACAGTAACAAAGGTCAGGGCATAGTGAGAACACTAAAAGCAATTCTAGCTTCTTATTTTTCATGAAGCTTGGCATGGGGTCAACCCACAGATTACATCCTCAACTTGATGCCGAGGTTTACCTCAGTTGCCACGTAGACAAAGCGTGCGTGCGTGTGTGCGTGCTCGAAATATGCCTCTTTTCACGCAACATTGACTTTGTATCCGAACTTCAGACATAATTTGACCTGTTGCAACTCTATGAAATGTTCCAAAAAGTGCTAGATGATTCAGCCAGGTTACATGTACCCACGAACACGACAGTGTAAAGATTCATTGATAGAGATAATTATATATGATTTCTCCCTCCGCATATTGAACATATCATCATCCAGCTTCCCTTACAATAGCAAGGAAAACCTCGTTACCTTCCATAACACTAACGTGGATAAAAACCGCGATATTTTAACCTCGTTGTTGGTAACTTCAAACGTGCTAAATATCACCGTCTACTGCTTTCGCCATCGACGTAACACAAAAATACAAAGCCGTAACATTAAGCATGCTTCCAAAACACCAAAGCATGCATCGAGTCTCATTTCCATCTGTCTTTAAGATTGTGGAAACGTGCATCAGTACGCGATCCATTGCTCTTTAAACGTTGTTTCCTGCATCCAGTGTAGGGAATTGATTGTTACCTACTGGTCCGGCATCTTTGAAGTTGGGGTCGGGGTCATTCGTGTTTCGTTTTTCCTGTGTTCGTGGGTTCATCTTCCGCTGAAGTCCACAGGCGCCCATGTCTCGTCCGAACATTGGTGATATCATTAGCGAGGGCTATGAGATCACTCATGTTTCTGAAGGACACATGGTGGGATGTGCTGCATAAAACATTGTGTGACCCGATACGTTTATACCACTGACAGCCTTGTAGAAATAGACAAAACCAAACTGAATAGGAATTTGGTGCCAAGCGTGTATGTGTTGTTTTGAGATATTCTGCCATGCGACATCACACAGTCGGAGATATTTCTGTTTCCGGAGTCGATCTCCCCTAGAAATCACCTCTCTCTGTATGTCAGTCCGTCACCCTCCCCCACTCTTTCCTTCTCTCTCCCTCATTCTCTATCTACCTCAGAATCTCACCTCTCTCAATCTGACTTAGATATCCAATCTGCTTCAGGGTTATCCAAAAGTGGAACATTTTGTTCAGGCATACAGAACATTAGTCTTGGTAAGATGGGCGGTTGGGTCGGCCAGTGGATGAAGTGTCCGCTCGTCATGCTGATGACCCGTGTTCGCTTCCCCACATGGGCGGTATGTGTGAAGCTCGTTTTTTTTCTCCCGGAGTGATATAGCCTCAGTCGCTCACTTATTCTTTCCCTGTACTTACAACAAAAACATAACCCTATGAACAAATACATCTTCGTCAAAATAAGCTGCTAGTTCAGCAAGGTGATATATCATGAACGTGTTTATCTGGAGCTCCGAGATAAGTATTGTTCCAGTACCTGTTAGACAAACGCCATAAAGTTAGCCCAAGTCTCTACGAGATGGAGGTTGTTGATCACTGAGTGGCCCTGGGGGATAGCTTAGTGCAGTCAGTCAGCATACCTAACAGCGTGTATTGTGCTATGTGTCTGTACATATATAGAGATGACTTTAGTGATGAACCTGAAAAAGACCGACAGTGAGTTCTTAAAATATTCTGCCGTTTAATACTATTCTATTATATCAGATGGTTTTGTATGTGTCCGACACTTTGAAGCGTTCGACCCAAATATCTGAAACAATTGCTAAGCTAAAAGATTGTTTCACGTCATGATGTTTCTGTATTGTTGGTCTGTTGTTTTACGCCGCACTCAGCAATATCCCAGCTATATGGCGGCGGTCTGTAAATAATCGAGTCACGACCAGACCATCCAGTGATCAACAGCATCATCATCGATCTTCGCAATTAGGATTGGATGACAGGTGTCAACCAAGTCAGCGAGCCTGGCCACCCGATCCCGTTAGTCGCCTCTTACAACAAGCATGGGATGCTGAAGATCAGTTCTAACCCGGATTTTACGGGTCAACCTCTTCGCGAAAATTCATCTTGAACGTAACAGTAACTAATAGCTAAATATAAAAAGTTAATGCAGATGAATAACCAGACTTGGCAATCCAAGATTCTATTTGGCGTAAATGTCAAAATAGATGTGAAAATCATATGAATGGACCAGCGTAGATAAGGGTAAACCAGGTGATGGCGAAAAGGCTAAGCATGCAAAACAAATCCTCTGACATAATATATGTACCAATAATTAACGACCATTAAGTAAGACCGACAATCTCTCGACGAAGTAAGCGTAAATGTAACATTAACTGGGACAAGTGATATCTCCACGAACAAAACAATACCTTCTAGCGACTTACTGGTAAGTCCATACTCCTCACGAAGCTGAAAATTACATTACATTACATTGATATACATTTATATAGCGCTAATATCCAGTCTTGAGAAGACTGCTCAAGAGCGCTGCTGAACTCCGTATGCAATGCTGAACAAAGGAGTTTTTAATCTGGATTTGAAAGTACTGAATGTCTGTACTGATCGAAGAGAGAGGGTAATTTGTTGCACAAAGCTGGGCCGATAACCTGAAAAGACCTTTCACGAAATGTCTTGGTCCGGCTGACTACAGTCCGGCACATGTGTTGTTGTGATGACCTCAGATGGCGTGTTGGTTGATATTCTTGCACAAGGTCTGAGAGATAAACTGGTGCCGTGTTGTGCAAGGCTTTGAACATCAATACCAATATTTTGTAATGGATACGTTGTCGGATGGGTAACCAGTGCAATGTCATCAGAACAGGTGTTATATGCTCTGTCTTCTTTCTTTGAAAATGCCATTTGAATATATATTACTCATCCGTTGACCAAGGTAATAATGTCGGGAGCGTTGAACTTGCGTAGCGAAGTCATGGCCAATATAATCTTAAGTGGCTTATCATCAACTTCCGGTTCTATGGTTGTACTTCAACCTGACTGCGGTCTGTTGGAGAGGCTTTGTTCATGCAGTTACACTTTCATTCACATTTATAGGGTAACCTCATGTTCTATGTGTATCCGTGTCTCGATACACACTGTACGAAAGGAGGATGCCGAGTCATATAAGCCTTATTGTATCCCGAGGCCAGGCTAACAGAAGATCTGTTTGTTCTGCGGCTGCTTTGGGTCATAGTTTCAGAGTTGCATCCTCTGAGAACGCCAGAAACGTGATCGTGTATGTATATATGCCATTTGAGATATTACGATGCATCAATAGATTCACAGATGCTCTAATATAAAACTGTTGGTCTTTACCAACGAAAATAAATGGCGGTGGAGTAGCTCAATTAGTCAATGGTAAAAGTGTTCGCCCATTACCACGAAGCCCCAAGTTCAAATCTCAGTATTGTTAGAATGTGTGAAGCATATTTCTAGTATAAACTCCTGCTATATTTTTGGAATATTGCTTAAAGAGTCGTAAAGGTATACTCACTCATGCAACAAAAGGCAACTTAAAACCTAAATAATGGTCCTGAATTTACTTTCTTGCGTTTGTACAAGGCAAGCTATACCAAACACGCTATTACAAAGAAAAACGTTCTCCATACGGTAAACATATATATTGCTGTATGTATTTACAACCACATGCTTGAAAACGGTAAAAGTATCTATACCGAAACGTCGCTATTGTAGTTGATCATCCATAAACACTTGTCATTCCTATCACTTACAACTTCTAGAATGCCTCTCACACAAATAAACATATCATGTAAACTGTTCACACATGTGTACTCAAATACAATATCTTGTTTTTTATAACGTTCGTTGTTTTCCATGATATCTTTGTTTCCATCAGGGTTTCAAATGTTTGCAACAGATAGTGCTGTATTTGCACAATAAACCATAGGTTTTGCCTCCCAGGATCTGGCTTATTACGTCTTTTGGCTGTACATTTTTAAATATAATAAGCAATACATGAACAGATGTGTGTATTCTTATTACTAATTATTTGCTTTAAATTTAGAATGAGTCCCGACTGGACAGTTTTTAATGTTAATGGACCGGAGCTATTCATTACATTCCTTACTGTGCGTGAATGTGGTTTTACGTCGCTCGTAGCACTATTCCAGCAATATTAATATTACGGCGGGGACGACGTGAATGAGCTGCACGCAATGTACCCTTGTTGGGAATCGAACCCGGGACTGCGACGTGACAAGAGATTGTTTACTTCTGGTACATATGTCATGTAGGTGATGTATTAGTTGTACACCGCCGCACCAACAGTACTCCAGCTATATAGATGATTGAGCCTAGACCACTCTATTCAATGAGTCGCCACGAATGGTACTGAAGACCTATTCTTACCCGCAGGTTTTCTGTGATGTGGATGGTTTGTATTGGGCTGGTTGTTCAATTGTCCATATTTAAGTTACCCCGAGATACGCCGAGGCCAGACGGAATAATGTTACACCCGTGCACGTACTTGCCTGCGGAATGTGATGGAAGTGATGAAATTTACCTGTTGGCACCTGTTTCTTCTTATGTAAAATATAAAACTGCATTCAAAATCATCTTCATGAAACATGATGCACAGACGACGTCTTAATCAAAACATCACGACCAGTTGTGACTCAACCGTATCATGATGACTTAAAAACTCACCCTGCAATGTTAAATCAAACATCTGTTGAAATAAGTTTCCATTTCTCAATGAAATCTCTTTTTGATATCTATATTTCACAGAGTAGCTGTCAGTCCATTACTCTGCAATTGACAGTTTATAACGTATCCTCTCACCTGAGAATACAGCGTGCGTTGAAGATATGTCCATACCATTACAGGCTACAATCTTATCAACAAGCAGCAAATGTGTATAGCGTTTTCATTTGCTAGCTGCAAGGCTATTACGTTCGTGATGCAATCTTCACGTATCAAGTTACATTGAATTTCTTGTTGAGCATCCCCAAGTGCATGCGCAAAGTTCTACAGTCTCGTAGTCTTATCATGTATACATTATCAACTATCTTCACTAATTCATTTTCTAACAATGCTACGAGATATGAATACAATCGCCCAGTGATACATTAACTTGCATCTGTATATTTCCTCTTGTTTACCGCAAAACCACTGTTCAAACACGATGATTCATAAAGTATATATAACCACTAGTGATATTTAATCGGACGTTTCTTCATGAACAAAGTCGCTTTGCTAAGCTTTTATCGGATGTAGTTTTGAACTTCTCCCCTACACATTTGCGGCTACCATTTCCGCATTCTTTCACTGTAGGCTGCTGAAGAAGGAAACCACGGAATATACATCCAGGGATTTCACAGCCTGGTATAAGCAAATCTGACCTCGAAGTCTTAACTCAGCATTTCCCTGTCTCAATACGGAAGTAGTCAGAGGCGAGATGAAACTTTGCTAACTGGCCCGTTGAACCAAGTGCGCTTACAAGCCTGAACTCATAGACGTAAACGTTTCAGCTTGTGCTGGAAATAGATTAAAGAGATGTTCTAATTTGAAGCCGGCTTTTTCGCTTGGGCATTCTACACAAAAGAATGTACTGTTTTGTGCCGCTCGGAGAGCATAGTATGTGTTGGGGCTTACCAAACTTGGAGATGCTTTAGGGAAGTATAGTCCCAGAGCCACAAGGAATGGTGAATCACGATGCAGCCAATCACATCATTTGAACGCGTCACGTGGTATGCAAATTACGGCACTCGTTTGACTGAGGCGTAATTTGATATGGGCAATCGGTGGGAGATCTAAAGGAGCGACAGCATAGGGGTCTGTGCTCTGTTAAAAGCTAGTCAGTATATTCCCTCAGCTGGATTTAAACTAACGATGTCGGGACTCCGAGCACCTAGAGCTGGCTGTGCCAGGGATGCACAAATGAGAGTAAGTGCAATTTAACTTTCTCAATGTATAAAGCAACTTTAAAGCGGACCTCTCTTTCCATATGTTTTATTTCACGTTTAAGAATCCGGAAATTTGCAAGACAAGCACGACTATCCCATTTCTCACCTACTCAGCTGTTTGTGTAAGACATGGCAGAATAAATCGATTTTTGGTCGGGAAGTTAATTAGATTCAAAATGCCAGTGTTTCTTTGCTATGTGCTTTTATTTGAAGATAGGTTATTGAAGGAATGAATCTGTCGTGTTAGAAAGTTGAATTGCATTAAGTAGGGGGATCGGAAAAGTGGCTTCGCTACTTCTAGATAAGGTTTCTAGGGAGTACTGAGAAGGTTAGAGTAACCGTACGTTGAAGTGATAAACCATCTTGGCTCAAACGGGTGATTATCACGTTTTATCTGCGATAATTAATCTATAGAGATAACATTTTGATTCCATAGGAAATGCGGTTTTGTGGAAATGGGATCTTTTTGTCGTTTTTGTTGATAGTTTGTTTTTATTATACACACCTAGAAGTATAACCACTACTTTTGAAAGTTGTACTGTTTGCAAAACCCATTAATTTGAAGAAACAACGTATCAGTAACTTCCATTGTACATACATGAACCAGTGTCAAGATCTTGTTATCTTAATCGCGGAGAGTGTACTGATTACAACTAACTAGAGGAAGATGGTTCGTGAGAAAAAAAACTGCTTATCATACAGTTTTGTTCTCCATTTCATAATGTGTTTACGTGAACATTTCCGCAATGTCGGAATGCCTTAGAAGTTGAATGACGTCACGAGTCACGTGCCGCCACCGGTTACGTGTATATTTGGGCATGAACTAACTACTATGACACTGATTTACTGGCTGCAGGTTACATGTGACGTCAATAAATGTTCGGTCTTGCTCATCGACAAACTAAATGTGTGTTTAAAATGGTAAGCATTTCAAACATCGATTCTTCTGTGGAATTGGTAAAGAAATAGGTAGATATTATATCACATTTCTGTTTTATCAATCCCTGCCTAGCCAGATGTACATGAACTACTTTCATCGCCTGTGCTATACGAGAGAGGTATGGACAGAGAAAGAATTGGGATGGGGGCAAGAGAATGGAATATTCTAGGTAGCAAAACAAAGAAAGTGTCATATAGAACGATATATTAATGGGGTATAAAACGAGAGTGTGTTACAGAGCGAGAGGAGGGGAGATAGGTAAATTCTTGAGCGACAAGACTCACAGAGAGATAGGGGGAGAGAGAGAGGGAGAGTCCCATAGAGAGAAACAGGAAGACAAAAAAGAAAGAGAGGTTGAGAGAATGTGATCGGAAAGACAGTTTGATACTAATATAGCACATAGAGGTGGACAAAGTGGACAAAGAGGGACAAACATACGGACAGGCTGACAGACAAATTACAGAAATAGCTGTATAATGTCTTTTCGCAGTATGTCATAAGAGAATGCATACACGCTTGGAAGCAGATTCGTGTTTAGCTTGCTGCACCTAGCTATATTTGAAATCAAGCGGTCAAACATAAATCACTTCAATAACTGCCATGGCACGGGTCAATGCACCTCCATTGACCATGGTCCGACTTGACACTGGACATCCAGTACGTCCATCCAGAAATGTCGAACATGACTCTCTGATGTTTGGGCAATGTGCAGAACTAATCACGTAGTACTCCACATTCAAATGTATTTAATGGACTCGGGACGCATAGGTTATAGCAATTATTTGGTTTGGAAGGAGATAATGGTTTCGCAAGGTTGTACAGGCGGAGGTTTAGATTTCCGTGTCAAGAAGCTGACTGAAACGATACAACAGGCGATCCACAGTGGAGGTGTTGTTCCCCATCTTCACTGTGACCGGTTTTGTCTTTTCTTCACTAATAATGCATGTAAAAATACTGATGATTATACGTTTAGAAACCATTTATTGGTACTCATAGTCGTTATAGTTAAATAGGCTTAAAGAAACGGATAATGATTCTCAACCTGAGAGCAATCCGTTCAAAGCACGTTTATTCCTCCTTTCCTAATCGTAGTATAATTGCGAGTTTTGATTTTGCTGAACTTCCTGATAATCGCCAGCAACCAGCGGGATGGGGTAAATCCTGCTGAGAAATGAAAGTAGTAAATGTACTATGCGTTCCCTAGAGTGTGAATGAGTTTAGTTTTACGCCGTACTCAGCAATATTCCAGCTATATGGTGGCGGTTTGTAAATTATCGAGTCTGGACCAGATAATCCAGTGACCAACAGCATGAACATCGATCTATGCAAATGGGATACAATTGTGGCAACCAAGTCAGCGAACCTGACCACCCGTCGCCCGTCCCGTTCGTCGCCTCTTACGACAAGCATGGGTTACTGAATATCATTTCTATCCCGGATCTTCACGGGTTTGTTCCCCAGTGAGATGGCCGAATATTGTTTAATGGTGAACCATTGTCTATGTCAATTTATACATAATCATGCATAGAGCCATCATCGATTTAGTCCCATAATAGTTCTATATGTCTGTGATGTTCTAGTCATTTTACTGATCTTTACAAACAGACTTTTATGTCGTATAACTATTTGCGGGATTAATAAAAAAGCTCTACAAACACGATATGGCTTAAATACTGTCCATGAGAGGTTCAATTTATCTCACTCATAACTCTTAGAGTAGACTATAGAAAGTATAACATGTCCAATTGAATTTCAACCGAAGACTAACTTCTTCCTTTCCAGGATAATTCCGAACGTTGTAAAAGGTGTATTAGGTAAAGGGATGTCATTCATATACATTGATCGTTTCGTATTTCGCTCTTGTAGCTTGCCAAACTCCGTAGCCCTAAGATACAGACTTTTCATTTATACTTCTTTATCCACTCCCAAACTGAAGGAACCAAATGAAATGCAAATCCAATGTAACCACAAATAGATTTAATCGTCCCTGTTCTTTGTCTGCTCATATGTGTGCATTTACCATCAACGTTACAGTAATGTTTCATTCATCCACTCCATGTAGACAGTATCCTCATTCACGACAGCGCGGAGACAATTAGAGCCAGTCTGTGCCTCGTCTTCATCTTTATCAGCAGCAAGCAGCCATGTTGTTTGAGGCGATTAATCTTCACGTTCGCTGACTCCCATCACACAGATGCCACCCCGACTGTCAGGGTATGCACGATATGGATGACAGGCATTTCTTGTATGCTTACCACCGAGGGTGTCATATAATGAAGCGTACATTAAGCTGTTACCAAAAATGTTGATGATGGTGTTTATTGTGAGGTCGATCATGGCATGGCGCCTCTCAACGCGTGATGAACGTTTCTTTCAACTCTAGCGGATACAGCGCCTATATGTTTTGCAATAATTATGTGCGTTGTGAAGATGTTATGAATTGTTTTCAATAACCTGTTGATGTTTTGATCACCTTTATCGTTTTCGTTTCTTTGCGAATGAAAAGAGAATTATGTGCAGATGTTGCATTAATTGTTTTTTTAAAGATTACTCTCATGTAGATTTGCATCGGGTTACATAGGTGCTTAGGCATCAGCTGCTGAAACTAATACACCGTGAATGTGAATTACAGGTACTACACACAGCCATAGAGCCTATTGTCCTCGTCTTCATCAGTTCTCCTACATATGCAAATTAGGATTCATTAAACCAATTTCCAAATAGTGCAAATACGTACGTATACGCTATGCATACGTATATAAATCCATAATATATTTGTGGTATAGTGATGTAAATATATGTCAGTTATTTTCCCGGAAGTTTTCATGACAGATTAGACTTGCAAAAGTCTCTAAGGTAAAAGTTAATAGTTTGTATAATAATTTCTAAACAATAATAAATATCAGCCTGGAGTCCTAAGATGTACTGTCCGCTTATCTAGACTTGCCTCTTCGAGGGATGGAATTATATATATTCATGAGCTCAGCATTCAGTACAGCCTGGAGCAAGGCTAGACACAGATTAACACGAGTCCGTGCCTATATGAAAGTTATCACGATTCCCTTCCGTGGTCTCATCAGGATACGAGGTGAGATGTAATAACTCGTTTACGACGAAGGTAACTGTATATTTGCGAGTCCTGTAAAAAACTTTCACCAAATACAGATGTTCGTTGCTGTAATATGATACTGGCGGGATGGTGTACGTGAAGGATTGCCTGGGTGCGCTGGATTATCATGATAACCCGCACGAGAGGAAGATATGTGATACTGTATATCTGTATGCCTCCAACAAACCCCAAACGCCCACCAACGGCGCTCTGTGGTTGTAAAAATTAATAAAAACGGTAGTCATGGCGACTGCTACTTTCAGAAACTCTTACATGTTTTCTTCAACCTACTTTAATGCCATCAAGATGCGCACGTGATGTGTATAATTAATAAAGTTGGTGTTTAATCAAAACCATGGACAGCTGAAAATAAATATCGTCCAAGATTGTGTAGATATCAGTGTTGCTTATTTTGTAATCCATCGTTAATTTTATGAAGAATGATAACACATTGAAGTTTCTGAATATTGTTTTGATAAGAAGCACCTTCAGATTGATCCATACAGATCTGCACAATTTGTAAAAAAACACCCGTTTTAAACTTAGCTCAAAACGTCTTACGAAGGACCATTGTAGTACACTCTGTCTGTATCCTCAAAAGGAGCTTTGCTGACGCAAGGCGAATTGAAATCGCATTTCAGCATCTCACGTAACCTTGGAAGAGTCCCAAGTAAGACTAAACTGGTTAAAGTTTCGCAGCCTCCTCGAGTATTTTGAGTGTAGCGACTGCCTTCCATTAACCGAGAGCACCAGGTAACTGTCTGGAACCCGATCCGGTTTGTTGAAGAACAAAACCTAGGAATGTTTTAAATTCTTACGATCTTGTTTGGCAAAGAGCCATATTGTCGAGTTTCCATTTCAAGGTGAACTAATTTTGAGCCAGTCGTAACTGGTGACAGGTTGATAGTTTTTTGTGAGGATTAACAGAAGAATTTGCACCGGTTAAATTAAAGTTTAAATTTAAGCACATTTTCACGGAATAATTAAGGCTCATGATCTTACTTTCTTTCAAATATTTGACGATGTCTCAATTTGTTCAGGCTTGCACATTACTTACATTGTTATAGCATGCATTATTAAGAACGAGAATTGTTATAATTGTTGGCCACCGTTGCCATTTGAACATTCTGGCCGGTAACCATTATACTTCCTGACAAAATCATATTTTCAAATCATTCCACTATCCAAATTCGTAATCAGACAGGATAAACTACTTTAGAGTCATTTGCAATATCGCTTTAGTATGTTTATTCGCGACATTATAGTTTCACGTTATAAATACATTTCTAACAGGCGGTTTGATAATAATCTGAGGTTCCATATTAAGAATTATACATAATGTATGCCCTTGGACGTATAATCTTTAAGACCTCTGGTAAGGACCTGAGCGTACGTGAAGCTTAAAATAACTTCCAGGAGCATATTATTTTCAACAAAATGCATGTTTACAATGCTTTCATACAATGTTTTTACTTCATGAAATCTGATATTTCGATGTACTTTGAAGGATGGCATGCAGCATCGCCGACAGCTGCTGGACCGACAGGCGGCGCGGCTTATCATAGGCAGGGACTCCCGCTGTCTTTGCGCACATTAACAAACACGCTTCTTAAAATAGACTGTACATCTATGTTGAAATCACTCTGCAGCCAAGGCGAGGTCGCCAGCGGTGATTTATATTCCAGACTAGTTGTTGGTGAGCAGTTTCAGAGATAAAGGAAGCATGATTTGTTGAAAAGGAAATTAATGGAAATGTAACGCTCAGATTCTATTACGTGAAGCGATATCAGGGAACATATGAACTAAAGGGTTGTTATTTATATTAGCAATCATACATACCTCATTTCTAAAATGTGTGTTCTTAAGCAATATTTATACTTGAAATATTAATATTGAACTTAAATTAATTATATTGAAAGGTGAAGAATAGTCAATATTAGCTTGCGTAATGACCGAACATGAGATGTATTTTACTTATATTGTGAAAATATAAACATGTATGTGCATGTACAGTTATGGATAATAACGCATAACGTTGTGTCGGCCATTGATCATCAGCATGAGCACAAGTCCATCTTTACTCCGCCTGAATTCTCCTAAATGGGTTCCTTCAGTTTATTTTTTTTACAAGTTGTATGTTTTCTACACAGAAATTGGGTAACATATTTTGAAATGTGAGTACATTGTATTAATTGTGTGAAACGTTTCTATATGTTTGATGAAATGTCTTGTAAATGTACTTCCACTGTACGTGTAAATGTACATGTCCGACAGTGTTCATACGAAGGGGTAATAGCTTCTTTAGCCTTGCTCCAAGGCTGTACTGAAGGCTAAGCCCATGGATGTACAGTAATTCTGTCCTTTAAAGAGGCAAATCCAGATAGGCGGACAGTACATCTAAGGACGCCAGTCTGTGAGAGGGATACATATATATATATTAGAAATTATCATTTAAACTATTAATTATGACCTTATAGAGTTATGCAAGTCTATAGCTTCTTCACAAACAGAAGATGCATTCCGTTAGATCTCTCAATAGATCACAGTGGATCCAATGAATAGAAAATCAATGTAAACGTTAGAATATAAACGCTGGAATGAGTCCATGAATTGATGCAGTTGAAATGTGTATTTGTTGACAGTTCATGGATGACAATGAAATATGCCTTCGAACCAAAACTGTGGATCCTGACAGGTAAGGGACGCAACTCTGTCAAGCAAGCTGAGCTGTCTAAGACCAAATGACCAAATGTGGCACCTATGCGTCATGGTTCGATGCTGGTTCGGCAAGAAAGCTTTACTCATCTTGCATGAGAGGATGAAGGCCACCGATGCTGTTTGTATATCTTGGTGTATTTACACATATGGTACGGGTTAAGGAGTCCCAAGCCAACATAACCTCACAACGATGGCAGTGTTTATATAAACGAGAGGTGTTTTGGGGACGTTAAGTATGGCAACTGCCAAAGTAAGATGGCGTGGATCAACACTATTTCCAAATAACATTCCCGGCATGTGTCTAATTATAATATTATAACGAAAGTACGCAGAGGCAACTGTCCAGACCCAGCTGTTGCGATGCGTTGAGCAACTGTTCAAAATCTTAAAAGGACCAATTGCTTTAACTGCTGAAGTCGTGCGACTGGTGCTCCTGAGTGATGTCAGAGTATGGCAATTGCAGTGATGAGTTTTATGAACCTGACACATAATTATTGCGAGAACAATGAAATCGTTTTGTTTCCATCCAAAAATGACAACTTTAAGAGGAATTAAAACACTGTGATATAATTTCAGAACAATACAAACACAAAGTATGTGTGTTATCGAGATCATCATGACATTGTAATATAAAATGAGAAGTATTTCTTGCAATGACATCCCATAACGCAACACCTATATTTGGGTAGGCATACACACGACGAGCTCTCCTAGACATACATGTAACATGGGGTGCACTGATAAGAAGAAATACGTGTCAGCTTTTCCTTTGGCAACCTGAATCCGCTCATGGAATAATGACGCAGTTTGATAACTACAATTTACTGACAAAACATCATTCTTAAAAAAGAAATTGTCCTTCCTAACCGTTCCTTTCCCGTGTTCAAAGAACGCCACACGCTCGGTGGATCTAAGAAGACATGAAGCTGTTTACTCAGCTAGTTGTTAATACCTGTAGATTCTCAGTTTCCAGATCATGTTCCAAAACAAGCGGCGAGCCTTGCTTACCTTTGCCGCGAGTTCTGCCCTTCCAGAACGTGTGGGGGCAGTTAAAGGATGAGGAAACGGGGCGTTTGTGTGAGATAGATTCAAGGCTGTTCCTGGACCACTCTAAATGTCAACTGGAAAATATCTAGCTTGTGCTTGTTGTTGATACACAGTGCATAGGGAGACCTGAAGCAGCTTCTTGAGGTTCATCTTTCCCTACGGTGGCCAGGGAAATCTGGATCAGATTTGTTTTCAACCATACTAATTGACATACATTATACGGTTGCAGATTACCAAATAGTTATATTGGGATGAAAAGGCCTTTGGCAAGAAACATATTAGAAAAACTATGTCTTATATTATTGACGAATAGTGTGTCTAAATGTCAGTCATGATTTGTTATGGAAAGGCTGAGTGGTCGTCTACTGGTTTAGGTATTACAGTAACATTTGTCAGCTTTCAACTTCTCAATGGGCACTTGTGAAGCCTAGTGGTTAAAGCGTTTGCTCGTCAAGCCGAAGACCCTGGTTCGATTCCGCACATGGGTAAACGTGAAAAGCCTATTTATGGTGTCCCCCTCCGAGACATTCCTGGAATGTTGCTAAAATCAGAGTAAAATCATACTCACTAAAAGTAAACCCAACTCAGTAAATTGCAGTAAATGGATTGAACTCTATGATTGAAATTGCAGAGTTCCAATGTAACATGCATTTGTCACATTCCAGAGCGTTCAAGTATCATGGAATTACATGACAGGTGATGCATGACATATCAGAGCATCGCAAGCACCTGTTTACAAGTTGTCTTAAAAGATTGTAAGCAAGACACTGACGCTGCAAAATGCGGCTCATCAGCATCGAAACAAATACAATGAGAGATGGTGTTACGTCGCGTAGTCCTTTCTGCTCAGGCTCATCAGTAAATGACAAAATATTCATATTCCGATTCCAAATGTCGTTTAGTAATGTAAGCTTCGGGTGTATTACGTTGTTAAATCAACAAATATTGTATTGAAGGTAAATGTAAAATCTCGGGAGGAGAAAGTTTCCTTGAGAATCTGAGTGACGCTTCCTTGGTATCTGGAAGTTTCCGTTGACTTCACTGATATGCCCCTATCATGTAACAAACTCCATTCCAAATAACGGTGTGTTGCCATGACAACTGGATAGATACTGACCTCACTCTGACAGTTAAGGGCAACCTTGAACTAACCAACCTTTGAAGTAGGCATCAAGAATAAAAGATAGCAGTGTTAATCAGACACGTCACCACCACAGAAGCCAGCTTATCTCTAAAGAAAGATGTGAGTCAGTGTTGATATTGACGTGTGTATACTAAGTTTGTATTTAAGTCTTAGAATACATTTCAGCACCATTCTAAGAACGTTAGTCTTTAGGACATAAGTGATTCATTCATTAATAGTATTACCCTGGATACTTTGTAGTTTCATTTGCAAGTCAAATGATACCCTTGACTATTTAATGAAAGTCGTCGTCCGTGACTCATATGTTTTGATGAAACTTGGTTGAGTCAGTTGTTTACATATTTGGATAACATGTTAGCAACATGTGAGAACAGGTACCAGGCTGGAGGCTAAACTATATTACCGACATTTTATTTGAAGTGATGTAAGTGCCCACTTGCATTGTACATCAAAATCATTTCAAGAGCGTATCAGGGAACAAATGCACTAGCTACGGGTATAACGATGTACAATTAGTAAACCATTGAGTTCGTCATAACCGTAGTATTCAGAAAAATTATATAGGAAAGTAAAGTAGTGGAATTTGTTTCTAGCTGACGGTCGATATTTTGTTGCAGAGGACATGAGTATTCATGGCTTTAGTTAATGGATTTAGTAGGAGAGGATGCATCTCCATATTTGAAGAAATACATGTAAATGTCCCGATATCTCCAAATTATACTGCTGTGTCGCTGGCCTCGATATTACGGGGTGTGTCTTTATACTACATGTCAGAGAGAGTTTAAAAGTCCATTGTCGTCACAAGAATGCCATTCACAAATAGGCTACAAAAAGCTAAAATACATTTGATATGAATCAAGCAACATTTTCTAAGTCAACTAAACCTTGCTCATTACGATAAGTGGCGATCAATACAATTAAGTGTATAGCAAGTCCACGTAAAATATTCATTTACAAAGAAATATCGTATACTGTTATTTGTTAAAGAGTGCAAAAGATTAAAACTAATATCGCAACAAAATCCACTCCTACATAGGAATCGAAATTTTCTCCAGGTTGTATGTAACTCTTAATCTCTTAACTATCGTGGGGATTTTTTTTGTTTTGTAACGTTGCATCAGCAATATTCCAACTTTATGACCGTAGTCTGTAAATAATCGAGTCTGGACCTCATAAACAAGTGACATCATGAGCATCAGCCTGCGCAATGTGTCAGCTTAATCGGCATTCGCCCTTTACAACGAGCATGAGTTGCTGAAGACCAATCCAAGAAGCAGGATGATAAATGGGTTGAGTTAAACTACGTTTTTAACGTACTGGACTTTGTGAGTGAGTGAGTTTAGTTGTACGCCGCACTCAGCAATATTCCAACTATATGACGGCGGTCTGTAAATAATCGAGTCTGGACCAGACAATCCTGTGTTCAGCAGCATAAGCATCGATCTGCGCAATTGGGAACCGGTGACATGTGTCAACCAAGTCAGCGAGCCTGACCACCCGATCCCGTTACTCGCCTCGTACGACTAGCATCGGTTACTGAAGATCAATATTCTAACCCGGACTTTCACGGGTAGATCTGGATTTTGTAGTCCCTTTCTCTTGCTGTATATGCATCCTCCACATGCTATATATAAGTCAGTGATGCCGTTTCCGTTATAACGGTATTTTCCTCCGTGTTAAAAATGCCTGTGGACAGCTGTTCATCCAATTTAATGAAAGACAGTCGAGGTGGCTAATAGATACCAGAGGATACCATTAGTGCGATGTCATGCTTGCACGCATCGGGGATTCTTGACCATCAGCAAGGGGTCAGTTCTATGTCCATTCTTGCAAATGAGGCTTGAAAATTCCTAGTAGACAGCAGGTATTTTCATGAAGCCAGAATGTTGGGAGGTAATGGGTTGAGACTGAAAAGTGATAAACAGATTGCCGGCTAGCAGCATGTCACTTAGATTAGGGCGATGTATCACGCTAGGCGCGTGTTTGGTGGAGAGGGAATTCGTGTCTGTTAAATCTGTCAGGATTGGCCAAAGCTGGACCAAAGCCGGATATATCAACACTCCGGTTTAAAATTAACGGAAACGTCAAGGTAACATTAGTCTGTCTCATAGTCCCTGGATGACCATATTTTCCCTAATGCCTAGCCCTCCCTGCAATGCTAACTCCCTAAAGGAAGCAAGTCTAGATTTCCTCAGGTTCTGTATCTCATATCTCACTGGGGTTCCTTTTCAATATAAATAATTCAATATAATTTCTTACTTCCAAAATTATATGTATTCAGAGACTAAGCGTTAGTATAAGGTCACGTTAATCGTGTATACAAAGATATATGAGCTGATTCTCCGTCAGGCTTGGAAATGTGTCAAAAGCAATGATTATTAATTAGTATAAATCATACTTAGTGCACTACAGAAACACAAAAATCAGGTTGTTCCTAGAAAAGACTGGCGCACTGCCCGCTGATGTAGACTTGCCTGCTATAGGAATGGCGCTATTATTCATCCAGAACATATCATTCAGCACATCCTTGGTGCAAGGCTTGCTCGTTTTCACCTATAAAACCATTATTGTACCATCAGCATATTGTAGTACAATCATATACAGAAATTCCATCTAGTTGTTAACGGTTGAAGACCTTTAAGCTTCAACTGTGCGAACCCTGTTGCGATACATGTAGCGAAGGTAATCTAATCATGCTGTATCTTGACGTATAAACCACAACATGTGCAGTTGTCATTAATTACCCCAAAATGTTTACGGTTATCTTGGCTGAGTTGGTTTAGCGTTTTTCAACGTTTTCCTGTCCCTGGGCACCAGCGATGGGCTTCAGTTAGTCTGTCTCACAGTCCCTGAACCACTTTATTTTTCCCCCTGCCAAGCCCTCTCTGCAGTGCTCAAGCCCCAAATAAAGCAAGTCTAGATTTCCCCAGGTTCTGAATCTCTGGTCTACCTAGGTCTCCTTTTCAATTAAAATGGGCTTGTTTGTTACTATCAAAATTATATATATTCAGAGACTAAGCCTTAGTTTAGGCTTCAGTCATTGTACCCAGTTCTAGAATTACAAGCTGGAACGTGTTCAGTGTCAGTCCTTTTCTGTCGATCCCTACCTACTGACTGTAGACAGGCCTTAATGCCTGGTATCTGTCCCTACTGTCTATTGTTAGTGCCTACTGACTGTAGACAGGCCTTAATGCCTGGTATCTGTCCCTACTGTCTTTTGTCAGTGCCTACTGACTGTAGACAGGCCTTAATGCCTGGTATCTATCCCTACTGTCTATTGTCAGTGCCTACTGACTGTAGACAGGCCTTACTGCCTGGTATCTGTCCCTACTATCTATCGTCAGTACCTACTGACTGTAGACAGGCCTAACTGCCTGGTATCTGTCCCTACTGTCTATTGTCAGTGCCTACTGACTGTAGACAGGCCTTACTGCCTGGTATCTGTCCCTACTATCTATTGTCAGTGCTTACTGACTGTAGACAGGCCTTACCGTTACTGTGTACACAAATAGGACCCATGAAGACGCGAGTTAGAATTGGTCTTCAGCAACCCATGCTTGTTATAAAAGGCGACTAACGGGATCGGGTATCCAGACTGGCTGAGTTGGTTTGCACATATCGTCCATATTGATGATAATGCTGTTTGTCACTGGACTGTCTGGTCCAGGCTGGATTATTCACAGACAACCGCCATATAGCTGTAATATTGCTGAGTGCGGCGTTAAACAAAAAAACAACCAACAAGAATCAGCATGGAGGTAAAGACTTTAACTGGAACATAGTCTCGAAACATCAACATCTTCCTTTTGTATGTTCCTTACTTGTGTTTGCATCTGGAAATGATATTTCCTGGAAACTACTTTCAGCAAAGTCTTTACATTGGTAATTGTACCCAGAAATGTGCATTGAGCTTCTGAAAGGACTGATAGAGTTGCTGACGTTGCATGAAATCGCTTGAAATTCTGCCACTGCAACATATGGTTGTTAAATGGTCGGGTTGAGACTAGAGAAAGACCTTTCGGATCTAATAAGCCAAAAGCAAAAATAAACACCTTTATTCTCTGGCAATTCCGCCACGGCTTTTTCGCTAATTATCCAACAACATAGTCATCTTCTCGCCAGCTTTAGTGATTTCTGCTTCATCCCAACCACTTTAGAACATATTTTATCTATCATTCTCTTGACGTCACTTGACTAGACTAACTAGCGACACTCATGCTTTATATGGGAAGGAATGTTTGTTCGCACTAAAGATTCCTTGCCTTTCGAATGCGTTCTTTCTTTCAAGTGTTAGAAGGCAACGGATAATTGTAGCGATGTTTCCAACTCGCAAATTTCCCTGCAGTAGCTCGTTCACGATAAGTCTAGGGTTTTACAGTATCACGTGATGGGTAATGACTCCACTCTGCTGAGCGCTACCTAACGTCAAAGAAAAAACGGCTTCGCCACAGGAGGCGCTGATAGCAAAGAAAGTTGTATCAGAGGTATTGCAATTTCAGATTAGGAAAACTGAAATCATAACTGCATATCGATAATGATTATCGAAATATGATTTTTCGACACAGTGATTCATAGTATAGTGATTTATACAGATACGTTCATGAACCGATCTCGTGTAATGAACTCTTCTTTTTGGACAGATTTCCTGTGATTAGGGAAGTGACTTTGTCGTTTATGTTTATATATTTCCACAGACTATTGGTGAAATTTCGTCTGTGATTTGGTTCCTTGCCGGTCTTATCATTTAGGAATGTGTCTCGTTGCGGTGTATGTTATTTGGAAGATTTTGCTAAGGAAACAGAATAGCATCAAATGAACCTTATGAACTTTATGACCCGTGAAGTTCCGGTTTAGAATTGATCTTCAGTAACCCATGCTTGTAGTAAGAGGTGACTAACGAGATCGGGTGGTCGGGCTCGCTGACTGGGTTGATACATGTCATCGTATCCCAGTTGCGTAGATCGATGTTCATGCTGTTGATCTCTGGATCTCTGGTCCACACTCGATTATTTACAGACCGCCGCCATATAGCTGGAATAGTGCTGAGTGCGGCGTAAAATAAACTCACTCACTCACTTTCTGTGACACGCATCACGCGGGTGTCTGATCTTTGACCGAGTTGTGGAGATTTAACGTAGGTAATTCTAGAACATGGAGTCACGTAGTGTGATTGTTGTGTAGGCCACTTTAAACACTTTATCTGGGACCACTGCGGATTGAGGTATGAAGGACTGACCCTTGTTGTAATATTAACAGTGGAAACCACGAGCATGTGTACCATGCTGACAAAGAAAGATTCACAAACAGGCTGAACTGTGATTTGACTGTTAACCTTCTGCAAACAAGACTGAGCGATGCAACAGAGCTCAAGTGAAATCCTCTTATGATATTAACTATTTCTATTATAATACAAAGTTGACTAAATCGTATTTAATCATGAAACTACACGTGGACATCTGGAAAAGATTCCGTTGATGGCACATTTGCCCAACCATGTTCCTCATGATAGGTTTCTCACATTGTACCCATGTGGGGAATTGAACCCGGACCTTCGCTGTGACGAGCAAACACTTTAACCACAAGTCTATCCCACCGACCCCTAGGTACTAGAGATCACTGTTTACAAAATATCCAGAAACTTTCAAATCAGTTTGGTGTCACCACCACCAGGCTGACAAAAAGGCACGGTCTTCTGAATATTTGCTTTCAAACAGATCAGCAAAAAAAATAATCGGAGTCGTAGGGATATTCATTTTTCAGCATTGTACCTTAATTCGACCGATTTCTTGCAGGCACGATTGTTTCTTTGTCTAATAATAAGGCAGAACAGATGTCATCTACGGCAGTTCAGAAGCCACGTGGCATACATGTACAGGGCGATTCTACGGTGTAGATGTCGAATGATTTTACCTTGAAATCAAGTTCCTTAACATTTATTCTTCCTGTTTTAGATTGATGCCGCATTCGACCCGGTTGAAGGCAGGAAATGTTTGGAGTGGATCAGAGAACTTACTGGCGAGAATTTCGTCACAGACGCGGGCCCCGAGAAATATAGAGTAGTGGAGAACTTCTATAAAGTGCTTCGCGATGGATTCTTACTCTGCAAGTATGTAATTAAATACTGCAGGACTACTATCTGTATGACTGCATTGACTGTATGACAGCTTGGTTTGTTGTTTAACGCCGCACTCAGCAACATTCCAACTATATGGTGGTGGTCTGTAAATAATTGAGTCTGGACTAGACAAATCAGTGATCCACATCATGAGCATCGATCTACGCAACTGGGATACGATGACATGTGTCAACCAAGTCAGCGAGCCTGACCACCCGATCCCGTTAGTCGCCTCTTACTACAAGCATCGGTTGCTGAAGATCAATTCTAACCTGGATCTTCACGGGTCGAATGCGTACACAAAGTCAATGGTATCAGAGACTAAAAGTCAAATTTCTGTCATGTATATCACCGTGTCGAGATTAACCATCATGTCTTGTTAAAACTATAAATCAGCCAGACAAATTTGACAAAAACAAAAACATGTAATACAATTCACAGTTATGTTCTAAAATTACCTTTTGTGAAACTCAGAATGCGCTGGAATATTGCGGCTGCTATCGAAGCCCCCAAGATGCTCATGGTCTGATCTTGACGCGATTGATAACAGACCGCTGCCATTTTTCTGGAATTAGTGCTGAGTGCTGCGTTAAACAACTACAAATTAAACAAACAAAGTTGCAGACAACTGTAGACATAATGTAATGTAAATCGTGAGTTTGAAACATAAATATTAAGGGATATTCATACGGCCGATTCCGATGTGCATCATGTAAATAAACTCTTCAAAAGAAAGAAACGCATAGGCGTTTTCAGCAGTTCATTTCGATATATTGTGACAGCAATCGTTATTAAGACAATTTCTATGAATCCCGTTCGCCATGTGCTGATAGTTGTGTGTTTCACGCAAACGCATCCCAAAATGTGTTTGTAAACGTTTGTCATAAAAAGAAAAACAATACATGAAAAGTGCATGCAGAAAAAGTTTTCCACATAATGCACTTGCAGTGTAACGGAAACATGAGTAGGGACATCGATTATAAAAGGCCAAACCATTCATTAATTCATTACGAAATTTACGACGTAAACGAAGATAACGTATGCCAAGATTGAATGCTACTGACCAAAATACCGCCATTGGACGTATGGAAGCACGTCGGATCGGATCTGCCGTCACAAAACACTTCAACATCAACCAGAGCACGATATCGCGATTATGACATCGATATACCCGTTTCATATCGAGCCAAGTTGTCCCAGAGGTGGAAAACAAAGAGTGACCACTCCTGCTCTGATAAGTGTTAATGGGCACGGCTCCTACGGCCGAAAGCTATGAAATAGACAATGACATTTTAGAAAGTTGTCAAACGTAACGTATGTTGTATTATGGGATTACACTTTCTTAGTAAAGTACAGATTCTAGTAGTTTAAGAAAATAAGGAAATGTACATAAAGTCCGCAGTCTATACTACCAGTTGTCCGACTTCCATTTTTGTGGAAGCCGCGGTGGCTGAGCGGTCGAGGCGTCTGACTTTGTGTGCTGGCGATTAGGTGCCTGACTCTAAGGGTGTGGGTTCGAATCCCGGATGGGACTCAACCCCCCCAAAAGTACTAGAATCCGTACTTTACTAAGAAAGTGTAATCCCAAATATAACATACGTTACGTTTAACCACTTTCTAATATGGCATTGTGTATTTCACAATCTAGTACATACAAGTGGACAAAAGACGAGGGATTTTATTATATAGATTATAAATATATACAAGTATTCATCAAACAGGCAAATACACATGACAAGGCACTTGAAATTTGTTATTGACAGCCATTGGCAATTCATACATTTATTTGCTATGCTATAACTGAAATAGCGTTGATATCATATACATGTATTTTCAATTTCATAATTATAGTGTCAAAAAATCTAGACCCAAATATATTCATGTATATATTCGTATTTCAAAATTTCCATTAAACATGGGTTCGGTATTTCTCTGGTTGCGGCATAAAACGCACGGTTCCTAATTACGATGTAGCAAAATATATGCTATCTTCGTTTCCTTAGAATATTTGCATGACTTTGCTAGTTACGATGGAGGGAGATATGTGCTGTGTGTAGGTTTGGGCAGCATGCTATGAGCGCTTGCAGACAAATAGACAGAAGTCAAGTTTAAGAAATTCGTACCTCCACCTTAGTTAAGATCCCAATCTCAAATCCATGTTGTCGTACATTCGCGGAGAAAGACAATTGTATTGCCGTATGGTGATGATAAAGGTGACTGAACTGTACAAGATCGATTGTAATTGTTAATACTCTGCGCTAATGGCCGATGTACCTTTGCTGATTTTGGTCTTTCCTCAAGGTCAAACCTATGTCTTCGAGCAGAGACTTGTTATTCCTTCTCGGGACAAGGGTATACATGTATGGACACTCTAACGTGGATATGAAAACACGCATAATACCTTAGCCCAAGGAAAACAATTTAAATGATGCCACATGAATATCCAAATTATTTGTAGTAAGTATGTATTTAATTTTTAGCCAATTCTTTCATTTCTTCCAGGGTACTGAATGTTGTCGTGCCTGATCATTTGAAGTGCAACTTCAACGCACCAACGTTTAGACCTTCAGCGAACCCTCAGTTCCAAGCGGCAAGAGATAGGGAAAGAATTGAACTATTTAACAGAAAACTGGAGGATTTCGGGGTCTCACCAGACAACTGCTTCTTAGTGGACTGCCTTTATGAGAGAACCAACCTTTGGCAGGTGGCTGCCAGCATCAGGGCATTAGGAACAGAGGTACACATTTCTTTTTGTCAAATCTAATACAGGGAGTATAAGTCACGAACTAGTCTTGATTTTCCAAAAACTTCCCGATTACGCTGTACTCCCAGGCTTAATGTAACATCACTGCTCTGTACTGAATTTTAAAAACAAATGACTGTAACACCATTATACGACTGTATATTAAGTACATTGCCACATAAAGACAAGAGGGGCGGTGGGGTAGCCTAGTGGTTAAACCGTTCGCTTCTCACACCGAAGACCCGAGTTCTATTCCCCACATGGGTACAGTGTGTGAAGCCCATTTCCGGTGTCCCCTGTCGTGATATTGCTTGGATATTGCTAAATGCGGCTTAAAACCCAACTCACTCACTCACTCATCAGATTGTTCATTTGCCACATAAAGACAAAAGGGGTGGTGGGGTAGCCTAGTGGTTAAACCGTTCGCTTCTCACACCGAAGACCCGAGTTCGATTCCCTACATGGGTACAGTGTGTGAAGCCCATTTCCGGTGTCCCCTGTCGTGATATTGCTTGGATATTGCTAAATGCGGCTTAAAACCCAACTCACTCACTCACTCATCAGATTGTTCATTTTACAGAAACATTATTTTTTTCATGAATTGTTTGCTTGTTATTTTCAGTTCGAGTCCCGCCCATCTTTCACCGGCATGCGATGGTGGCCCCGCAAAGCAGAAGCGAACCCAAGGAATTTCTCAGAAGAGGTTCTCAATGCTGGAAATACTATCATCAACCTTCAATACGGCTCCAATAAGGGTGCCTCTGCCAAGGGCATGACCTTTGGCAAGAAGCGGATGATCATGAAGGAATGACGTCACAGACCTCACATGTGGCGTAGAATTTCAGTTATTTCGATTTAGGTGTCTTTCTTTTCAAAGTGATCTGTTCGTTTAAGTGTTGCTCCGAAGTCTGTGGACAGCTTGCAAGCAAGATGATAAGGTCATGATGAATATATTGAAATATTTGGCCATGAAAAGGCATTTCTAGGGGGGTTAAAACCTTTTGGCAAAACTTTCATCAATTCACTGCTTGTCGGTAGTGTCCTAAAAAAATATGAAGGCTGCATTGTTTCGTTGGATCGTAAGCTCATAGGATTATGACATCATCAAGGAATTAAATCTCCGTTTGTAACAGGGACTAAGCAACTCAGCATGGGGAAATGATTTCGGTTTTACGGAGCATAGGCGTTTGTGTCTATGCTCAGGGAGTAGGCCGTATTGCCTTATCTGGAACTTTGATTCGGTGTTCTAATTAGCACGGCAACAGAAGAAGAAAATTATATCTCAAACCGTCACTGCCGACACAAAAGACCTTCATTTTATAAGATTTAGATAACAAACATTACCTGGTGTAGATTTTCCTTTGTAATAATTTCGTTTCCTTATTCCGTCCATCTCACTGCCCACTGCACAGAACCCCTGATTGGTGGCCGAAAACGAGGCTACAGCCAGAATCCTTGACAACACTGCCAGTCCGTTAGTTATAGAAGTGACGCCATCAACACTTTTCGAAACGTCATGAACAACTCTACCTTCAATCCCAGTTACTGCCTTTGTGTTGCTCACAAGCGGCCTCTTGTACACTTGTCAATATTATTTTGTAATAAATGAAAGTTTATTTATACTTCATGAAAGAGCTATATATGTTATATTCGTTTGTGCGTTCTCACAATTTTCGCAACAAAGAACTACATCATACATTCAATACACTACACTTATAACAATCTCTGGATATATGGAACTGTTTTTAAGGGATCTGCCATTTGTTGCATGTTAATTTAAAATACTTTTAACGAACTTATATCAGCGGTCCCCTCGAGTTCGTTATAACTGAGGAGCAGTGGGGTAGCCCGGTGATTATGTGTTGGCTCGTCACGCCGAAGACCCGGGTTCGATTCCCTACATGGGTACAATGTGTGAGGCCCATCTATGGTGTTCTCCGCCGTGATAATGCTTGAATATTGCTAAAAGACAGCTTAAAAATCGTACTCACTCTCTCGCTTCAGTGCTGGAATGTACATACCGGCAAGGTATTTTCATTTTTCTGTACTGAAACTGTCCGCAGCTCAAAAAAATGTACTCAGCAGACATTCAATAATTCAGAACCCATTACCGAGCTCGACACAAAGGAGTATCATATATTATTATAAACTAAATTATTTGTTATTGTTTTACGCCGCACTCAGCAATATTCCAGCTATATGACGGCGGTCTGTAAATAATCGTGTCTGGACTAGACAATCCAGTGATCTACAGTAAGAGCATCGATCTACGCGATGGGGATACGATGACATGTGTCAACCACCACGCCTGGCCCACCCGATCCAGTTCGTCGCCTCTTACGACAAGCATGGGTTACTGAAGATCCAATATTACCTGCATCTCCATGGTTACAGTATCATTGTAACTATTAACAAACAAACGTTGGTCCCGTTGCAGATCGCTTAAGTGATCATAACACCCACGCTTTAAAACAGACTTGCGACAGTCGTAACTCTATGACCACTGTTTTGAACTAGGGTCCTGGTCCCCGTTCCTCAAAGCGATCGTAGCGCTACGACAGTCGTAACTCCCATACTTTAAAATAGAGTTACGACTGTCGTAGCGCTACGATCGCTTTGAGGAACGGACTGGTTCTAGATTGATCTCGAAGCTCTCTTAGCGCTAAGATAGTCGTAAGTGCCATTCATTAACATTAACTTACGACTATCTTAGCGCTAAGAGAGCTTCGAAAATCTAGGCCCAGGTGTCAATCCCGTATCAGAGGAACTAATTTACATGACAAACGTATTATAGCATTCACATCTTTTAGTCGAAATTGTACAGTCGAGAACTGATCTTGTTCGGGGAGTGAAAAGCTTTTGTCGCTTCTATTTGAAACACCACTACAACATTCGTTATATGTCAGGCGGCGGTTGTAAACAGGACAGAGGCTGCGGTCAGGGTCTAGGATAACTTCATCTGCATGTTTCTGTAAATATTGTGTTACAGCATTCTCATTTTGGAAATTTGGAATTACAATATAGGCAAACTTTATGGATAACAACTTGTTTTGACAACGGTACAAGAATCTGTAATGTCGCACTCACGACATGAAGACAGTTGTATCCCATAAAGTTTGATCATATTCTCATGTACATTGCTCGTATATTCACACAACGTCATACATGTTACATATTGCTAGTCTGCGATGAATCGGTTTGCAAACGGCTGAGACTGATAGAACAGGAGAATTAAAGACATCATGGGAACTGATAGAACAAGGGTAAACAGGACGGGTGGGCACTGGAACTGATAGTACAAGGGTAAACAGGACGGGGTGGGCACATGAATTGATTGAACAAGGGTAAACAGGACGGGTAGGCACTGGAACTGATAGAACAAGGGTAACTAGGGCGGAGTGGGCACATGAATTGATTGAACAAGAGTAAACAGGACGGGGTGGGCACTGGAATTGATAGAACAAGGGTAAAGAGGACGGAGTGGGCACATGAACTGATTGAACAAGGGTAAACAGGACGGGGTGGGCACAGGAACTGATAGAACAAAGGTGAACAGGACGGGGTGGGCACTGGAACTGATAGAACAAGGGTAAACAGGACGGAGTGGGCACATGAATTGATTGAACAAGGGTAAACAGGACGGGGTGGGCACAGGAACTGATAGAACAAAGGTAAACAGGACGGTGTGGGCACTGGAACTGATAGAACAAGGGTAAACAGGACGGAGTGGGCACATGAATTGATTGAACAAGGGTAAACAGGACGGGGCGGGCACATGAACTGATAGAACAAGGGTAAACATAACGGGGTGGACACAGGAACTGATAGTACAAGGGTAAACAGGACGGGTGGGAACTGGAACTGACAGAACAAGAGTTAACAGGGCGGAGTGGCCACTGGAACTGATAGAACAAGGGTAAACAAGACGGGTAGGCACTGGAACTGATAGAACAAGGGTAACTAGGGCGGAGTGGGCACATGAATTGATTGAACAAGAGTAAACAGGACGGGGTGGGCACTGGAATTGATAGAACAAGGGTAAAGAGGACGGAGTGGGCACATGAACTGATTGAACAAGGGTAAACAGGACGGGGTGGGCACAGGAACTGATAGAACAAAGGTGAACAGGACGGGGTGGGCACTGGAACTGATAGAACAAGGGTAAACAGGACGGAGTGGGCACATGAATTGATTGAACAAGGGTAAACAGGACGGGGTGGGCACAGGAACTGATAGAACAAAGGTAAACAGGACGGTGTGGGCACTGGAACTGATAGAACAAGGGTAAACAGGACGGAGTGGGCACATGAATTGATTGAACAAGGGTAAACAGGACGGGGCGGGCACATGAACTGATAGAACAAGGGTAAACATAACGGGGTGGACACAGGAACTGATAGTACAAGGGTAAACAGGACGGGTGGGAACTGGAACTGACAGAACAAGAGTTAACAGGGCGGAGTGGCCACTGGAACTGATAGAACAAGGGTAAACAAGACGGATGGACACTGGAACTGATAGAACAAGGGTTAACAGGGCGGAGTGGCCACTGGAACTGATAGAACAAGGGTAAACAGGACGGGGTGGGCACAGCAACTGATAAAACAACAGTAAACAGGACAGGGTGGTCACGGGAACTGATAGGACAAGGGTAAACAGGACGGGGTGGACACATGAATTGATAGAACAAGGGTAAACAGGACGGTGTGGGCACTGGAACTGATAGAACAAGGGTAAACAGCATGGGGTGGGCACAGGAATTGATGGAACAAGGGTAAACAGGACGGGGTGGGAACCGGAACTGATAGAACAATGGGAAACAGGACGGGGTGGGCACAGGAATTGATAGAACAAGAGTAAACATGACGGGTGGGCACTGGAACTGATAGAACAAGAGTAAACAGGACGGGGTGGGCACAGGAACTGATAGAACAAGAGTAAACAGGACGGGGTGGGAACCGGAACTGGTAGAACAATGGGAAACAGGACGGGGTGGGCACAGGAACTGATAGAACAAGAGTAAACAGGACGGGTGGGCACTGGAACTGATAGAACAAGAGTAAACAGGACGGGGTGGGCACAGGAACTGATAGAACAAGGGTAAACAGGACGGGGTGGGCACTGGAACTGATAGAACAAAGGTAAACAGGACGGGGTGGGCACAGGAACTGATAGAACAAGGGTAAACAGGACGGGGTGGGCACAGAAATTGATAGATAAAGGATAAACAGGACGGGGTGGGCACCGGAACTAATAGAACAAAGGTGAACAAGTCGGGGTGGGCACTGGAACTGATAGAACAAGGTTAGATAGAGCGGGTGGACACTTGAACTGATAAAACAAGTGTAAAAGGACGGAGTTGACACGGGAACTGATAGAACAAGGGTAAGCAGGACGGGCTGGGCACTGGAACTGATAGAACAAGGGTAAATAGGACGGGGTGGGCTCAGGAATTGATTGAACAAGGGTAAACAGGACGATGTGGTCACTGGAACTGATAGAACAAGGGTAAACAGGACGGGGTGGGCTCAGGAATTGATTGAACAAGGGCACATAGGACGGTGTGGGCACTGGAACTGATAGAACAAGGATAATGAGGACGGTATGGGCACTGGAACTGATAGAACAAGGGTTAAAAGAGCCAAAGTGGTCATGTGAAAATGCTATTTTGGAAGGATGGGCAGACACAGGATGGCCTTGGACCTTGGGAACTGGTAGTAATTGGGTACACCTGATCGAACGGTCAGGGAACTGATATAAAAGGGTAAAAAAGGGACAGTGAACACTAAACGCTTGTGATTTGTAATATTATTTCAGTAAAATTGATTCGTGTTGGTCTTATCATTACGTGAGTAACAGACATTTGCCGTTTGAGTGAAACACACGAGGATTGCTCGTAAACAATGAATCAGCTTCAGAGATAATCGGCGATTCGACTTTATGATAGACGTATTGGTGCAAGGGACGTAACCCTGTATAGCTTAATGCGGCAACCCTGACATTTGGGACCACCCAAACACGATTTGACAGAATAAGGTCGTGTTGCTGTTGTCGACGCTAAAGATTGAAAACAGTGAAAGAGGTATGTTGTTTTTCCCCGCCAATATGTTATACCTACAGTACATGTCGAGTCATAGAACTCGACTTCAGGATCACAACCCAGGGCCGAGGTACGAGGCAGGAGCGCAGCCACTATTAATAGTGACCTACATGTATTTGTGCTATAGGCTCTCCCCAGCCAAGTGACCATAGTAACCATGGGTGCAGGCATGATTAGCTCAATGGTACGCGAGACATTGAAAGATGGAGGCATTGTCTGTCTGTGATTGAGCAATCACTAAAGACTGAATGGATTAAGTTGACGGACTGATAAAACTACAACGTGACTGACAGTTAGCTGGAGATGTGACTGCTCTTCATTTCAAGGGAAAGTATGTCGATCGTTCCACTCCACAAGTGTTCATACAATATAAGCATGACTGTTTGTTCCTATTTCTGAAATTGTTTGAGGGAATCCTTGAAATGAATTAGATTTTACATTGAAAGATAAACTTTATTAGCTAATGTCTGGGGTCTGTTGTTTTGAGAGTACATGTACGCAAGATAATCACAGTGTGGTGAACCTTCACGGCTGTATCTATATGTCACTTGCCTATCAGTCTTATCACAAGTGTTATATGGTATAAATATGAACCGTATAAGCAACCTACATGTATGAGGTATTGAATAAATATATCAAACGTCATACTAGTGCATTTGGATGTTACAAAACATCCTAATGCACTAGTATGACGTTCTGTATTTATTCTACACCCTGTTATCTTGCATTAATCTGTTACTTAAATATATAGCTATAGAACCGCAGGGCTTCATGCAATACGGAATCTGGGGTTTAATAGGGAATTTGACCACGTCATCCGTATTGCACCCCTGTACTACTATCCTAAGTTTACATGGGTATAAAATAAATGTGTTTATTCATCTAGGTATATGTACTGCCATGCCAGTTACATCTATCCCTTTGTCAGGCTGCTGAAGTTCAGACGTGTTGATCAGCCCCTGAATCACCTGATGTAACAGCATCTGCACATCTGTGGGCGCAGTGTATTTGCAAATGAACATTGTATTTACACGCATATTTATAAGATAAATGCATTAATGACAATTGATTTGTCATTACAGTTGTTGTTATCATATTCGACCCGTGAAGATCCGGGTTAGAATCGGTCTGCAGCAACCCATGCTTGTCGTAAGAGGCGAGTATCGGGATCGGGTGGTCTGGCTCGCTGATTTGGTTGACGCATGTCTTCGTATCCCAATTGCGTAGGTCGATGCTTATGTTGTTGATCACTGGATTGTCTGGTCCAGAATCTGTTATTTACAGACCGCCGCCGTATTGCTGGAATATTGCTGAGTTCGACGTAAAAGTAAACTCACTCACTCACTATTATTATATTCATGTATAGTTTTCATGCTATGAACTTAAATACACACTGGCTATTAGTATTTGAGTAATTAGAAGCAGCCTTCGTGCAATGAACACAAAAATTTCATTCGTGAAAATAAGTATTATCCCTGACTGCTCAGCAAACATAACATTACACGACCAAACCTACAACATGAAGCTTCAAATAAACAAACCGCTCTAACCCGTATCAAATACATCCCCATCGTATAACGTCTTGTTTCAAACAACTGTTCATAACTTTTTTTGCTAGGCATGTTATAACTAGTTTGTCATGTCAGACTCATGAATAGAATTGCATGATAAAAAATGCCTGCTTACCTGCCTTACCCATTTCAAGTCGATAGATAACAAGTCAAAAGTAAAGGCTCTGCTCACATGGGCAAACCAGTATCTATATACCCGACAAGAGAATCTTGTGCAATCAACGGACGCATGTGACGGAGAAAGTGCAGTGCTATACAAGTTGTTTGCAAGCGAAATAGGTCACGCCGGATTGATACAAGAAGAACGCGGATTCTTTAACAGGTCTGTTGTATGCGTCGAGATTGATTTAGTTGGGCAGATGTAATGGTATAATGTATTATTTGTGGGTTATTGCTATGATATCCCAACACCAGTGTTGATATTGGGTGAATGCGGTGACCTTATTTACGTGAACTATTACAGTTGTTAGTGTTGCTAGCCCGGCTACTGTTTCCTAAAACCATTATGCACTGGTATAACCAATCGATATTATGTAATGGGCTCATACAAGCATTATATAACGTGTTATACTATATTACACGTGTGTTTGGGTTGGAATGTAATGACATCTGCCTTGTTGACATGATCATGTTACGTAATCTTTTAAAAAGACGTTTCAGAAGATAAATATATATATTTATATACCTTTCCAGGTCTTGAAGAACCCGCTGTCATAAGTCGTCGAACTACGAAGTCTTATGTATCTGTAAAGAACAAAAATGTTCAGTAAACATGTAATTATATATAGCAGTCGCCCTCTGGTGTAGACATTGACCTGCTTTCAAGCTGAATCTGTCCTTGTGTATGGACAAGTTCATGGGCCGTGTTCACATTGGAAAGGTTGTTACTTTGTGGAGAGATTCCACATTTGCTAAATTCATTTGTACGTGCGTGTTCGAGTCAGTTAGTTTGTACGTGTGCATGAGCGAATGCATGTGTTTTGTCTATTTTGTGTTTGTCTATTATATCTCCGTTTTAAAACGCCACATATGGATAAGTGCATATGTACTGATTGACCTGACCGGCTATCAGAGTGACTGGACAGTTTGTTCGTTTGTCTGTTTTGAATGGAGACGGGTATATATGTGGCCCTGTGTTTATTGTTTGTATTTTATGTACTTCATATAGACAGATGCATATGCACTGACTTACATATCATTTGGCTGAAGTTGAGTTTGTACACATATTTGTTCTGTTTGTTATGTCTCCAGGTAGACAAGTGCACACGCACTGACTTAAAGGATCACTAGTCTCAAAATCAAGAGTGGCCGAGTATAGTTTTACGCCCCTTTTAGCAATATTCCAGAAATACCACGGCGGGGATACCACAAATGGGCTTCACACATTGTACCCATGTGGAATCGAAACCGGGTCTTCGGCGTGACGAGCGAACGCTTTAACCACTAGGCTACCCCACCACCCCTCAAGATCAGAATGGAATCATGTTTTCACTAGTTATTTTAATTTGGGGTCTGCTACTGACCAGCTTCTTAATGTTCATCGCTACACGCTCCAGTATTTGACCGCTGTCGTCAGTCATCGCAATCTAACGCACAGTGAGATATGGTGTTCGGTAGGGTACTGGTAGTTTTAGCTAATTTTTTTATCCGTCAGCCGTAATACCAAACAGTGGGTGTTGATAATCGGCTCTCTGTGTTAATAAGCCTCCATTACACGACCGAGGACCCCAGGGGTATGTTTCAACTGCTTATCTATCGCCATGCTGGAAACCGAACCAAGACTCATCTATACTAGCGAGCGTTTTAATCACTAAGTATAAGTGACATGAGGTTAATGCCGTTTGTGGACAATACTCAAGTTATTTCAAGGCAAAATATTCTTTTAATAGTAATTATCATATGTCATAAAATAAATAGCTTTTGTGCAAAGTTAATATTATCCAATTACCTATACTTCTTGTTTACATTTAACAGCCTTCATTTGAGTCATTGTCCAGCTTCGTTGTTAATGATGTGTCATATATAGCCTGGATACTTGAATTATTGCCAGCTAAATTAATCGACAGGTCCAAGAGTGATATCATTTGCAATGTCAAAATACGGGACAGGGTCAAAATGTGGAAGATTCTCTGAGCAGGGTTGCGTCCCTTGGTCTGTGAAACACTCTTGTGTGTTCGAATATCCGTCCTGAATATGCTTTTAGGTAAACTGGTTTGTAGGCTGGCACTATTTCTTATACATGAAAATCCGACCTAAACACCCAACATAATAACATGAATAATTTGTTTCAGCTACACTGGATGTTTTTCCTTGTGATCAATTGTCGATATGCTGAAGTCTCGAGTCACACCCACTGTGCTTAGGAAGGCTCTGCTTCCTGGAACACAGAGCACATGTCTGAAAGCCACAGTTGCAAGTCCAAGATTTGCGGAAGGCGATGAAGTGCGACCATTCAAGGATATACCAGGGCCACGTGGCAGATATGCAATTCCACACCTTGGGCCAGTGTTTCACATGAAACCCTTCAGTAAGTTCCTGAATAATATGTGTCTTTTTTTTGATTAACATACACGGACGCGCGCGCACACACACACGCACGCACGCACACACACGTCGCCTCTTACGTCAAGCATGGGTTGCTGAAGATCAGTTCTTACACGGATATCCATGGGTTTGCGCTAGGTAATTAGACACTTCTACGAAATCATATACTCCTCACAAAAAAATAAGCAACAAGCATTTTCAGTGTAATACCTTTATCAATCTCGATAGCGATTTTTGCATGTTACTGAAACGTAAATATTCAAAGAATACATAACCTTTAGTGACTGTCAAATTGATTTATCGGATAACATTGGCAACATCGCCCGAACACAACCACCCTCAGAAACAACATGCAAAATGTGTGGCATAAATGTGTTCCCTGATCGGTGTAAACCTACTTGTAACCATTCCTCTGGTACAACAAGCAGATCCTTACTTCATTTTCATTGATGATAATGCCCGCCCATGGATGATAATGCCTGAGAAAGAGTTGTTGACGATGTTGTTTACTGGCCTGCAAGGTCACTTGATCTTAATCCTATTGAACATGCTTGGGTTATTATTGGAAGTCGTGTTTACGGTCTCCATGTTCACCCCAGGCTCATTTGGTCAATGCAAAGGCATGTAGAAGCTTGCATTTGTGCACGTGATGGTCATACACGATACTGAACACTGCTTCACTGTCCAAAACTGACTTGAACCTTAATGTTAACATTTCGCTCCATCAGTGCAGCACATTTTGCACGACTGTTTCACGGGTACATGCTTTGATGATTTGTAAGTCTATTATTGCTCAATACCATTTCATTTTATTTTGTTAATCGTGTGTACATATGTTTCACCTTTCTATTGCATCATGCCATGATTTGCAATTTCAATAAATGAAAAATGTAATAAGACTAAAAATTTGTGTTGCTTAACATATTACCCAAAATGATAATTGAGTGAGTATGGTTTTCCGGTTTTTTTTCTAAATACCACTATCACTAAATATTTTCTAGCAAACTTCACAACGAATTCTTTCCACAAATTGCTGGACACACTACATGACAAGTACGGGAAGATCTTCCGTGTGGAACTCTTCGGACCGAGCATCGTGACAGAGAACCCAGATCATATAGAAACCATCTACAGAAGCGAGGGGAAGTACCCAAAGAGACCCCCACTGAATATGTTTGAGACATACGCCGAACGCAACAACAAAGAACCGGGAATGGCAATGGTGTATGTGCTGTATAAACACTTATAATGTTACTCTGAAGAAACTTTAAATCATGTTTAGCTGTAAAACACATTTTTACAGACTTTTTATCTGAGTTGCGTTCAAATAGTCGAGACAATATAGACATAAACAATACTTTAATTAATTCTGGTTGATTATGTTTTGAGAAATTGTCAGTACAGTCATAAGTTGGAACGGAATTCTTCCTCAGTACAAGTAATATAGAAATGTCATCCTGTCAAGACCAATTCTAACTCGGATGTTCACGGGTTGCAAGCAGTAGAATTATAAACTTGTATAATGCCAACAGAACATTTCTGGTTTCACACATACAGCTGGGACCGTAGTCTCTTATGCCGAGATATATATATATATATCCATATATCAAGAAAGCCAATGCAAGTCGAGAAAATGTGGCAAGTCAAGATTACCACATTTTCTGAAAATGAAAAAGTTTCCGGGCTTCTTTTCATTATTATTATTATTATTATTATTATTTACAGATTAAAGATAGTATGCAGCAGAGAGGGTTCGGGTGATTCTGGCACAGTCAGGCTGGTAAGGCTCATCATCAGCTCAGGGCCCTCGCCCCCCTCTACACGCAGCCCAGACAGCGAATGGGACTTCTCCCAGGAAACGCTGCCTAGTCGAACCCACCAAGAACTTTCCGGAGAATATGAAGGCTCCCCAACACTGCAGCCTTCTGCATTACCCAGAGTGTCAGAAGGGCTGTGCTCCCGGTGGAGAACCCGGGCACTCTCCTGATCTGCGCCAAGAGATCAGGAGGTACCAAACCAAGGGCACCGAGAACAATGGGGAGCCTGACGACAGTGTACTTGGGATGCAAGCGAGACATTTCAAAGGCGAGGTCCGCATATTTATCATGCTTTTCCTGAATCTTGCCAATCACATTGGTGTCAAAAGGGACAGAAACAATTCAATGATATTAATAAATATATTGGCTTTATCAAAAAGGACAAGATCAGGTTTGTTGGCTGGAATTCTTCTGAGGCTGTATATGGGCCTATTCCACAGAAGTTTGAAAGCATCATTTTCCATGACGCCCTGGTCATGTTCAGGGTCGTACCATGGATGGACCTCGAAGTCAAAGCCACAGGCATGGCGGAGACGGTAGTAAAATCAACGAGCCATGCCATCATTTCGTTTAAGATATGATGTTTGTGCCAAGGAAGGGCATCCACTGACAAAGTGTTCGGCAGTCTCTGTAAATTCATTACACAGTCAGCATTTCATGTTAATATTTTCTTTAAGAATCACATTTTGGCGATTACGAGTGGGAAGTGACTGGTCCTGAGCAGCAAAAAGGAAGCCCTCAGTTTCACATTTGAGACCAGCCGACTTCATGGAGGCGAAGGAGTCGGTGGGATTGCTATTCTATTCCACACACTGCATGTACACACGATGCAATGTACAAAAAGTACACAAAAGAATTCTATCATGAAGAGCCTCAACATTAATCAAACCCCAACCTCCAGAATTGATTGGCATATATAAACGGTTGAGAGAGGAACGAGGGTGATGGGCTCTGTTATCAGACATGATCCTTCTGGTCAGGCGGTCAAGACTCTGAATGTCTTGTTTTGTCCAATCAACTACTCCAAAGGAATTGGAGAGGACTGGCACAGCAAAAGTGTTGGTGGCCTTGACCTTGTTTCGAGCATTTAGCTCTGAGCTCCAGATTTTCCTTTAGCGAGATTTGTACTCGGCCCGCAGTTTGTCTTGAATTTGGGCATTCTGGAGCTTGTCTCGAACTTGCATTCCAAGATAGGTGTAGGCCTGATCTTCCACAAGATGCTCAATAACTCCTCTCCCTGTAACTTGACCGATCCACCATTAACTACCTTCTTCAAATGAAGAGTATTGCATTTGTCAAGTACAAATGTCATGCTAATATCATTAGAAAAGGACTCGACAAGGAGAATCTGTTCTTTCAAATTGGTATCTCCTTTAGCAAGGAGCTCGATGTCATCCATGTAAAGAAGATGAGTGAGCGGTGTTGGGGATCTGTGTTGAGGAGGTCCGGGATGGTAACCGTCCACTCTGTTGAGCAGAAAGCTCAAAGGATTTAGGGACAAACAAAAAAGCAAAGGACCGAAGGAGTCCCCCTGGAAAATTTCCCTTCTGATTCGAATAGATCCCGAGTCGTATGCCTTTTTGTAGTCAATCCAGCACATGGAGAGGTTGCGGTGATATGTTTTAGCCTCTTCCAAAATCATTTTCTGTACAAGAAGTTGATCCTTGCACCCCCAACATCCCTTTCTCGTTCCCTAAAATACATATAAATTATATCATTAGCAGAGCAGTATGACGACACGATGTTTGTCAATAATTGAATAATTTGTATTGTGTATTTAAACATGTGATAGGGCGGAAGTTTTGGGGATCAGTCAACTCTCCTTTCTTGGGGAGGAGTATTGTGCGACCTTTGCAGAACCATGGAGGAACATCACCTGTGTCCACGAGAGTATTGAAGCAGTGAAGTAATGGTGTTTGGACACAGGGGAACAGGTTCCAGTACCGGTTTCGAATGCCATCAGGCCCTGGAGCTGTATTAGATTTGGACTTTTTTTATAACACTTCTCAGGCAATCTGGTGAGATGTAACAGACAAACGACCTAGTTTCTTTCTCATGCATTGCATGGTCATAATCACGGACCCATGGTGCCTCCAGGTTACAGTGGCCGGGTACAGACCACAACTGTTTCCAGAACCTTTCATTGGCATCAATCGGAGGCCGCTTATCATGCTCACCATCACCCTTTGTTTTAAGTTGCCTGTAGAAGTGTTTTTCATTATTTCTTAAGAGTTTATTCTGTTTGACGAATTTATTTTGCTATTCCCATTTTTTCTTTCATGCAGTCCATACCTTTATTTTGGCCTTAAGGGAATCGACAATTTGGAGAAGTATTATTTCTTTTGTTGTCTTATACTGTAATTTTAATTTTCTTCATATTGACTTTTGTCGTTTTGACATGGGACTCCCTGGTGATCTTAACTTCAGGCAAAGCTCTATCCAGGAAATGTATTTTCTAGTTTCTGTTAATTTTACTTGAAACCGGTTTTTTTTTGTGTGTACTGTTCTTAGGACTGGATGTGTTTTCTTTGGAAAGGTTTCTGCAAGGTTCGAGCGGCAGCATAGACACAACAATTCACTTCATGTAACGAACAGTCCGCAGAAAGTTTCACAGAAATAATATCATTAAATAAATATTAATTTCATTTTTGGGAAAAGATTCAATTCTTTGTTTAATTATTATTATTATTATGTTTTACAGATTGAAGATAATATGCAGCAGAGAGGGTTCGGGTGATCCTGGCACAGTCAGGCTGGTAAGGATCATCATCAGCTCAGGGCCCTTGCCCCCTCTACACGCAGCCCAGACAGCGAATGGGACTTCTCCCAGGAAACGCTGCCTAGTCGAACCCACCAAGAACTTTCCGGAGAATATGAAGGCTCCCCAACACTGCAGCCTTCTGCATTACCCAGAGTGTCAGAAGAGCTGTACTCCCGGTGGAGAACCCGGGCACTCTCCTGATCTGTGCCAAAAGATCAGGAGGTACCAAACCAAGGGCACCGAGAACAATGGGGAGCCTGACGACAGTGTACTTGGGATGCAAGCGAGACATTTCAAAGGCGAGGTCCGCATATTTATCATGCTTTTCCTTGATCTTGTCAATCACATTCCTGTCAAAAGGGACAGAAAATTCAATGATATATATAAATTCATTGGCTTTATCAAAAAGGACAAGATCAGGTTTGTTAGCTGGAATTCGTCTGAGGCTGTATATGGGCCTATTCCACAGAAGTTTGAAAGCATCATTTTCCATGACGCCCTGGACATGTTCAGGGTCGTACCATGGATGGACCTCGGAGTCAAAGCCACAGGCATGTCGGAGACGGTAGTAAAAGCAGCGAGCCATGCCATCATGTCGTTTAAGATATGCTGTTTGTGCCAAGGAAGGGCATCCACTGACAAGGTGTTGGACAGTCTCTGTGAATTCATTGCAAAGTCGACATTTCATGTTAATATTCTCTTTAAGAATCACATTTAGGCGATTACGAGTGGGAAGTGACTGGTCCTGAGCAGCAAATAGGAAGCCCTCAGTTTCACATTTAAGACCAGCCGACTTCATCCAGGCGAAGGAGTCGGAGGGATTGCTATTCTGTTCCACACACTGCATGTACACACGATGCAATGGCTTCTCAGAAAGCTTCTCCACAAAAGACCGACTCTGGGCAGACTTGGTGAAGGACTTCACCTGGTTTACTCCCATCGCTGTACCGTCCAGCAGTATTATTATTATTATTATTATTATTATTATTATTTAGGAACCGTTTTATTCAATTTAGAGACTAGACGTTAGGTTTTGAGAACACCTATTGTATGACCATTTATACATATGACTTCAATACATGCAGTGAGGAAATATTGACATTAGCATCTATCTTTCTGTTGTTCTGAAATAGGAATGGTACAGAATGGCATCGTCTCCGATCGGCTTCTCAAAAGTATATGTTGAGGCAGGCATCAGCTTCAGTGTACATCAAGGAACAAAGTGAGGTCGCCGACGACCTTATAACAAGGATGTCTACAATGAAATATACACCAGATGAGTTCAGAGATGAGATGTTCAAGTTTGCTACAGAAAGTACGTATTAACTTGTATCATACAATATAAACGGTAACGGGGTATTTCACCCCAAACACGTTCACCCCAGCACAGATTCACCCCAGGCTGTTTCACCCGGGTTTTGTCACCCCAAATAGAGGTTGTTTCACCCCAGCAAATATTTATAATTATTATCAACTATAAAATTGTTTTAATATTTTATTTATCTGTGTGGTGTCGAAACAGTATATGCAGATTGTTTGAATAATTGTATCAGTTCAAATTGACTATGTTGGATCGGGTGAAGTCCTTCAGTGACGATAGCAAGTAGCTGCCTTGGACAGGAATGAACTTGTTGAAAGTTCCTTGTCTGTGTACTGTGTCCAGAGGTTAAGAAGCTATTCGTGGATATTTTTGAATTTCTGCCTATTGTCTCTTGATAGAAGACAATTCTGAACCAGGCGCACTTGGGTTTTCACTTGGTCAGCCTCACTTTTTTATCATAACTATTGCTGCTCGGGCGAATATGAAACAATCTGACTTTAATTATTATTTTTTATGTTTCATTTTGGGGGATTTGATTTCATTTGGAGAAGGCTTGGCCTTACAGCATCATTAGCATTAAAACCAGATATATTACTCTAGTTAGCTTGAGGTGAACTCTTGGCATTATTTGACCAGCTGATGTAAATGATGTTCGAGCAAGTTCTTGAGCCAAGCAGATATCAATCTGAAACAAATGCACGAATTGGGTATTTAAAACGTATCAATTACCAATTGACAAGTTTCACACTGCAGTCCATCTTGACGAGGTCTTTCTCTCTTCTGAGACCTGATGCCCTCTGCGTTGGAGGACGTTATACACTACAGAAGGAAGCCTCATCCATCAGTGAGATTCATGGCAGAAATGTGTGCACCTCGTAGGACAATTGTGACTGGATTAGTGTGTACTTGACAAGGAATATACTAAATTGTACTCTTTGTACGTTCATATACGACGTTTAACGTAACATTTCCATTATTGAGACACGTGTACAGTACTCTGTTCCTTTCAGATTAGTTTACTCTGTGTCATTCATCTTTTTCAAGGTATTGGGGTTGTCGCCTTCAACAAACGACTTGGCTTCATGGATACTAAAGGGGAACCATTATCACCAGACAATATAGTTTACCTGGAGGCAATAAAAACTTTTTTCGAATGCCTGCTGAAGGACGTGGGACCTCCCGTGTACAGGATCGTCCCCACTAAGTTGTACAGAAACTTCGAGAAGGTGGCCAACCAGGCATATGGGTAAATCAGTTTATCACATAACGAGTTACTTTAGGTTTCAGGGAAGTTACAATAAACGGATGCATTAGGTTGATTTGAGGATAAATATGCAAATGTACACAAAACAACTCAATTAAGCACCCCCCTGTACTTTTACAATGATAGTTTTTCAACACGTACATAAAACCTCTCGTGGTGACCACGATTGAAAACCAGAGTTGAATTGCATCGAATCCATGTTGATTTTATAATGATAATTGCTTATTTTAAAACAAAACCAATGATTTTCATACAAAACCATGTCTGCCCTGGAATGTTTAATGTTGACTTTTTTGGTGAATGTGATTCAAAATGTCAAGGTCAATGCCGAGTGTATCCTCCATGTGACTGTTTGACAGCCAGCACTCTGGAAGTAATACTACTGCCCCTGATCGAGATCAGTTTAACAATCCTGTCTGAATTTCAGGTATGGACGTGTACACATAAAGGAAGTTCTGGAAAGAGTGGACCGTCAGATGACTGATGGAACGTTTGACCCTGAGGAGCCCAATCTGATTTTACAGCTACGAGCGAGCCCGAAGACAACCGACAAAAGCGTGGATGCCATTTTGCTAGATCTGTTAACAGGTGGAACAGATTCAGTAAGTATTGCAAGGTTAATGTATTGTAAATTGCGATATATTATTAGTGTCAAATCTTATACGACCATAACAGCTGCCTGAAGGAAACCTAGACGCTTCTGATAACAACATACTGTCCTAGTTTTGTCTTTTACGCCAGTCAAGGGGCGAGGGGCGGTACGGTAGCC
This sequence comes from Haliotis rubra, assembly GCF_003918875.1. NCBI lineage: Eukaryota > Metazoa > Mollusca > Gastropoda > Lepetellida > Haliotidae > Haliotis > Haliotis rubra. The sequence goes on from NW_025767128.1 coordinate 550,363, forward strand.
CAGTGGTTAAAGTGTTCGCTTTTCTCGCCGAAGACCCGGGTTCGATTCCCCACATGGGCACTTATGTGAAGCCCATTTCTGGTGTCATCTGCTGTGATATTGCTGGAATAATGCTAAAAGCGACGTAAAATTAAACTCACTGTCACTCACTCACTACAAGCCGAGGCCAGATAAGTGTTCTTCAACCGGTTGCGTACGGTTCTGTCTCTTATCAGTACCAACCCATGTATCGATAGAGTGCTTCTTTGATATCAATGCACCAAGTGTATATGGTTGTCTAGTTGATGTGACGACACTCGAACGACCCATGAGTTGCACTGGTGTAGATATCATCGGCAAAGATGGTAAAATAGCTAGGATCGGTTTGTGGCATGTATAGACGATGCTTTCCAGTAAACAGTATTGTGTGCATTATTTAGGGTTAAACAAGTGTTTCATGACCATGTCGTTTTGATCTGTCCAAATTCAACAGATGCAAGCGTGAGCATCAAATCCTGCACTGTGCATGTACAAACTCGTGCAAAATGAGATTCAAAGACATATTTACATTAATATGTAGGAAAGATGTATTGTTTTCCTTAAGAATATATGTATTCCTCTTGAGATTTGCATAAAGCATACTCACCTTCTCCATTAGTATACATCAGATAATCAGGAGTAATTTCAAAACAGATCCAGGTGAATAGTTAGACGAAAGTTACAAGATACAAGTTACAAGAGTTTGTTACCATCTTGACATATCTTTTCAAAGACTGCAAAGAACATGGAAAATTTGCTTCTGAACCTGGCACTGAACCAAGACAAACAACACAACTTGTATAAAGAAATCGTGGACGTTATTGGACCAAAAGGACACGAGCAAAGTGCTGGCCACATGTCCAACATGCCTTACTTCAGAGCATGTATGAAAGAATCATTCAGGTGAGACTTCATTTGTCATATTTGAGAAGCCATCATTCCTACATAAGTTGAGTGAATAAGGTTTTTGTCGCAACTGTTAGCAATATTCCCGCGAACAACACAAGAAATACTCTTCTTACACTGTAGCCAGGATGGGAATTCGGCTTGGCCTCCCCATCGCTTCTCTGTTCATGGTCAAATGACATGAGATAAAATGCATATATATTATTGTTGAATTGAAAAGTATTGCACGAAAATGCGATTTGCATCTTTCGATCTCCGGAAGCCTTTCTGCTGCACAAGACACCGGAATCATTTGTTAATGTGTATAATTTAAATCCAGAATGTCAAGCTGGATTCCGCTCAGGCTATTCAACTGTTGATCATGTTTTTACCTTACAGGCTTTAATTCAAAAATACTTTTCCAAGTCTAAGGGTCGATTGTATTGTTTATATGTTGTTCATAAAGCATTTGATTGTGTAAATAGAGATCTAATGTGGTATGGTCTTTCTCAAAACATATTCGTGGTAAAATGCTCTCAATAGTGCGTTATATGTACATAAAATCAATTTCAGCTGTACAATTGAAGCATTTCATAATATTTCAAGTCCTTGAGTGGTGTACGACAAGGATGAATACGCAGTCCATTATTATTCAGTACGTTTGTAAAACAACTCGAAGAGGATCTTACATCGTCTGACGAAAGAGATATATTTGTTGGAGCAGAATTTTTAGAGCCCTTTTCATTATTCTATGCTGATGATTTGTTTAGTTTCTGACACAGTTATAGGTTTACAAAGAAACATTAATATTTTATCCAGATTTTGCACAAAATGGGTCTTAAAGGTTAATTTTACAAAAACAGAGATAATTGTTTTTTGCAACGGAGGTATATTGAAGAAGACCGAAGTGGATGTTTTAACCATGTAAAGTTGAAAACTACAAGCTATTACAGCTATTTGGGTATTTTATTTTCCAGTAGACTATCTTGGTTAAAAGAAGTCCAGACTCTCGTTCAGAAAGCAAATAAAGCCGGGGTTTTTCATTTAAACAGCTTCATCATAAATGAAAAATCTTTCCCCCACTGTCTTATTTCAAATGTTTGATACACAAATTAAGCCTATCTTATTATATTGCTCAGAAATATGGGGTTTTCAAGAGTGGCTAATTCTAGAAAGATTTCACATGACGTAAAATACTGTTAATATGTTCTTGGTGTTGGTATTACCACAACAAATGCAGCTGTTTTATATGAATGCGGTCCTCATCATGTATGTTGTGATTCTATAATAAGATGTGTTATGTACTAGTGTAAATTATTAATTATGGAAGAGACTAGATATCCAAAACAAATCCATATTATGTTAAACAATGAACAATATTAACCGCAAGTCATTGGTAACTAAAGTGAGGAAATTAATTGATACTTATGGTTTCAGCTATTCGTGGGATTTTCAAAATATTGTTAACACTGATTTATTTTTTATACAGTTTTCTCATTGAGTTAAAGATTGTAACATCCAATGTATATTTTCTATGTTAAGTAAACATTCTAATTTAGAGTTCTTTTCATGTGTCAAAAATGCGTTTAATCTGGATTCATACTTGTCAACATTATATAACAAAGATTTAAGGAGATTTTTATCACTTTTAAGAATCGGTGAATTTAATATTATGAAGAATACAGGTAGGAGAAATAATATCCCAAGAGAATTAAGATTTTGTCCATTTTGTAAGAACGTTTTAGAAGATGAGGTTCATTTAATGTTTATTTGCCCACAATATAATGATTTAAGAACAGGATATATGTTAAAATTGACTGTAAAGAAACTTCGCCTTCTTCAAAATGAAAAGAGCAATTATTTATATATGTATGCAAAATATATTAAGGAAGCGTTTATGCGACGTAGCGCATTGTTATTGTTAATATATAAAAATATGTTCTAGTCATACGGCACATCATTCCTTTTCTATTGTAATATACATTGTACATGGGCATTTAGGCCTTTCTCCTGAATAAAGTCATATATGTTACAGGGAAAGTGTGAAACCAGGGATTTCACGTAATCCCTAAAAGATTCAGTGATTTCGTGAAATCATTGTAACCCCCAGGGATTTTATGTATTCCCTAAAATTTTAAAGGATTTCATGAAATTACTGATTTTCATTGTGTTCCATTACACACATTCCGTGTTAGGATATCAGTGAATGTGTAAAATTATGTTTGTAGCTTAAAACTTTACTGTTGAAGTTCATTGGGTGTTGATATAAGGTTATCAACATTGTGTATCAATATCCCTTTTGTAGTTTCAAAAGTTACAGAGGTTGTTGTTAACGATTTCGCTTAGAATCGAAACTGAAAGAATTTGCTGTTACTGTAAAGATTTTATTGAAGATAAGTGTCGTGTTTTATTGCATTGTCCTTTGTATGCTGATGAGAGATTGCAACTTTTATCTAAATGTACAAGTCTTTTAGATGTTTGGGTTTTTTAAATCTGGGTATATTGAAAAAGTTAATTGATATTTCTAGCTTGTCCATGTGTATTGTTTTTATTCGCCAAAACCTGCCTTAATATTCTTAAAAAGCGTACTGCAAATTTGTATATATCTTCTTAATGTAACTTGTACCCTTTTTATTGCATTTTTAATATTCATATATTATACTCTGTATATTGTGGCACAAGTGTCTCTCATAATTCTGTCCGGAATGGCTCAACATTTTACTGTGAAATAGCATTTAAAAATTTATATATATATCATTTTCAGGAATTATATCACGATTTAAATGGCCACAAATACTTGTTCAGCATCAGAGATCAATACTGAGTTTCTTTGTTTTCAAACAGGGTTCTCTTCCCTGTTACATTCGGTTCTATTAGAGAGCTTCCAGAGGATATCGTACTTGATGGTTACTTGGTGCCAAAAGGGGTTAGTATCTTGGTTAATTTTGTACTATTTTGGTTTTGTTTTGATTTTTTCTTTTTTGTTTGTTCGTGTTGTTTTGTTGGGGTTTTTTATTTGTTTTCTTTGTTTGTTTTCTGTTTGTTTTTGTTGTGGGTGGTTTCTTTTTCTTTGTTTGTTTGGGGGTTTTTTTGGGGGGAGCATGTGGGTGCATTTATTTTAGCATGAACCACTTTGTAACAAACTACGTTTAAAAGGCTGCCAGAACCCCATGTGGGAGACATGAACGTAAGCTTCTTTAAAGATGTGACTGACTGCATTTTCCTGGAGCATGGTAGGTACAAAGCATTAAGTTTGAACATATATCGATGAAGACTGGTATGTTACTTTTTTAACATCTTCAGAAGGTTATAACGTGGTAATCTATTTCCTCCAGCTTTGAGAACATACACGAAATGAACACGAGTAAGATGTGAACATGTGTGTAGGCAATGGCTGTGGCCTCATATATTGTTTCAGACCAATTGCTTCATGAACAACCGCCGTCTTCTCCTCAATAGCGAGTATTTCGAGAACCCCAAACAGTTTCTGCCAGAGCGGTGGCTGAGAGATGACTCCAGTCTGAAAAGGGAAAAGGAATATCCAGCTTTTGCCCTCTTGCCCTTCGGGTTTGGTCTCCGGAACTGCCTGGGAAGACGCTTTGCTGAACAAGAGCTCTGGCTTGGTGTCACAAAAGTAGCTATGGTTTTTGTTCTATTTGCTCCTCACGCCAACTGTGGTTGTTGATAAATATAAGATGTCATTGTACCGAGACCATGCATCAATGGCTATGCTCTTACTTGACTGGTCCATGCTCCACAAGCTACCTCTCCCCCATGAAATACCTCGCTATGGACTATATAAATGACATTTCTTCTGAAAACTTCAGAGATGCCTTTTTCGTCCTTTGTGCATGAATTAACTTCTCAAATATATGCATGATATTAATGAAAACATCATTCTTGATCCAAACAATTCGAGCAATCTTTCTCTTTCAGATTATCCAGAACTTCCACGTTTCAGTACCTATGGATGGGGACTATGAGATGATGTACACAACATTTGGACAAATCAAGAAGCCCATTGATTTCACTTTCACCCCGCGATAATTCTCAGACCTTGTGCCTGTGTTCCGAAGATGCTGTTATTGAAACTACCTTTCTGCGGATATATATTTACAATACAAGAATAGTATTGTAAGGAATAGTATTATAAGCGGTTATAAACCTAGCTTGAACATCACTGTGATTACAACGTTAATCACACACACTACACATTATTTTATCAAGAATGGTATCTTCGAGTGATCAGCTGTAACATATCTTTTAATGCTATATTCCTGATCCATTTGTTCACTAATTGGCTTTTATCCAAAGACATTTTCAGAGACTTCATATTTTCTATGTGTATACCAATTTACGAACAATATGTGTTTGGATGAAGTCGTATAATAAACTTGTTTGTACTAACAGCTGGTTCCTCAATTCCAAATCAAATCGTGCTTTTGCTTAGGCATTATACTACTGATGCTCAGATCCAAAGAACCAATGGTGAGAAATGGTCACAAACGCTTCTACCAGTTTGGTGTAGCTGTTTATTATTATTTGTGTGTGTGTGTGTGTGTGTGTGTGGGGGCAACTGGGGGTCTTATTTTAGTGTTTTTATTTGTTTATTCGTGTAATGTTTTTTTCCTATTTACTATTCCTTTTTATAGGGAATGGGGCGTGTGGTATTTCATTCTATGCTTATTTCAGCGCAAAAATGGTTCTAGCTTTAATTTTGGATATATATTTCATGCCGTATTGAAAAAAGAATTTTCCCAAATAACAATGTACGAAATATCCATTTCTAGTTTGAATCATTTTAGCTGTCATCTAAGGCTTGCAGTTTGCGTACATTCTTTTACCCGTCGGTTCATGTTCAGAATGGTCATGTGTTGTGTTGATGATCGACACAATAGGTATTCCAATCTCCCAACACCTGGTGTTATTACTACTTGCCTGTAGACAGTTCAAACAATTTCACTACCGGTTTGCCATTTAGGCCATGTTTGGCCTATTTCCTCGGACAACTGCAATTGTTCTCTTGTGTTGACGTTGTATCCTTAGCCCCAAGTGTTTATCAAAATGACATTTAGCTATCCTATCCTATCCTATAAAGAATGGAGTAAACGTTTTACGGAAGCTATATATATATATTATTATATTTTGTATTACTATATATATATTGTATTACTGATACAAACATGCGTTATAATTCTAAATACAGAGATTCTGTAGTGAGATTGTTGTTTAGTCAGCGTTCTACGTATGGACGTTATACATATTTTGTTTTACTGTCACTATTGTCTTTACATTAAAAAATGTGCTGAAATAAACATATAAAAATGTTAGTGGAATTCGGTTCACTTTCTACCACAGACGCTCCATGAATCATTTGTCTGTCAAGTGCATTTGTATACTTGATTTACATCTGCGCGAAGATGTAAGGTTTCCAGATATGTAGAGACCGAAAGGCTCGTTAGTCGTTATCGCTGATATACTACTCAAAACAAGTTAAAGCACGGAAGGATGCGTGTGGCAATGCCCATCAGCCATGTTAAAGTGAGTGAGTGAGTGAGTGAGTATGGCCTTACACCGCTTTTAGCAATATTCCAGCAATAACACGGCGGGGGACACCAGAAATGGGCTTCACACATTGTACCCATGTGGGGAATCAAACTCGGGCCTTCGGCGTGAGGTGCCAACGCTTCAACCACTGGGCTACCCCACCGCCCCAGCCATGTTAAATTAACTTCAACCATACCCTGTCATTTAACCACTTATGATCCGTGATGATCCCGATCAGAATGAGGCTTCAGCAACCCATGCTTGTAAGAGGCGACCAAGAGGAGTTCGGTCAATTTAATCTTACATCACCCGTTAAGGTCACAGCATCGATCAGAAATACTTAACACAGTGGCGCTGAACCTGGCTCCATCGCATAATCGTTCACGTCAACGTCTGCAACACATAGACGTGCACTACATCGTGTTCCCGCACATGCAAGCTCCTGTTAGAAAGGTTGCACGATGACGCACGTATGATTTCATCAAGGATAACGATATGTTTAACGCTTTTGTATTTCCACTTCCAGAACATCTTGAAAATGCGTTTAATCTGTACACTCTCGGAATACACGTTGCTTCCATCTACACTTATTCTGGCATTTTGTTTCGCTGCTAGAGACACCGTGGCAACCTGTAACACCTACAAGAAGGAAGGGGCATAATAAACATGTTGCATTACTTCAGTGAGAGAGTGACTGAGTTCAGTTTTACGCCGCTTTTTGCAATATTCCGACAATAGCACGGCGGGGGACACCAGAAATGGGCTTCATGCATTGTATCCATGTGGGGAATCGAACCCGGCCTTTTGGTGCGACGGGCGAACGCTTTAATAACTACTGTGCTGGCCCATTATTTCAGATTTAACTCAGTAGACGTCGTCCGTGGAGAGGCGTGGGGGTCGCCAAGTGGTTACAGCGTTCGATCGTAAGACCCATGCTCGATTCCATACGGTAGAATTAGTTAACCAATTTCTCGTGTTCTCCACCGTGACATGGCTAGGATGTTGCTAGAAACTGCACTCAACTGCACTCACTCTTCCGAAGAAAATACCAATTCATTTGTGTATTATCATCCCATACTCAATAGCAAATGTCCGAGTAACGAATTCCTTAGCCTTTAGATTTTTTTGGTGGTTTTTGTGAGAATTCCACTGAATCTTTATCGTCCGTTTTTCTTGTCTTTCTGCCGCGGTATGGGAAATCGTTTCGACATGACTTATCGCAGACGAACGCTGTCCGATTGTCGAAGGGACATAACTCTTGTAGGCCTAACAACAATGTTTTAAGGGACTTCATATTTCAAATAATATCACTGTTTGAGATGTATCTTTAGGCCCAGTCTATTTCCACTTCACAGATACGAAAACTGGCATATTCTGAAAAAATGCTATAAAAACATGTCGTGATAATAATAGTTGAATTCTCCAAGTCAGTTGGTTTTCCATGTCAAAGGTGATAAACCGTCATGTTCGTCCATACCCCGTCCGTTGTAACAGGGTAAGATGGAATCACACAACCACGTGAAACTTTAGGATACGGTTTCATTAGACTAACACTCAGTCCCTGTTTTATATTTCTACATATTATCTGTCAAGCTCAAGCAGTTTGGTTTTGCTATGTTCCAGTCTCACGATCCCCATTTTGTTTGACCTTTTAACTTGTTACCCTAAAAACCTCGCAAAATCTACAATAAATGCATCAAAAACTCCAGGAAACAAAATATGCAAGAAATATTTTGTGTGTTTGAGATTAGTAGACGTCCCTAGAATCACACTTAGATATTAAAGTACATAAAAAAGCAATTTGAAATTTCAATCGCTTGTTAAATTGACTCCCCGCTTCATGTTGACTGAAAGAGCATGTTTTGGAGAGACTTCCCATGTCCCTTTCAGATGACGTTATCATAAGGGCATAGCTTATTCTAATGTTTTCCCTTATGCATACATGGTGCCAAGGGTTCAAACTAAATACTGAATGGTCACATAAGTGTCAGCTCACAATATATTGTAAACAGTGCCAGCTTGAATATCTGAACACAATGTTTTGAAAGATTAAAATGGGGTGTCCTTAAAAAATATCCACCGACTAAATATAAATCAGGCAATCCAAATGTTTGACTTGATCATGACGGGAAGTCATCCAATACTATACTGAACATATTTTATTATCTGAGGGCATACCATTATCCAAGAGGTACCAAAAGAGAAATGGTTTTTCATTTTCTGCAATTTTGTTAGAAATATTATACCCCAATGTCTTGTGATGACAAATATCTGGTTAACCACATTACCCACACATGTGAAATGTTGGATATGGCTTTGCTAACGATTCCTTCAAAATAAAATGGAAGCTTTTCAAACATTGGACATCGAGAATATAATTAGGCTACGTACTTTTTGATCGACCCTCGTATTTATTCAATTACAATTTAGGATATTTTTTTTTAAGATTTTTCATTTCGTCTAACGTTTTGTTTCGTAATGCCCATATCACCTCATCGTTATAACGGTGTTGCTTTATTATTTGTGCCTAACCCTTAAAAGTTCAAAATAATGAAAAAACATATCATGAGAAGTTTGAAATTATCAAAACAACTAGAAAATAATCATACAACCAAAGAAAAACATGAATGTGTAGTTTCTGAATGAGCTCTCTCTCACTCACTCACTCACTCACTCACTCGCGTCTGAGGTCAGGTGACCCGAATGAAAGCAAGCCTGAAAACGTATATCCTCTTCGCAGGAAAGATCGCGTAATCATTGTCATATCCGATTGACTTGTGTAGCCACTAGCTTATGACCACAAGGGCAGTCTAGACAGAAGTGGTCAGCTGACAGAAATACTGATAGATTCAACGCTGCAACAGGCAGGTATTTTAGCTCTCGGTAACTGTAGCTGACACGATTCGTGTACCCAGTAACGATATTGTATAGATCGGAGCCTGTTCTAGTGCGTGACGAGGCGGTATGAGGTTCCCGTGTGACTGGGAGAAGGCTGCTGTGTGTTGACCTAGATTTCTCGACGAGCCTCGCTCGTAATGGAGTTTACCGGAACAGCCTTGGAGAAATGACAAGTGAATAGCTTGACTGAAGTAAAGGGACGCTATGTAATGTTATTATTTTCAATTTCTATTTTAAACTGACGTGCGTGTGTGTGGTGTTATTTTGTATTTGTTCTCTCTCTCTCTCTCTCTCTCTCTCTCTCTCTCTCTCTCTCTCTCTCTCTCTCTCTCTCTCTCTCTCTCTCTCTCTCTCTCTCTCTCTCTCTCTCTCTCTCTCTCTCTCTCTCTCTCTCTCTCTCTCTCTCTCTCTCTCTCTCTCTCTCTCTCGTTCCCCTCAGCCTGTTGCCTCTCTGTGAAACTATGCTCTTTTCAGGTACCATTTGTTTCTTTGTGTTTAGTTCTGGACATGTTCAAGTCCCGCCTTACACCGCTGTCCGCTGTGAAGAGAACACAACAATTTTTGATGACACAAAAGACACGTCTGAAAGCAATTGCCGCCAGTGCCAAGGTCGATGAAACCGACGTCAAACCATTCAAAGCTGTGCCGGGTCCGAGGGGTATATACGCCGTGCCAATGTTGGGAGCAGCATTACACATGAAGCCCTTCTGTAAGTCTATTGAACATATACACGTATGGTAGAACAGATATATCGCTTCAGGTTACTTCTTTTAGAATATCTTTGGGACATGGTGGTTTGCACGTAACTTCTTGTAAAAAATTATTGTCGTTGAATGGATTCACATGTAATCATAAATATGTTGTATATTATCATTATTGTTTTATTTTCGTCATATCAGTGAAAAGGATTATGTCATTCGGCCCATCCTGATGAACCTTATAATGATATCCGGGGCGGTGGTTAAAGTGTTCGCTCATCACGCCGAAGTCCCCGGTTCGATTCCCCAAATGGGTACAATGTGTGAAGACCATTTCTGGTGTCCCACGCCGTGATATAGCTGGAATACTGCTAAAAGCGGCGTAAAGCTACACTCACTCACTCACAATAATAATATCAGAATTTAGTGACTATTTTCAGAAATATCATGCACATATTGCAACGTGATTAAAGTACAAATAATTTCTGTTTTGCTTTTCAAATATGATTTGAAAGAACTTTCCGTCAATACAACTGGAATTATACACACACGTTTCAGCGAAATACACCACCAACACATTTCATCTGTTTCTGGATTCTATGCACGAGAAGTATGGGAGGTCTTTCTCTATGCAACTGTTGGGGCAGTGTTTCGTGACGGAAGACCCCGGCGCTATAGAAACCATCTACAGAAATGAGGGAAAGTATCCAAGAAGGGCAACTTTGAACCTCTTCGAGTGCTACGCCGAAAATAATGACAAAGAACGAGGAATGGCAGTTGTGTGAGTACCATTAGTTTCTAACTTTATCTTCTCCTTATTAATGAAGAAGGTTAAATTATTTTATAGATTCTGAACTGGGCTGTAGACCTTTTTTCACGGGGAGATGGGATACCCTAGAGGCTGAAACGTTGTCTCTTCACTACTATGACTCGGGTACTGATACCTTTCGAATGATATCATGGTAGTTAGGTGTCAGTAAGAAACCTATTACCTTTGCTGGAATAATATATTTCCGATCTTGTCATCCCCAAATTAGCCAACGATTACGACTGTCAACAGCTATGACATCCAAGAGTGGTAGTGCACATGATCCCGTCTAGTGAAGTCATACTTGGTGGTCGCACAATTTGGAACCAGAACTAGTTCTTGAATTGTCGGCGGAAATCTGGTACCGGAAGTAGCGCCTCGGCGAGACCCACATGCCTTATGGTTGGAACATTGCTGAAACCGGCTTACAACAACACTCATTCACTGATGATGGACAAGGTTCTAATAATCCAACCTGAAACTTTGTATCAAGACAGCATAACGTCATCCACAAAAGCATTTGATCCATAAAGATCAGAGTTAGAATTGATCTTCAGTAACACATCCTTGTCGTAAGAGACAACTAACGGGATTGGGTGGTCAGGCTCGCTGACTTGGTTGACATATGCCATCGTATCCCAATTTTCGTAGATCGACGCTCATGCTGTTGATCACCGGGTTGTCTGGTCAAGACGCCATTATATACAGACCGCCGCCACATGGCTGGATAATTGCTGAATGTGGCGTTAAACAACAAATAACCAACAAACAAACAAAAGTATCTCGCCTTTATCGGTACTCGTCCACTTCTAACATGCCAAACGAATCATCTCTTTATCAGATTGAATAGTGTTAGGAGCATGTCCGTCAGTATTTTGTTTGATACTGCCACGGGGCTAGACAACAAGGTAAAAGTTTTATCATAAACAAAAGGTCAATGTATCCAATAAGAGCATTGCGTACAACCACCATCAGCTTGTGTGATGGCGTAAATCCTACTAGGCTACCGTGCAAAATATGGAGGCTCTGTCCCCATGATCCACAACAATGTGGTCTAGTTGTGGTGGGGTACAACCCATGCTTTAAACCGTTGTAAATTGTATTGATATGATAGCATGTGCATGACAATTTTTCTATGTATTTAACTGTGAAGTCTATTTTATACGAGTAGGTTTTGTTTTCATTCAGATGTTGATATTTGGGGCAGAACTGGCTCATTGTTACTGATTGGCCGGTGGTCACTGCCGAATGGCCAGAGGGTATTAAACATCTGCTATCTTGATGTAGGAACGGTCCAGAATGGCATCGTCTTCGCTCGGCCACACAGGCGTTCATGTTGAAAAAAACGTCAGCTTCTGTATACATTGATGAACAAGTAGACGTTGCAAACGACCTCATCACCCGGATGTCTGCAACGTCATACACACCAGAGGAATTCAGAGATGAGCTCTTCAAATACGCAACAGAAAGTAGGTTTCATACATTTACGTGTACATTACATTGGGGATTTCATTATCTGAGTTTAGCTCAATTAGTAAAATCACTGTTATCTTTATCATATTCTACCCACCAAAAGTTTAGTCTCACTAGTGTAAATGTTGCCACTTTTTCGATCAACTGTTCTAAACTAGATTTTGCAAAATCTTCAATACATTTTAAATTACTGTTTACACATGATTTGATGTATTGTAAAACAAAGGCGTAACGTTGAAACGATTATTGTCATTAGTTCAATAAATGATAAAACTCGTTGAAAATTGGCTAATTCTTAACAAACCTCTACACCGAAACAGCAATTTGTTGCATGATCCTCGTGCAATTCATCTGCACAAGGTTTGCAGTTGGTTCCCCCAAGTTCGTGGAGAAATTCATCTTCGAAAGTGAGTGCTTTAATCTGAGTCTGAACTTTTGATGGGTAGTATACATTTGTCTTGGTCCCTTAGCTCTGAATCCTAATTCATCTACTCAAAAAATATAAAACAGTATTTCAACGGAAAATATCTTTCGCTTCCCTTTTATAATGATTTGGTTTCATCTGGTCTCCGACAGCGTAAACAATGGTTTCATCTGGTCTCCGACAGCGTAAACAATACAGTCTTGACGCACGACTCAAGAGAGGTTTCACTTCTGAAAATTATTAGGAATCGTTGAGATTATCGGTGATATTCTTTCCGCCTCTTTATGCCAGTATTCAAACGCCCTTGACGACAGAGGCTATACACTAGGAATTACAAGCTCTGTGGCGATGACTGACTGACTGACTGACTGACTGAGTTTGGTTTTACGCCGCTTTTAGCAATATTCCAGCAACATCACGGCGGGGGACACCAGAAATGGGCTTCACACAATGTACTCATGTGGGGATTCGAACCCGGGTCTTCGGCGTGACGAGCCAACGCCTTAACCACTAGGCTACCCCACCGCCCCTGTGGCGATGAAGTAACACAACCAAGCTTAGTTTAATAAATGTAAGCGTCGTTTATGACATTTGTATGACAAATGCTAATAGAATATGCTCAATAGAAATATATATAATAGTTTATATAATGGTATAAGTATGTTTGATTTGTTTCTGATTGGTTAATGATACAGAGCATATTATTCAAATTTGTAAGTAAAGCGAATTCATCTAATAGTGGGTAAGCCTATTATTCATTTAAACGTTGTGTTTTCTCTTCATAGAGAAGTTCACATCCATTAATTCCTCAGTATCCTAATGGACACATGCAGTGGTCAACGTTTTCTCTTCATAGAGAAGTTCACATCCATTAATTCCTCAGTATCCTAATGGACACATGCAGTGGTCAACTCGACAGAGCAAATAGGTAGAGCTGTGGTGATATATCGTAGTATCGATAATCGTGATACTTTATCTGACGATAAATATATTATATATCGTACTTTTTTCGTATCATGATATGTATCGCTGACCTTAAAATTGTTAATTTTCACTAGAAATAAACGGTTATGTCAACATTTACACTGTTGCTATCAAAAAAATATTTTTTTAAAGAAAATATGCATCGAATCGAATCGCATCGTTCCAAGATATCGCGATACGTATCATGTCGTAAAATTTCTGTATCGTCACACCTCTCAAAATGTTCATATGAAAGAATTTAGCTTGCTCATTATAGTAACTACGGTATATAACAAAATGACGGACACCACTAACTGTTTTGTTGAGCACCGTCAGAGGTATAATATTTTAGTCACAATGACCACTGTATGAATTCTTGTCAATATTTTAACTACAGTTATAACAAACAATTGGTGGCCCCCTTATGTTCATAATAACTCTAGTTTACTGTATACTCACATATCATTTCACTGTTTAAGGTATTGGAGTTGTTGCTTTCAACAAACGACTTGGTTTCCTGGATCCCAAAGGATCAGCCGTGTCATCCGAAAACCAGGTCTATCTTCATGCAATCAAATCCTTCTTTGAATTGATGTTTAAGGATTTGGGACCTCCACTATACAAGCTCTTTCCTACGAAGCTGTACAAAGAGTTTTCGAAGGTTGCAAATGAAGCATACGGGTAGGACACTTAGTTCAAGATCAAGTAATTCAGTGAGTTAGTTTGGTTTTACGCCGCATTTAGCAATATTCCAGTAATAACACGCCGGGGGACACCAGAAATGGGCTTCACACATTGTACCCATGTGGGGAATCGAACCCGGGTCTTCGGCGTGACGAGCGAACGCTTCAACCACAAGGCTACCCCATTTCCCCACGTAATTCAGTAATGCCACAATGTATCAGATTTTTGCGCAAGGAAAGCAATATATGAAGAAGATACCAGGCACTTTCTCCTGAGTGAAGCGTTGATATAAGCAAGGCAAGCTGAATCTTAGATTCGAACACTTGTACGACCATTGGTTAATGATACGCTTCAGAAATGACACTGCCAATTGTCTCCCCAGACCACTCAGCTGCTCAGTAGTGTATAATAGACAAAACTAAATGTTTTGTTTGTTTGTTGTTTAACGTCGTACTCAGCAATATGCCAGCTATATGACGGCGGTCTGTAAATAATCCGACAAAGCAGTGATAAACATCATGAACAACAATGTATGCAGTTGGGATACGATGACATGTGTCAACCAAATCAGCGAGCCTGACCATCCGATCCCGTTACTACAGGCATGCATTGCTGAAGACAACATATAGGCTTTACTCATACCATTGTAAGTGCAACATTGTGAGAAGTAGTAAGCTTGAAAGGTAAAGAGTAAATGTTGAAGTTAATTTTTAAGGTCACAATGAAAATGTATCATCCCTGCACTGTCTGCATTGTAAACGTCACAGGTGGGCAAGGTTAAGTTTAACAACACAACACTGATTACCAGCTTTGATCACTTGTGATTACAGGTACGGTCGTGTTCAGATACGAGAACTTCTTGAAACTGTTGACCGTCAGATGAAAGACGGAACCTTTGACCCTGAAAAACCATACCTGATTCTGCAACTACTGGCGAGTCCCAAGACAACAGACAAGAGTGTGGATGCCATTCTGTTAGATCTGCTGACGGCAGGAACTGATTCGGTAAGCAGCGCATCAAGTTGGTTGGCTGGTTGATGTTTATAACGCAGCACCAGTGGTACAGCTATCTGGTGGTGGTCTGCACATAATCGAATCTGTATCATAGAGATTGACATGACCATTGATCTACACAACTGGGATACGATGACATGTGTCAACCAAGCCAGCATGCCTCACCACCCAATCCTGGTAACTGCCTCTTACGAGCATGGGTTGCTGAAGACCAATTCTAACCCTCAATGTGTCCACAGAAGATCATTTCTTTACATATTGTACACCTATTTTCCAACCGTTGTTCCATTGCAGACTGCAAAAAATATGGAGATCCTGCTGCTTAGTCTGGCGTTAAACCAAGACAAACAACAGAAGTTGTACGAAGAAATTGTAAAAGTCATTGGCCACAAGGGACACGAGCTGACTGCTGAACACATTTCCAACATGCCTTACTTCCGCGCATGTATGAAGGAATCTTTCAGGTACTGCTTATAAGAATCAATATTATTAATGAACATCAACTCATTGAAATCATATAACATTGACGTGTACTTTTCATAATGTAAATGAAACGCTGAGGAAGACTATGGCCATTCTGCTGCTGCTGCTGCTGCTGCTGATGATGATGATGATGATGATGATGGGCATTTATTTTTCAGACTGCACTTTCCCGTCACATTTGGGAGCCTGAGAATTCTTCCAGAAGACGTTGTCGTTGATGGTTATCTCCTACCTAAAGGGGTGAAGTATATTTTTGGTCGTTTTTGTATATCAGAAAGAGATATTATAGTCAGAATGGAACAAGAAAAGGGACACGGTAATATTTTCAAATAAGAGCAAAAGGCCACCTTTGTAGAACCGTTGTACATAGTGTAGAAACATGCATACGTGGGTTCCTATCGAGGACAAAGGGGATCACCATGGCTTCCTATGGCCGTCTGTGATATCTGTCGGCGAAGTGGGGTGTTGATGATTTTAATGGGGTGTCACCCATTTTGTCCGGGGTGTTGTCAGCAATTTTGTACACATGTACTAACGAGGGTCAGCATTTTTGTACATAAATATTTTTTAAAACCATGCTTAAAAATTTGGGGAAGAAGGTTAATTGATGTTGTTCATGACATGCAGGGGAGTCACTTGGTACAGATATCTCAGGAGGTGTGTGGGTGTGGGTGGGGGGTGTCATTCACGTTATACATGCTTCTCCATAAAAATCATCATCACCCACGCACCCACCCACTCCCTAGCCATAAAGTGTGATCGGTCCCTAAGAGGCGACTAACGGGATCGGGTGGTAAGGCTCGCTGACTTGGTTGTCACATGTTATCGTTTTACAATTGCGTAGATCGATGCTCATGCTGTTGATCACTGGATTATCTGGTCCAGATTCGATTATTTACAGACCGCTGTCATATACCTGGAATATTGCTGAGTGCGGCGTTAAAAACAAATCTACCAACCAATCTGTCAATAAGCGCTTACCAATTACAGATGATGACCTACATGAATGGGGTGGGAGACGCGGACCGAGGACGTCCAGGAGGATGTCCGCATATCCCAGATAATTCCTTCAATGCTATAATGAACAAATAATGTAATAGCATTTATATTTACAAATCTGCAACATTTCTGTATTCTCTCGATCCTTGCAACTTCCGACTGGCTTGCAATGTTTTTATGCTGTATCTATGTTGATGTTTGTTTCAGACCTGTGCCTTCGCGAACAACCGCCGTCTTCTCCTCAATAGCGAGTATTTTGAGAACCCCAAACAGTTTCTGCCAGAGCGGTGGCTGAGAGATGACTCCACTCTCAAACGGGAAAAAGAATATCCAGCCTTTGCCTTCTTGCCCTTCGGGTTTGGTCTCCGGAACTGCCTGGGAAGACGCTTTGCTGAACAAGAGCTCTGGCTGGGTGTCACAAAAGTACGTCTTGTCTTACAAGCCCTCCCTTTAAATGCCACTGTCTTTGTATGGATATCATTAAACGATATCACGGATATCAACCTGTATTAGCATGTCCAACAATTTATGACTTAAAAAGCCACCAGTAATGTGTACATTACTCCTGATGCTTTCAAATAATGTAACCCCGATTGACATTTTTCTGCGGTTTATCTTCAATGAGTATTTTACATTGTAATCTCCCGTTTCAGATAATCCAGAACTTCGCTATTGAAGAACATGAGGAGGAAAACAACTTCGAGATGATTTACACCACATTTGGTCAAGTGAAGACACTACCTAAGTTTATTTTTACTCCAAGATAAAGGAGATAAATGTAGGGTTCCCGTCTCGTTTATCTTCATCACCATCTTCATCATTTAATACATGTCATTGCAGGGGTTTTCACTTTCATACAGAGGCTGTTCTCTAATCCTATGCTATCAATTTGTTGATAAGTGCGAAGGGGCGGTAGGGTAGTCAAGTGGTTAATGCGTTCGCTCATCACGCCGACAACTCCCCACATGGGTACAATGTGTGAAGCCCATTTCTGGTGTCCCCAGCTGTGATATTGCTGGAATATTGCCAAAAAGAGCGTAAAGCCACACTCAGTACTATGTGTGAAGCCCATTGGTGTCCCCAGCTGTGATATTGCTGGAATATTGCCAAAAAGAGCGTAAAGCCACACTCACTTTGTAACCTTGTCTACTATTTGTAATAAAGAATTACTGATAGACAAGCAAATCCGAGCTTCATTATAGATTAGATAGGTATAACTGTTAATGTATTCATGTACATTCTGTTTATGTGAATATGTGTCATGTATAAAACTGTACTTGAACTCTAGAAGAAGAGGACGGTCGAAGTGGTAGAGAATCACGGGACACGGGACAATGTGTCCCCAGTCCCGGTCCCACTCTTGGTGGACGCCTACCAGTGTCCCTCAATGAAGGATACATACTTCCACTGGGACTCACGTTCACTTATGTACGACCCAAACAACCCATAAGTAACATAGTAACGTTGTAATAACGTTTGTATGTTTTTGGTTAAATCCAATTGTATAATGTGAACTTCGTAATTTGCCCGTCACCACCCACCACTCAAACGTGTGCACAGAAAAAAAAGTTTTGTTCGTATTTTTTTGTAGAAAACTACTCGGATAATCTTTTAGACATAAATTACTTTAGAAAAATAAAAAAGAGGCAATAAATGTTACTCGTTTTACATTTTACATCTTATTCAACTTTAGCTGTATTAAATAAAGTTTTAATGTATTATTGTTACCCAATCCAATGCTACAACCATACTCTAGTTTAGTATATTGTATATGTTGTCGGTTTTGTCGATAATGTAACATATTTTGTCTTAAATTTACTTGTACATTTCCAGTGTGGCCAAAACATTTGCGGACGTCAATAAACTTGTAATTAAGCTTTTGCAATTGAATTCTCTAAATGTTGCACGTCATTTTGGAGGTCTTCCTGTGTTGCAAAACGTTACCCACCAGTTCACACGTACATCATTGACTGGAGCAATGGGTGACCAATTCCCCCGCAATTGTTCGCCGTTGCAGCCTTTATGGTTTCCTTGTTTGTTTCTTTCTTTCTTACTTTGTTGTTTAACGCGGTACTCGGCTATTTTCCAGCTATAGGGCCCGGACGTAGGTCACGGCACTTCGACAGACCGTAGTACTTCCGGTGACAAACAACGTTTCATACCTTTTCGAATGGTCCCATGGTTGTCAGTTGACAATAAGGAACCGATAATCCTTGCAGAAATGACATATTTCCGATCTGACCATCCCCAAATTAACCAGCTATCACGACTATCAACAGCTGTCATACAGCTAATCGAATCTGGTCCTGACAATTTTCGCAAGTAGGTTACGATGACATGTGTCAACCAAGTCAGCGAGCGTGACCACCCGATCCCGTTAGTCGCCTCTTTCAAGATTAACCCCTAACTGTTGAGGTTCGTGTCAACTTCAGGTACCAGAAACATGTTACTCAAGAGGTCCAATTACAACGACTGTATTTTTTAATAAGAATCCACCTACTACTCCTTAAAATGCAGCACAATATACTTGATCAAGGTGGCCGTCTCTTACGACAAGTATGGGGGGGTTGTTAAAAAGCAACGTTCAACCATACAGTGACAGGAAGAGTTTATGTTATATATATATATATATATATCTGATATCTGTCATAAAGGAATTAAAGACAGTACAAGATATCACGATTTAAGTCTTAGGGCTTACAGTACCTTCGCTAGACGCAAGCCAGATTTACATCATCCCTTCAGCATTGTATCTCATTGTACTGAGATTTAACCATTACTTCAAACAACAAATATACTATGGATGAAGAGAGAGAGAGAGAATGGGAGGTGGATGGATGATTGGAGGGTTGAGAGGCAGAGGCAGGAAGACAATTAAGAACCAATTCCCGCAACAATTTCAATCTCTTGTTTACTTACCACAACTAACAAAATGCTTGCTGAGATTGCAGCTACTGAAATATTATTTTCTTGTAGCGCTCGAGAACACTTTGCACCTTCAAATAGAGACAAACATTTTTTTCGGTAACTTCATCCAGTAAAAGATAAGATGGTGAGAGTTCCAAGTGTTTTTACAGCATTCTGCAACTTCTCCATCAGCGTTAAAACAGGGCACCCCACAACCAGCAGCTACAACTTCAGTGTAGTTTATATTCCTCGGCACCCATGTCTTCAAACACGATAGCGGCCTTGTTACTAACAGACAGTTATTTTGACAGTGTGGAGCTTTTCCGAAATGTAATTCTACACGAACGTGGTAAAAATAGGTTTGGCAATACAATCAACAAAACTGCCCGATAAAGCACAGAGTTAGTGTATGTTGTTCTTGGTTGTGGCAAGAGTATTCCACGTATGCTGTCTTTTCGGTCGGTTGTCAGATCGGTATGTTAAATGAACTGACATAAAGAGTCCATACCGAAACGTCCAGTTGTAAACAAGCTCTGGGTTATTATTTTGTTATGTCATTATGATGTGCAAAAGGTCACAAACTACGTGATTTTCTTAAATGTTCTCATCTGTTCATGGTTGAATTAAATTACAAGATACGTTATGTTGAGAAGAGAACCCCTTGTATAGATAGCACTTTGTGTTGTACAACTAATATCTAAACACATGTGTCATGTTCGATTTCTGTGCACAGAAGACTTTCTTTGCTCGCTGTATAATGTAGGGATGTTTCAAATGTGAATGTAATGAGCCCACATTACAACCTTGTTTTCTGCCAGGAAAAACTCTGTGATTTTATTTTGTTGTATATTATGATTCACGTTTATTTGAATTTCGCGATCGTTCTCAAATATATCAGTGAATACGGCGACAATGGAAAAACTACGTTGCCGTAGTTCACTGTGGAGAAACCCTTATACTGAGTTATAATTCACGAGTCGTGCTAACGATGATTCTAAGTGTCCTTGGTTTCGCCAAACTCGAACACTTTGGATTTTTCTCCCACCAGAAACTTGTTCAGTTACATAACTGAAATTGTCACTTACTTCTTTATTGCATCAAAAGAGAAGACTGATTTCGTTTTAGGTTAAGGTGTTCTTTGTCTGAGGCAATCATAGGTCATGACTGAGAAGTAAGTGATTTTGTGAATGAGTGAGTCGATCAGTGTGTGATGCTAAGAACTGACTTTTGCTCATTCTCCTTATGTTTGGACCCATAGCTGTGTACACAAAGTGAGTGGGAGGACGGAGGGGGCCGTTGTTGAGTGCGTCAGTGAGTGATTGAGGAAAGAGGTGACTATTGCTTCTCTGTTCATTCCCCAACGTTTGGATCCCCAGACAGCTACGCCACATATAAGCCACAAACCCCTTTCTAAGCTATAAGTGAGCTGGGCTATAATAGCGTTCAGTCCGACTGACTATGTATATGTGTTTATGAATCAGGGTAATATTAAACTAATATATTTTCCTCCTTCCACGTTGGGAGGACATGTTGGAAGACATGGTGGTATTCCAAGTTAAAGAAAAAATATTATATATAATATCTGCAAAAAGTATTACTTGTTGCAAATTAGTCAGTATAACGATGTTCAAGGACATGCTAATAATTATAAGGTAATTGTAGAACCTTGTGCTGCGCTGTTGATCTCACACAGCACCAGTTGACGCCTAGTTCTGAAGTGTCTTTATAGAGAGGCAGCATCCCTCTACAAATGTTTCAGGAATTTCGAAAAATAGCAGCGTGAACGCTTTTCCTTTCATTGGTGGAGAAAGGTGGGTTTCAGTAGTACCTGGTAAGCATAAAATCAGTCGACCCAACGCCGAATCCGTCTGTTGAAATCGTAGTCTATTTTTACACCCGGCCTTCAAAGCTGATGACGCAGAACCATAGACGTGAGCGCAGCGACTGTTTTAATTGAATCACCGTTAAACCGACATGTCAGCATTTACCAAGATTGCATCAGCAACTGTCTCTGCTGTAACTGTTTAAAGGAGATGGGCTAACAGAAGGTTTTCACTTAAATGACTGTATATGAGTTATTGGGCGACACGAGAACAGTGTTTAGATGTACAGCACAAGGAAACTACAAATAAACATAGCCCTAGTATGGTAGAACGAGGTATATCGGCCACTATCTTAAACATATATCGGAGCGGGTTCGTTGTCTTGCTGTCGGACAGATGTAGTTTACGAGAACCAATAATCATGAAATATGAAACATTTACTTCAAGTACGTTTCTATTTTTACATTTCAAAAACGTGATATACCACCTGTGGTAATTATTTTAAAGTCATTTGATGTAACTACTGTACTGTAAAATACAAGATTGCGTGTGTATCTCTGAGAAGATAGACCTTGTCAGAACACAACCATCGATCTTCCTTGCAGCCTCTTGTTCTGAGATCTGATATCTATCATACGTCTATATACCGCTGGCTGGAATGTCAAATGTCTGTTCATGTTTGATAACGGAACCTAAGACACCTATATTTTCTATACAGTAAAGTTTTTGCTTTGAGTTGAGCTTGGTAAACTGACCTGAATGTGGAATATTTCTTTCTAAATTTAATCGGCTTTGTCTTATGTGTCTTTGTATTGATACTTATGATCTGAACAGTCATTCGATGGTGACCCGTGAAGAACCGGGTTAGAATTAATCTTGAGTAGCCCATGCCTGTCGTAAGAGCCTGACCAACCGATCCGTTAGTCGCCTCTTACGACAAGCGCGGGTTACTTAAGATCAATTCTAACCCGGATCTTCACGGGTCCATCACCAATGAACATCACACACTGTACTCTTCATGGGAAGCTCTTCTGTTCTTCTGGTCGTTACTGCCATTAATATTAACATGTCTAAATATCGTGTGTCTGTTTCAAATACGCGTTTCGCTATCCGAGCAAACATAAAATGGACAATACGACATGAGTCGTCTTTCTCAGTCGAAAGATACCTCAGGGTGCATGGTTTCATCATACATCAAGCAGTGGAATAATGTTCAAAGTGGCTTCAAACCCACTGACTCACTCACTCCGACAGAATCGTAAATACTTTTACCAATAAGAAACAAGCACACAGAACGCATTAAAACGATGGGTGTCGTAAAGGCGATTTAGGGGACTCAGTGGTCAGGCTCGCTTATTTGAGTGATACATCTCGGTTGGTTGACCGATGCTTATGAAGTCAATGACTTGACCGCTTGGTCAAGGCTCGATACTTTACTTGGTATTATAGCTGGAGTATTGCTGAACAACAAACCCACAAAACAATAATACACGAGAACATGTGTAACTAATGATAAGTGAGTGAGTCAAGATTTATAGTCACAATATAACTAACAACAATCCAGAGAATGAGCAATCCTACTTAGAAACAATCATGTGTTTACAGGTTGAGCTGGAATTGAAGATAAAATCCCGTCTTACGTAATTAAATCTGAACCAAATACATTGACCAGTATCCCTGTAGGACTGACTGAGTTTGGTTTTACGACGCTTTTAGCAATATTCCAGCAATATCACGGCGGGGGAACACCAGAAATGGGCTTCACACATTGTACCCATGTGGGGATTCGACCCTGGGTCTTCGGCGTGTCGAGCCAACGCTTTAACCATTAGGCTACCCCACCGCCCCTATCCCTGTAGGAGGATACAGTAAATGACTAGTACCATTATTTCTCATCGTGAAGAGTTTCTATCTACCCAAGCAATAAATAAATACCTTTTTTGAAAAACAGACATTGCATTAAATAAATGAAACTCACCCACAAATTTGATACAACTTATCTAAACAAGGTCGTTGATCCCCTTGAGTATAGGGAAATATTTACAAGCATGTCAGACTAAGTGTGATATTTATCAGTGTTAGTGTCTAGCAGTCCCTCCATATCAGGGAGGGGTTAGATCTGTGGCAACGGATGGCCTGACAGGGTCTGCGATATAAATCAATGGTGCGACCCCGCAGTGAACCGCGCATCGTTTGACTGGCACACAAAGGGAAGTAACTCCTGCTACCTTTAGTCCGAGAGGACTGCGGACAGCATTGCTGCAATATCCGAGTCGAGTTGTGAAAAATAACTGTGGTTATAGTTTCAATTAAATACAAAATCAATTTGTTTGAAGTTTTGTTGAAGAAGGAGAAGTTGAGAAGGAAGCGAAGGAGGAAGAAGAACAAAGGAGACGTTTGTACGTTAACACCAACAGGAGAGCCATTCATTAATGTTCAAAAGAAGCAGATAGATTTATAAGCATTTGATGACACACTGGATGCATAGTTTAGACGGGTTATGATAACATGTCTGAAGAGGACATATCAAAAGAACATTTCTTGATCTTCTAGTGCGATATTATGTATGTCACGAATTTAATTGTTCCTTATTTATTATTTATAACAACCGAAATTAGTTACATAGTGTTTGCTTATTTATTTTGCTTGTTTGTTTATGTATTTATTGTTTAACGCCCCACTCTGGAATATACCAGCTATTTCAGGACGGTCGCGTCCACCCGGTCCCGTTAGACGGTGCTTAAAAGCACGGGTTTGTGAAGACCAATTCTTATCCGGATCTTACAAGCATTCGCAATAGAGGTTAGTACCTACCACGCTTTAGTATCTACCACTACGTCGTCTGTGTTATGTCTTTGTTAAACATCGGAATCGTGGAAATTAGAGCTCACGTCATGCATGCTTTTATCTGAAGAGTATTCGATCTATTCTGATATGCTCAAGAACCTGTGTGATGGATAAATCTGTGTGCTGGGAAGGAAAGGTGAGATTGGTCTTAAGATTGTAACATATTTTGCCGGCACCCTCCTATATCTCCCGGTGGGAAGTATGTCTCATCTGTGTTGTCGAGGACTGGTACACCTTGAACTACTCGTTTGCATGTACAGACTGTAAATACGAAACAACTATGTCATTCGCAGCTGCATCCATGCTTATGATGAACAGAGTTGCGTCCCCTTTTTCTTAGCTTCTTATGCTAATGTTCCGAAAGGGAATCTTCGAAAAGATCTTTCAAGTAGCATCGTTATTTCAACCTAAAACTGTCCCATCAGCCATAACCAAGTATTGGGTATAGACACCCCTATGGCGACAAGGGCAGCATTAATAACACCAGAAGGACATTCGTGTTTTATGTTCTGAACATTTTTTAATTTCCAAGACTATCGCAGAAATTCTAAAATGAGTTGGACTGCTTTTCAAATTCATTCTCTAGGCTGTTTCACTGCTTGATGGTAGGACG
The DNA here is from genome assembly GCF_003918875.1 of Haliotis rubra. Classification (NCBI taxonomy): domain Eukaryota; kingdom Metazoa; phylum Mollusca; class Gastropoda; order Lepetellida; family Haliotidae; genus Haliotis; species Haliotis rubra. Next base: position 575,447 of record NW_025767128.1, read on the forward strand.
CCAGGTAAGGATCGAAAGGACAAGTGAGTTAGTTGCTGACGGTGTTACGTCTAATGCGGATCGAAGGGTCAATTTGTTTGACGTTGGCTGATGGTGTAACGTCAAATTAGGATCGAAGGGTTCACTTGTTTGACGTCAGATGATGATGTTCCGTCTAAGGGTGATATGAGAGTTAACTTGTTTGATGTTGGTTGATGGTTTTACTCCTAATGAGAATCGAAGGGTTAATATGAGTGACGATGGCTGATGGTTTAACGTCAAATTAGGATCGAAGGGTTCACTTGTTTGACGTCAGCTGATGATGTTCCGTCTAAGGGTGATATGAGAGTTAACTTGTTTGACGTTGGTTGATGGTGTTAGGTCTAGTGAGGATCAAAGGGCTAACTTGTTTGACGTTGGCTGATGAAGTTACATCCTATGAGGATCATACCTGTTTACTCTTATTCAGAATTGATCATCTAAAAGCTGAATATAGCTTAAAACAACTTGCACATGCGACCAGTTTCCTAAGAATATATATCGATTTCCGAGAATATACAAGTTAGTCTATACAGACGACCCGCTACCGTTGCAGCATTCGTTCTGGGCTTATCAGAGTATGCTAATATAGACACGTTTAAGCGTGGCCTCTACAAACAGCCTGTGTCATTTGTTTCCGCCTAGAAAGCAAACAAGAGCCTGTCCTTGGCCGCCATTGTGCCACGTTGCCATGACAACGTAATAATAACGTCATTCATCAAACTAGAGGGTCCACAATTCCTTTTATGGAGGAGTGTATTTACCTTCCGATGTGAAGTGCAATCCCCAGAGAACACGCAGTTTAATCTGCCCAGTCGATAGATAAATGTGCATTATCATATTGAAAGTGATAACTGATACATCTTATTTTTAAGGTTGTGACTTGCATTGTTGTCGACTTTAATATGATAAACTGTAGAGTCAATCCAACAGATTAACATGCAGGGAAGATAACTGTGAACAATTTGTTATCGTGTTTAATTGTACTCAGCGTTTGAAATAATCGCCGGCCCGGAGGCCCATCGCCGGTTGTTATTGTATTGGGCCGTCAGTTTCAAATATTTGCAGGCCCTTGTGGCCAACAGGAATTTGTCAACAGGAATTTGATGTCATTCCATATTTCCTGTGTTGTACTGGTTATAATGACAGAACTAAACAGTGTGAAACTGTGTACAGTGTAGTCTAATTTGTTTTTATTGGTTTGACTTTAACAAAATTGGCCTGCAGATTTCATTCAGGGCCTGTAGATTTTCAAGCCATCAAACCCTGATGGCCAACTGGCAAATGAAAGTATTGCAAACACTGGTTGTACTGGTTTCATTTAATGCATGTTGCCACTTTTCAATGCATGAACATTAAGTATATCAGACCTTTGTCAGAAGTTTGAGGGGCGGTGTCGAAACCTAGAAGTTAAACCGTTTGCTTGTTACGCTCCATTCCCATTGTGGATGGGTACAATGTGTGAAGCCCGTTTGTGGTGTCCCCTGCGGTGATAGTTACTCCTTTAAGTTGCATTTAGAAGTTGTAGTCAACATGAAGGGGGTTCTATGGATGTACAACTTCTTTAGTTATTTTGTAATTTATGCGACGTTTGGGTCTGGATGGTAACAACGTTGTTAAACCCGTGATTTTGCCCGAAATATTGCTAAAACGGCGAAAAACCATATTCAGTCACTCACTCATTCGGGACTGCGACTATGTTTAATGGCTTGGTTATATTAATGTTTTTAATGCTGATCAGTAAAATTAGAAGCACAGTGTTTTTCTACACTCGACCCTTTCAATTGTAATAACAAACATTATTTGTGAATCAAATGAAAATTCAGATTTTAACTCAGGTGTCTTTTGTCATCTACACATTTTCATTATAGGCTGAATGTACGTGCTCTTAGCCTTGCTCCAGAGGCTGTACTGAATGCTGAGCCCATAGATGTATAGTAATTCTTTCCTTTAAAAAGGCAAGTCTAGATATGCGGACAGTCTATAAAGGACCCCGGTCTCTTATTCATTTTGTTTTGTTTAAATTATCATTTGAACTATTTATGTTTACGTTAGAGACTTGTGCAAGTCTAGTACGTGCTGCTGCTTCTGCAACTACAACAGCTACAGCTACTGCGACTCGTATGGATACTACATCCAACCTTCGTACCATTAGTGTCAACCCTCAATGGCTCTATGTACGAATGTAGTATTGACATATACGCGTACCTTACAGATGCGCAGTGTGTTGCATATAGCTGACATGACGTGGATGTAACAGCTGACGAGTTGCAGCTGCAGATGTGATGAATGTCCACATTATGGACATCGAACATTGCTAGTCAGTAGTGTGGAGCCAGACATGAGGTATTATTCACAACTGTTTATGACAGAATTCCGAAAAGCAACGATCATAGCTAGCTAGCCAGCTATGCGAATCTGTGTTTTTAAACTGTTTCAACTCGTGATCATGGAGTGATAGCTATGAACCTACATATGTTTCTATATGTTTTTCTATGGCCCAGTATTGTTCGGGGTCAGAACTGGGTGGAGGGATTTGTGTGGGAATCTATTTGTATGTCTGCGCGCGCGCGCACACGCACACACACGCACGCGCGCGCACACACACACACACTTATAGATGCTCCCAATCGCCACCACCTGTAAAGTGTTCTGTACGTGGAACATGAAATAATAACATGTCATGTATCTGTGAATATATCTTTATTCCTGTCCATTTCCTCCATACACAACTGTCTAATCTAAGCATGTGTAAACTTATTTCAATTACCAATATTGCAAATATAGCAATTATGATATAACTATAAAAATTGGTCCCAGGATGACAATGAAAATGAGCGAAATACAAAAATCGCCGTTTTGAAATGTTCCGTTTATGATAACTAATATGCGTGATGTACATATAAATCTGACAAAAAGTTCCAAACTGAAAATTCCATTCTAATTATACACATTATGCACAGTTTTCAAGAATATATTTATTTCAACAATATGAGATGCAAATTTATAAGTATCTTCATTAACACTGTCTGACCCTCCGAGTCTGGTAGCAGCTTCACTGATGGAACCACCACAGCATCAGACCACCCATTGAATAGTTCGCACTTAAAGTTGGTCCCAAGGAAAAACACCCGTCAAGTCACGGCGGTGAGTCCTAAACCTCACAGCAATGTCATTAATAGAGACGCCCATGGACTATGAACTTCACACGAAACGAGTCAATGAGTCGGTGACTGGCTGGTCTCTTGCAAAATTGCTAAAATCAGCCAAATCATCTGTGTGAAAGGCGAGAAGCAAAGTATAAGATGTTTGGATGCTTTAAGTGCTGGTTACTACATGAAATTGCTGCTTTCACTGTTTCTCGTCGTTTGTGATCATCCTCTTTTTTCCAATGCTCATACCAGCTTGACTTGCGTGTTGATTCGTACCCATCTGAAGTCCAATGACACTTTGGCCAGCCTTTAACTGTTCGTCTGAGAAGTCACGCTTGTTTTCCTTTGATTCCTTTGGTCCGTGTCCGGCCTGAAATTATTAAACACATTTTGTACACAAACTGCATTGACAGGATTCATGGCAAATATGCGGTCCAAGCTTACGACAAATTAAGTTTGTATCCCATGTATCAAGCCACCCGACCTCCCATCATTCCTGGTGCTCTAGGTTTGATACATCCCAATCTCTTGTTTGGCATTGGAAGAGTGTCTGAATTTGCTACCAATGCAAGGACACAGTCCTTCTCACACTCTGAGAAATGCAGAAGGTTATAGTGTTGGGGAATCTACACATTCCAGGCAATGTTTTTGACTATTGCCTGTATTGCCTGTTCGCTTGAAGGGTGCGAGGACGATGAGCTGATGATGAACATAATCAGCCTGATTGTGTTAGGATCACTCGAACCCTCGTTTAAGTATTCTTTTTATTCTGTAAATAATGATATAATCAAGCATTAGTGCCCGTACCTTCCTTCCTACCGACTGCAGACAAATCACGACCTGGTTAAGATTGACTCGTTCCGTGAGGTCAACAGACTGGAATATCTCGGTTTCTTTAACATCTAATTTCTTGAAGACATCTAGTGCCAGCTGGATCAGCTCCATCTGTTTGAAACTCAGTGTGGAAGGAGTAAGCTTCTTAGCTGGAATGCTCCCGGGTTTCAGGACATTGGCAAGTCTGAAAGTCAAAGAAGCAAACCATAACGAAGTTGTTATAATGACAGTGTTATAATGACAAACCTGCCAGTGGTTTAAGACAACAATACACAGGACACATTCATTGGCATCATTGTCCTTTACGAACCTAAACGTATGGTGTTGACAAAGCTAGAAACATGATCAGGGCAAACCGGGATTCGTATCCACAATCACAGGTTTTTAACGTACCAAAGGGACGCAACTCTGTACAACTAATTACTCATTCGTAACTATTCGCCTCTTTCCGTGACCTGCCAGAATGACACGAGTAGTTACGAATGCTAATTACTGCGACAACTTGGACACCTGTGGATGCAAACTGATTTGCAACGACGTGGACGATACATGAGCCCGGTTACTACATGTTACCTTGACTACACTTGCCTATAATATATTAAATGTATGACTAAATTCCGAATGAGCATAAAACCGAAACATGAGCCATAAGAAGTACAACAATCCTCACTTTGCAAGAATAACCCCGTTCTTCAGCGTTTCCTGGAAGTTGTCCATATCTCCTGACGTGCTGAACGACTCGCCGGTCATGCTGCTGATCCACTCGAGCATCTCAGCGGCCAAGCCAGCGTCATACTTCTTGTTAATCTAAGAATGCAAATATTTGTATTAGACATGTGTTAAGTCATTTGGAGTTTTATTACAATGGGACTTCATACAAATGAAATGTGCTCCAGTGTAAGTACCACTTCGTGTGTGCCAGTGTATTGTGGCCTCATCTGGACGGTATTGTTCGCGTCATTCGGATAATATTGTGATGTCAGGAATGAATGACATCTCATCAGAACCGACGTCATAGATAAGATTGTTGATATCATTCAACAAAAGTGTTTTTAAGAGAGCGGTCGTGATCAATGCATTTTCCTAAAATTTTAATTTTCAAGTTCAATAATGATTTTTTTACGCGTAGGTCAGACTCTTTTAATCTGTCATTGTTGCGCCTTGAGCATATCTGCTGACGTGGAAAAGGCGCATGAAGAAATCTGCATTTTATTATTACTGACTTTATGAAACTCATGTTATGATTCATGTATCAAGTAATGGCACACTTTTGGCAAAATCAGTATGAATTGTAACAATCTCTTATGTTTTTAGGGGCGATGGGGTAGCCTAGTGGTTAATGCGTTCGCTCGTCACGCTGAAGACCCGGGTTCGATTCCATGCATGAGTACAAGGTGTGAAGCCCATTTCTGGTGTTCCCTGCAATGATATTGCTGGAATATTGCTAAAAGCGGCGTAAAACCAAACTCACTCACTCACTCTTATTTTTTTATCAATCATGTCAAGCCGATTTCTTTACTTACACATTTCATATATTTATGGATCTCTCTACTAAAAGCGACATAAACCTTTGGGGCGGTGGGGTAGCCTAGTGGTTAAAGCGTTCGCTCGTCACGCCGTTAAAGCGTTCGCTCGTCACGCCGAAGACCTGGGTCCGATTCCCCACATGGGTACAATGTGTGAAGCCCATTTCTGGTGTCCCCTGCCATGATATTGCTGGAATAGTGCTAAAACTAAACTCACTCACTCACATAATCCTTTTGACAACTCCACAAGCTGGAAATGTTCTGTGTATTCTTTATTACTATGTGAAACCGTGAACGGTGTGTTTTGTTAGTTTTACTTATATCTGTTTAAACAGTATGTCATTACAGCAATATCCATCCTATGATGAACACATGTAAATTTGCGTCACCCTCGGTAAATAAGAGCATGCAACGAGAAGTGCCTTGTTAAACCTTTGACGCTTAGTTTGGATAAGGCTAAATGGACCTGTCATGGGCCCAAGACGACATGTCTGAACAAGCATGCCATTAGCTGTTTCCTCGTGTGTACCTCACTGAGCGGTAAAGTAAATACAAGACAACCCATCACCCGACCAGAGCAAATAGCAGAAGAAGCACATGATTCTCCAGGGATGGGCTGAAGCCGGTTTGCATTTTCAGTCTCAAATGATCTGACCTAACTGACAAACATTTGGAACGTCAAGACACGGTGCTAGTTAAATGTAGACTAACGCTTAGTCTCTGAATATATATAATTTTGATTGTAACAAATAAACCCATTTAAATTGAAAAGGATCCCCAGAGTGACCAGAGATTCAGACCCTGAGGAAATCTAGACGTTGTTCATTGTAGACTTTAGCATTGCAGGGAGGACTACGCTGTAGGGGAAATAATATGGTTCAGGGACTGTGATACAGACTAGTTAAAATGAAACATCGCAATGTTACCAATCTTCAATTAGTATCATTCATTGATTGTTTGAGATTTTTCAAAATTGTTCTCTGCGTTTATTGCACTCTGTCCGGGATTCATTAATCCTGATCGATAATATTCTGCACAAAATTCTCAGTTTCAACAACCCATTTTAGAAGTTAAAAGTGACAATTACGCTAATGGGTTGGCTCCAGTGGATCCAGGTCAACACATATGAGTGAAATCTAACCTCCCCACCGGACCACAGCTACGTGATCAACGTTAAGGGATGAGGATGCCTCTGTGTTGCTAGGATTGGATTTCTGGATTTGGGACGTTTCCAAAGAGACCATCCTGAGCAGGGGATTATCGTGTAATCACTTATGGCTGAAATTGGAGAGATCAGTAGGCTGTGCGTCGGTTTAAGTCGAAGATGGACATTTATCCTGCTTGCTGAAGACCAACACAACACATGGACTGACCAGACTAGGAACCAATGGCCTGTTTCTGATCAAGAGTTATTGATTTTGGACATCTGGGCTCTGCTCAGTTATGGGTCGACCGGTTCTCCTGTTCACTACAGAAACAAAATAAGGAACTATTGGTACTGTTTCTAGATTCACACAACTCGACCTGCGTGGACCTTGTTCAGTCTGATGATGTGTGTACAGCAACTGATCTTGTCCTCGAAATGACGACAATCCTACGGTGATTGTCATTGAAACAATCCCGTGATGACTCTGGTATTGATCGGTTAGAGAAACCGCTGACTCAGCGTGTATCACCTACTAGGTGTAGTGAATGATTCACTGTTGGGCTGTCTCATGAATAGTGCAACAGGTTGTTCCGTCTGAACAACACATTAGGATAATCGAATGAAACATTTCATTATGTGGATGGAGTCATTCTACAGGAAATAATGCCACATTTAATTAGGTCTGTTTTGAAAACACTTACTTGTCAACATTCGAAATTCAGTACATTTGGATTTTACACAAAGTATAATTATGTGGTTGGCGTCATCGTTCAACAGGATATAATTAATGAGGTTATTTTGGAAACATTACTTAACTACAAGGAATGACACTGTACCTTACGAAATTCAGCACATTAGGGTTTTACACCAAGATTGATACAGGTGTGCATTAAAACGTTTTAGATGTTCTCTTCCATTCATCAATGTATACGCACGTGTGGCAATGTATATGACCTGTGCTTAAATATACCCCATGGTCAACAAAGCCCATATAAACCGTCACTGAATCTGATTTAAACGGTGTATAATATGACTTGTTCGACAATATGATGTGTTGAAAGTTTGCAACAGTTGTTACTAGCTCTCACGGGAAAACAAACTTCCCTCTTGGAAGGACATGAAAGCAAGTTATCATGTTGCTAACATTAACCCTTTAAGTTTCACAGTTTTGAAAAAAAATGAATTTGTACGTTAAATGTTGCCTGCTGAAGGTCATTTTTCTATCGCTGGAATGACTGTTTGGAATAAGAGAGACTGAACACCGCTTTTAAACACCACGTGTCGGCTTTATATATGACGGTTCGAAGTGATTCAACGTGATATGGGATAGCTCGAAGTGATTCAACGTGATATAGGATAGCTCGAAGTGATTCAACCTGATATGGGATAGCTCGAAGTGATCCAACTTGATATGGGATAGCTCGAAGTGATCCAACTTGATATGGGATAGCTCGAGGTGATTCAACTAATATGGGATAGCTCGAAGTGATTCAACTTGATATGGGATAGCTCGAAGTGATTCAACGTAATATGGGATACCTCGAAGTGATTCAACGTGATATGGGATAGCTCGAAGTGATTCAACCTGATATGGGATAGCTCGAAGTGATCCAACTTGATATGGGATACCTCGAAGTGATCCAACTAATATGGGATAGCTCGAAGTGATTCAACTAATATGGGATAGCTCGAAGTGATTCAACTTGATATGGGATAGCTCGAAGTGATTCAACGTGATATGGGATAGCTCGAAGTGATTCAACTAATATGGGATAGCTCGAAGTGATTCAACTAATATGGGATAGCTCGAAGTGATTCAACTGATATGGGATAGCTCGAAGTGATTCAACTAATATGGGATAGCTCGAAGTGATTCAACGTGATATGGGATACCTCGAAGTGATTCAGGTCTTATACGTGTCAATTTTCCTGAACCCCATCACCAAGGGCATTGGTAATGTGCTAGTAAACAGGTACTATTCAGTGCAACAGGGGCTTCGAACCAACCATCGTCGTTTACTAGGTGGTGTCTGGACGCTATTTTGTACAAGATATTTCAACGGCTTAGAGGACTGGGTCAATCATCCCCAACCCCCTCCTCTGAACTATGAACCAAACATGCATGAATAAGACATGTATCGACCTTTAGAACACAGCATTCATTTAGTTCTTTTTACAATGCGCATGCGTGTTACGTCCTTCTTTCGTGGTTACAGGAAATGTTAGGAATCCTTCCTTTATTGACATTATCTATTGTTACTTATAATTGTGTCTCAGCAGATATGTAAGGAAATTTATTTTCATTTTCCGTATAATTGATCAGAATAATAACAATTCTGGGTTAGTTAGTGGGAAAAGAGACGTGCAAAAACAACCAAGAGTTTTGTAAGCATTTTTTTCGAACAGACGGCATAATAGTGCCTGTTTATTGAAACGGTTTTTTCTGAAACAATTATGATCACTGGTAAGACAAAGTCGATACATCGGGTAGTATTTGCAGGCCTATATTATTCCTCATCAATTTAATCAACCACACATTCGACAAGTGTTCCCAGCCACCATTGTTAACCTCGTAATGTCTTATGATACACCAGAACTAACAGTGAACATAAATTGTTGTTTCACATGAGCTAGGGTAACACCACGTCAACCAAATACACATCCGCCAGAAACAACAATATATTTCGTGCTTGAAAATAAATCCATTGCGGAAGTCAAATTCATATCATGCTATGGCGTGGATATGTAAAGGATTCTGAAACGTCGACGACTATACTACAGACGGAACTGAGTAACGTATTTCCTGGTAGAAAAAACGTAACCTCGAAAAAAGCATTGTTAAAGCCTGATATTTACAAGTCAGCTTCGTAGATTATCAAAACGATCATCTGAACCGAAAGCAATAAAAGAGTAACCTGATATTCTCCGCGTTTATAATATTGAGCTAATGCTGCTACTCCTGCCTATAACAGTGCTCCTCTATATCACTCATGAGTAGCTGGCTGTATTTGCCTACTTGACCGGAGGAAGCCGTCAACTTAACACGTGATATGGGACACCCGCAGATTACTATCAAGGGTTAAGCGACACACCCTTTTGAAGACCTTTCGACTGAAACCAGCTTTCATTATTGGATGTCCTGTAGTTTTATAACATACTCTACAATTTCTACGATAAATGTTTCTGTATACATGGTTTATGGTGGTGTCTGTTTACACAAATAAGTCGGTGCTGGAATGCCACAAATTTAACCCATTTTCTGCGGGAGCAATGTGATTACCAAAGAGTTAAAAACCTGGTAGACCGACATCTAGTCCTTAAATTGAACATAGTCTACAGAAGAAAAACAGCTAAATTATAGTTATGAAATATCTTAAAAAGGAACCCAGAGACTCTTCATTTTCAGAATTTCCTGAAACTGTGGTAATCAAGACTTGCCATATATTCCTGACTTGGGCTGCATTGAGTATACCTGTTTCAGTGTCTGCATGACAGAATATAGGCCGAGGTGTTTAACCCTGTTTCATATGCCACCTGTCGAGGTATGATATGTGACATGAAAACGTAATAAACGTTCATGAAAACTGTTCACTACCAAGAGCTGAGAATAGTATAGTTAACGGATCTCAATAAGCGGTACGGTAGCTAAATGGTTAATGCGTGCATCTTCTTCTCGTCCCTGGTTTGATTTGATTCTACATGAGTGCAACGTGTCAAGCTAATTGTATATTCCATTATTTAGTGATGACAACAATCCTAAGCTCACCATGACACCCATGATATTATGTTCACGCCTATGTTTATTAACATTCTTTTCAAGGCATAGATATTTGACGACAGTTACAAGATACGATGTGTCGTGCTGCTATTCTTCAAGATACCACAACTTACTTACTCAATATGTTACTCTTTTCGGTATGTCCCCATGCATATTTATTGGAATTCACTGTCTGTTCACTAACACCATATCACGCGTTGTCATGCCTTCAGCATATTCAGCATAGCCTGGTGTTGTATAGATCCTAGTGAACATGACGATCTATTATTAAAAGGCATGGAGGTGGAATCCATTCGCGCGTTTTAAGGTAGTTAACCCCACAGGAGCTAAGCGATGTGAACGACATCACTGTCACTGATTTACAATTTGTTGTTACAGCTGAAACGCCCCCGACCTGACGGTAAAGCCACAGGAAACTGGAGATGAGTAAGAGACTGGGAATACAATGGCTGTATGGTGGCTATTGTGTTATAGAAGTAGGTGAGGGCGCTGGAGGTTGGGGCTAGGCAAGGTTAATAACTCTGTCCTATACATTTAACTATTCATACAAAAACGTTTAGGTCATGTATGTGATAGTAATACATTTGCGTCATATTGCATGCATAGTTACACACATTAGTTTCAGGGTAAATAGGCATACAATGTTCCCATACAATGCTTTAAAACTAAATAAATCCAAGCCTTAAGCTCTCGATTCCTAGAAAACCTGTGCACACAACATGCTGGAATCGACGAGTCGAGCATGCTAAACTTCTTTTTGAAGAGTCTTTACATTTGGCTCAGCGTGAACATTCCACTAGTCAATATCCTACGAATTATGCAGCTATGTGAAACACACCCGTAAGGAATGATGTTCCCAAGGCAGACAGCCACGAGGTGTTCAGTGAATAGGTAGACAATCAGGCCAACATGCACACTACGTCGACGCCCGTATGCGGTGGTTACTTTAGTACTAACATACAATTTTGTTCTAATGTTGTTAGAGTGTGTGAACTTTAGTTTTACCCTGTTATATCACGAGACGTGGCACCAGAAATGGGCTTCACATATTGTACCCATGTAAGAATTCAAACCCGGATCTTCGATATGACGGGCAAATGCTTTATCCAACAGGGTATCCTACCGCTCACATGTTATAAGATTCATGATAACCTATAGAGCTGAGCAATCGCCAACAGGACACAAAACATTTCTCCGAAAGTATAAATATATCAATATGAAATGTTATTTTTGTATAAGTTATGTGCTCTTGTCAAACAAAGGATTTGTTGTCAAACAATTATCATTCCATCATTGATAAGGTTGAACAAACATGAGTGGAATTGTTTGTTAATGACACGGTGAGGATGACAGCAACACAAAGGTGGAATCCTATCTGTATGTGTGACCCTGGGGCGTTTAACGATGAACATTCTTTCAACGATAAACTTATGCAAAATATTTTTTTCTGTATATATAACTCTTACACGTGTATGTGTTTGCTATTCATGTTTATTGATGTGAGCAGTTTGGAAACGTAGTTGTTATAGCGTTCCCATGTGACACCGAAGGTCAGGGTTAGATTCCCCACATGAATGTAATGTGTCATGTATATCTGTAATGTGTCACCGTTTTATTGCTGGAATATTGCAAAAAGTATTTATTCAGGGCATAAGCGTTAGTCTAAGTTAGTGAGTGAGGATCTCACACGGAAATAACAGTTTACTTAACTTTTTTATTTAAGCTGTTCGATTGTCCCCCTAAACACTGCAGATGGTTCAAATCAATTTCCGTGAACAAAATGTGTAAACATTGATGTTGGTTCACTAGTTAAGAGCCACGTTATTGAAAGGCCCAAGATCCCTTGAATCACTACGGGATACAGCCGGTGTTGATAACAGCTTGGTAGGAATGTACAACACTCTCCCAGTGTCTGACCTACATGATATACCTGCCACTTGTGAAATTGACACATGTACATTTCAATTCAGAAATTTCTACCACAGAGTTGTTTGTAGGTCTTTCCTTCAATAAAATATATGACCACGTTGCACATATGCAGACTACCTGTTGATTTTTTTTTTTAAAATGACAGAATATCATACCTTGTCCTGGGTCTCAGCGCTGAGGCCTGATTTTGTTGCCCGGTATGACATCTTTCCTTCGTTTAAGTATCCAAAATGACTAGTAGTTAAGTCAGAAATTAACTGGACGTCACAGCGCAAAAGTATCGTCTGCTCTGGTGTCTCTCGCTCTCAGCTCGGCTAAATGTACAGGCGACAATTTAGGCGCGCCAATGATTCATCAAGAGTCACGTGACTAAACGTGGGCCAGGCGGTGGAGGAACATTGGGAGGAGTCCCCACGACAGAAAGACTGAGATATTTCAATGCAGGCTCAAGTTGAATAGGACGGTGAGAAAACAAACCGTCACTGCTTCTAGAGGCTTCGACCGCGCGCGGGTCACAAGAATTTCCGCTGGCGTAGATATTCTCCATTTATGGTATTATTGCGGTTTCCGATCGATGTGACCACGCCTGTTATTGATTCCCGGGTTAATTGGACAACGATTTATCTCGGTAGATACGCGTCATCGTATTTATCTCATATTTCTCTATTATCTCAAGTAAGGCCCAAAATATTCGCTTTAAACTGCTAGTTATGGCTGCGGTCATTAACCCATGCGGTGTTAGAGGAAGTACATGTTTCAACAGGCATGCGTGTTTATTTGAATTTATCTACCTGTGAATGACCAACTGACACTCTTTCAGGGATATTTTGTAACCCTATATTGTCTGTATTTTGGGCCAAAGGCCTTATACTGAATAAATCTGTCTGTCTATCTGTCTGTCTGTCTGTCTGTCTGTCTGTCTGTCTGTCTTTCAGATGCAGCCAGAAGCTTTAAGAATGTAATTGTCATTACATCATTAACAGATAAATAGCCCATGTATGTACTTTTCAGATACCGAAAACCTACTCAATTCAGTAGAGTGATATTTGACCGTAGCTTGCACAAGTCTAAAGGAAATAATTACATGTCTCTAAGGAAGTGATTATTAGTTAAATCACAATCCCTAAAAGATGTAACTAAGATCAAGTGATCATAATAGAGAATTGGCTTCCTCTTCACACGCCTAGTGTAATGATATATCTTTCCGTAATAACATAGACAACAGGCTTGACTAACCTTTACACATTGTCCATCTTTACATGTACACATCTATCTTTCTGTCTGTCTATAAAACACTTACTGTATCACCACTTATTGATCAATGATTTTTGTTATTTGTTAAACATATCCTTCAGTTTTGATTTCCAGCGATAATCGTTTTCACAATATTCCGTTAAGCTGTTACAGTACGTGACACCATACTTATAGTACTTATGGTGACATTCAATATGACTAAATGTATGTGCATGAAAGACTATCCTTCGGATGTCCCACCCGGTGGAATGTTCCATCTTTGTACTTGAGGAGGATGAAAGTCTACTCCAAGTGATGATGCACTATTGTTTACAAGTAAACACCCAACACTATTGTTACATGTATATCAGTTAACACCCTACCTCAAACTATTGTCACGCGAGTCATCACTCCATACGTAACATTGATAACGCCCATCAGGAGATGATAATGTATCATGGATAGTCTCTCATCCTACATGACTGAACATGAATGAACCTACTTCTGTGGATGAACACACTTCAGTGATGAACTGCAGATACGTGTTCTTGCATAACCGAATGTCACGTAACAAAACCTTTTCTCTCCTTGCACGACTTATCCAACGGTCTGAGTCTTCTCTCCTTCATCCACATTCTCTCTTTCCAGTACCTCGTCATCATTCTCATCCTGGGGCGGTGAGGTAGCCTAGTGGTTAAAGCGTTCGCTCGTCACGCCAGGTTTAGTTGCAGAGAAGGACACTTACATTGGTGGTGTTTTAGTTCTTCAACTAGTATTGGGGCAGAGGGGTAGCCTTGTGGTGAAAGTGTTTGTTCATCACAGGAAGACCCTGGTTCGATTCCCCTGGTGTCCCCCGCCGTGATGTAGCTGGAATATTGCTAAAAGGGGTGTAAATCCAAGCTCACTCACTCATTCAATCCTTCTCATTCCTACTCTCCTACATGCCATTATTCCTACTTATCTGCATTCTCCCTCTTCATCCAAAAACATCCTCTCAGTCTATCACACTGTACATTCTCACTTTCTCTCTTTCCTTTTTTCTATCCCGATTCCGACTTTCTTTACATTCACCCATATCCACTTTATCTTCTTTCTCACCTCACTCTCTTACCGACTCTCTCATTCACACATTCCTACCCTCGTCTCATTCATGATCGCCCAAACATTCTGTCATTAAGATTTAAATTTCCTCTACATTCTTTCATTCCTTTTCCCAGTGCCTTTGCTTTTCTGTCTTTCTCTTGACCATGGTAAACATTTTGAATACAAGCGATTTAAACTTGTAATGAAATATCATGGTAACTAATGAATGTTTCTAATTCAATTAGTTATCTGTGCAGAATGTACTCTTCAGCCTCCCTATAAAGGTGATGACAGGTACCTTTATGATGAAGATAATGTGCTTCAGAGATGACCCTGCCTAATATGCACGAAAGGTATTGTAGTGGATGCATCTGTTTGCCGTGACATCTCCGTCATTGAAGCGAACTCAGACATATTTATACAAATCATGTTCAGACACACACACACACACACACACACACACACACACACACACACACACACACACACACACACACACACACACACACACACACACACACACACACACACACACACACGTCATGGGCGTTGTGTAACGAGACATTTTACAAAGACCTCTTGATGTTCAAAGGATAGACAAACAATGGATTGCTATAGTACTGGATCACAGAACACTGCTGTTCTGCGTAATAGGTCCATGTTTGTATACCTGCATTAAGTGGGGTATTTTTAATTTCAATTCGTTGATAAGGGACCGAGAATTTAGCAATTTGAAAATGCCTACCTAACCTCAACCCCACCCGAATATCACACAAGCAGCTTATTAAAAACTGTGGCTTATCTACGGATATTTAAGAGGTTTACATCTAATCGATTTATGCCTTACAAGTTGACGACATAATTCAGATTATAAGTATTCGCATATGTGTACCATATGATCTTTTCTTTGCCGCCCAACCGGCTGACGTTATGACCTTTTGACGCCTACAATGTCTGGGTTAATCTTTTCACTTCAGTTCATACATCAAGTGACAAAGAAGTAATGAAATTATATGTGCATATTTTTGCCAGGTCACGTCCACTATGAAAGGTGGCCAGGACACAAGTCCAACTACAAAGAGGAACTATTGTTACAGCAAATGGGGCGCACTGGATTAACTTTAAACCACAAGTGTTATCGGTCAATTCCAGACGCCCTGTATCTACCGGTTGCCGGAAATATGTTCTAATGAACAGCCTACATATGTCCTTACATAGGGACTGTGGTCGTGGATAGTGCTGGATGATACACCATAAGAGGGTTGGGTTTACAATGGGCTTCCATATCGCGTGAAATTCCATCGGGGGTGATAAATATGTCATTGATTTACGTCCTGCATTGATAACATTCCTGTAGCCTTGTTAAAATATATTCACAGAGGCGGCGTTAGTGTTGATAGGAAACCTTATGTGATGGTCACTTGTATGTGAATATATCATTCTGAGAATAGGGTGTATCTATGTGATTATTACAGTAACAATAACATAGTAACAATAACATAATCCAACTGTTGTGTACAACACAATGTATGTTATCACGTTCCTCTGTCTGTACAAGAATGACACAGTATGATTGCCTAATACAACACAGCGCCGTGTAGACTATTGCGTGAGTTGTGTATCTGTCTACATAGAGATATCAGAGGCCCTTTGTGCCTTTTGGTCTCCTGAATAAAAATATATATTTCAAGGTATACTAACGCTTAGTCCCTGAATATATATTTATAATATACTATACATATAGTTTTGATATTAACAAATAAACACATTTAAATTGAAAAGGGACTCCAGTGAGTTGGGAGATTCAGGAAATCTAGACTTGCTTCATTAAGCATTGCGTGGAAGGCTAGGCAGTAGGGACAACAGTCGGGGACTATGAGTCTAATTTCAAGATAATTTCAATGATATCGTCTCAATATAACTAAAGTGTGTTTTATGTGATGTCTATGTCGATGTATCAGAAATGTACTACACCTGTCAATTAAATCCGCTTGAATAAAACCAGTAAATCAAGTTAAATGGCCACTAGGGCTAGATTAAGATAACATTTCACTACATGGTGTGAAGGATCATTGTCAGAGCGACAGCCTGTGGTCAGAATGTTAAACAGTTGTACGTGAGTCTATTCATGAAAGTTTCAGCGTGGGGTTAGACAGGGTGAATCACTGCACCATGTCTGTTTAATAATAACGACGCGACAGCGCTTATGGATCGTTGACATATGATTTCTATCAAATTAATCAGATTATGATATTTACGATGACGAGTCTTCATTTATATTTGCCGCCAAAAAAAATCTATTACATGTAGTATATTATAGTACACACGTTACAGCTGCATTCTAAGAGCTGGTAATGACGCATATTAGTACAGAATAATTTATGTCAATATACCATTGGATATATTTTTTTTATCATCTAGGGGATAAGAATAGGGTTGGGGTATCCAAGAGCGATTACAGCGTTAGTTAGTGGAGACTCCGGTTCGATTATTTACATGAGTACAGCTTGTGAAACCAATATGTGCAATAATTCCAAAAGCTCGTTCACTCACTCACTCACTTTAGACGAAGTGTAGCCATATATAGCGTTTAATCAGTGATCCACTGGTACCGTCACTAGTTGACAGTGTGACAGATTTATAGTCTGTGGGGTTTATGTAAAGATTCATTGGCTTGATAACATAAAACAACATTAAGATAACTATAAATCTGTTGATGTGGGCAAACGCTCTCAAGTAAGGGAATGATATATTGAGGTTTATGTGGAGACAAACAGGGTCAGGTCTCCATTTGGTAGCCAGCTAAATACTCATCCCAACTTCAGCCCATGTCTACTTGACAATAAACTAGGTGCAGATGGAACAAGGATCCAATATGACAGCGAGAGAACGTTATGAGATAATGTCTTTCTAAAATTTAATTTCTGTCAATCGTTACAATTTCAAATTGAATACATATTACAGATATTCTCAAAACTGTTTGCACATGATCACGTCAGTATAATCCATTTGTCGACCATTGTAGGCATGTGTTAGTTAGAATGTTAGAAGGTATATTTAACTGTGTTGTTTGTGTTATAAGTGTTATATTTGCTATTTATGTGTTATAATGATATACATGTGTGGTATATCTGTTATTTCTGTTGTTATAAGTTACATTTGGTATAACTGGTATTTATGCATGTTATAAGTGCTGTTGGTGCATTTTAGCTGGTGAATATGTATGTTGTAATTGTTAATATATATATGACTGTTTCAAGTGATATTTGTGTCATAAGTGTAATTTAAGCATGTCATAAGAGTTATTTAATATGCATTTCTAACTGATATATGTGTATGTTATAACTGTTATTGATGTGTGTCATGTGTTTATTCTGTGTCTTATATCATATCACATAAGTATGATATGTACATATGATTAACACATGTACTAACACAAAACTCTACAACAGCCTTTCGCCCGAATAGTTTCTAAATGTGAACAAAAATGGAATGTTCTTGTCACAGATTTATTTGATCTTTCATATACCGAAGTAACATTTAAAGCTAAGAGCCTACAAAAGAATGTGCAGAGTTTTTAGTTCCCGGTATTAAGGCGTTAGCCCTTTTATCTCGACCAATCCCGAGTCGCGGAGTATGTCAACGTTCACAGGAACGTGAGTCAGTGAACGAAGGGCCAGATTTCCCCTCACATTTCTCAGTTTCCTTTTGTTGCCTTATCTCGACGGGGAAGTCAAATGCCCTCCGTGTTTCTCGGCTTCGAGTACTAAAGTATATAAAACGGATTTATAACTGTATATACACAATACCGCTGACCGTTATCGTTGCGATAAACATTATCACTAAACGTGTTCGCGTAATCAATAGCAGATCCTATTTATCTGGATTGCGTGAGTCTTTGACAATTACGTCAGAATACGCATGATTGGAAAATTCAAATGTTACCCATTCGATGAACAAAGAAAAATAACAAATTTGTAACTAGCTATTTCTTTTTCGCAATGAAGGGATACATGTCCTTATTTTATGAAGTGATTAGGAATCACATAATTACATATTGAAATGTAAGGATTACTAAAACTATTTATCTTCTCTGTGGGCAGGTATTGTTGACCGTCAGACTGAATGTCAAGGTGATGTTGACATCAGTCTAGGACGATATAGTGATAATGAACATCATAATATCATGTCACAGTAAGTGTGCTTTGCTGCACGGTCTTGAAAAATGTATATATTTTTTATCTATTATAAAATGCTTATAACGAACTGAAAGTAGTGTTCCATTTAAGTTCGTTTTAACCGCCGTGCACTGTATTAAACTTCCCAGGGTTCTCAGAATGAAATAAAAACCGCACTTAACAGTTGACCTTTCAACTGTCAGGCCTATTGAAAGTGGTTCTTGCCTCAATGAAATTACCCCTTTTGTGATGGCTGACAACTGCGGTATGTAGTAAAACTCATTGACGTTCGTAGATATGGCTCGCTCTTGCACTCTGACCTGTAGCCTTTCGTGCATCTGCTATTTATTATTTCAAGTTGACTTTGAGACACTCCCTAGTTCACTGTCGAGGATTTAGCCAAAGGGTGTAACATATTTCAGTTTCCGTCCTCGTCTATCCTTAGCGACGAACAGATGTGGTGCGACAGCATTGGCCTAAAATTAACTTCGTCTAGTATTTAAAATTCGCTTATGTCGATGCAAGGATGTCGACGCCTACCAATGATAAAGATTGATATTTTCACCATTGTTTTAAAATAATAAATTAGCATAATATAAATTCTAGAATAAATAAATTTTATTTTGAAACATTCCTGAAACCCTTATCATTCATAATTTCATCTTTATTATAAATTGTTTTTAATTACAACCGATATGTTTTAGTTCTCTTCTACTGTCTGATATGTCTGTGCTATAAGGTTGTAATCCACGTATAGAGCACGTTATATCATATATGTGGTGTAACTGATGGAAACTGGGTCAGATAAAAACACTGGTTCATTGTGTCTGGGCACTGTGACCCACACCAGACCAGGTCGACATTCACAGATGGTTATGTTGGTGGTGTATCTGACTGGCATATAGTCTATCAAATCTTATACTTCACAACACATCTCTCCCATCTACTGTTACATATATACATGATGCATGATTCATTTCGGGCGGTGGGGTAGCCTAGTGGTTAAAGCGTTGGCTCGTCACGCCGAAGACCCGGGTTCGAATCCCCACATGGGTACAATGTGTGAAGCCCATTTCTGGTGTCCTCCGCCGTGATATTGCTGGAATATTGCTAAAAGCGGCGTAAAACCAAACTCAGTCAGTCAGTCATGATTCATTTCATCTGGCTTCACTAGCCTCTATCTGTCCATATTGGTTTTGTCTTCACGCCATATATTCTAACAATCACAGTGCAGAACTAATGAATTAACCCAAAAAATCGTTTCCTTATCAAATATCAGTGTCACTAACCCATTCCCATGCTACCCTGGGTCCACATGTACAAAAGATATATAAGCGCTTTAAAGATGTCATTTCAACAAAGACTGCGATACTCGTAACGCTCAGATTGTGTTGTGGGATTTGGCCCTGGCAGCCCTAGTCTGTCTCACATTCCCTGAACCACATTATTTTCCCTACTGCCAGCCCTCCCTGCAATGCCAAAACCCTAAATGAAGCAAGTCTATGGCTAAATTTCCCCAGGTTCAGCTGAATCTCCCAACTCACTGGGGCTCCGTTTCAATTTAAATTGGTTTATTTGTTACTTTCAAGATGATCTATATTCAGAGACTAAGCGTTAGTGATGCATGTGGTCTCACCTTAGGCAAGCGAGTTTGTTCAAAATTGCCTCTGTCACAGAGCAGAAAATGGGTACCCGGCTGGATAAAGTCATGTGACTATAACCTTCTAGCCCCAAACAGGCAGCTTGGGTTATCCGGGGTAATAATATTCAGATTTTGATTAAGCGCCGCGAGCAATCACGTGACGTTTGGAGACTGTGCGCTATAGAAGATGACGTATTATTATAATACTTAGTGTGTGGCAGTTTCAATGGTCATTGTTAAGTTATGATTAAATTAATTATATTTGCGTTTAAATGTAATGTCATTCAGTTTCAGTCTGTAACAAGAACATGTTGTGCGGTAGGATTCAATTGTAAACATTTCATAGTAACCATTTAAATGTTTCATGTTTGAACTGCATGTGCCATATTTGCCGTTTCCAGGGAAACATCGATATGTGTCATCCCAGCACTAAGTTTTTCTTCTTACTAAACTATATACGGAACAACACTATGACAAAGTGATTTACACACCAATAAGAAATATGCTCATTCGTACAATATTCCGACTATATCATGATCATGTGTCAGTGAATCACTATGAAATAATGATGACACCAGGTGACAAAGTTAAGAGTATCCTGTCCCACTGTGAAAAATTGCTCGACATAAAAGAACAGTCAAACGAAACCGTGAAGATTGTTTATTTACTGTGAAGTGAAAAGCGAACAATCTACATTTACGAATATCGGTGTAATGGGTCAGTCAGATGTCCATAAATAATGCCTATAAAGTGTTTTACCGATCATAAAAACGCAACATTTTTCATAAGCCGGTGACCTAATATAAGAAGAAATAAACCATTAAGAAAAGTAAGGGATATTCCATTTTGCGAGCTTACCACTAGCCAATGCCAATGCATATGAGAAAAAGTGAATATAAGGATGAAACATTTCCAAAGGAATGGAATAAATTGTCACATTTTCCCTTAATTTCTCTTCATCATCTGTTTCCTCCTTGACTTCATCATTTACATGTTATCAGTCTTGTAAATCCAATATCCCATACCTTTTTTAAATGGTATATAACCTGTCGTTTCTTCATGTCATATTCAGAGTAACTTATCTTATTATAACACGACTCACTTTGTCTGCAGTGAACTATATCAGTTTTTGTGTTGGCCTTCAACATTTGTCTGTCCATACATTTAATACTTCATCATACTTCATCACAGTTCATCTCACCTTTATTTGGATGTCCCTGGCATCACCATGTTTTGGAGCACGGTAGCTGCGAAAGCTTGACATTTTTTGAAGAAATGAGAAAAACACAAATTCCTCTCCAGCAAATCTCCTCTCCGCACACTAGTGGTATCTGTCACAGAACATCCACGTCAATGGTTAAATATAACGCCTTGCCCTCTTGAACTGATTTATGACACTCTCATATTTGAAGTACTGTTATCATATTTACAACTTTCGATGATATGTCGTGGTAACTTCACTACGGGGTTTTAAGTGAGTCTGAGATTATAACGTCACAAGGTCACTTGAAACGTGACCTCCTATCCCAAGGCAATGCAGCGAAAGAGTACGTGACATGCAATACAATGTAGGCATGCCATAGGCAAATTAACCCTGCACTTCATTGTTATTAAAAGAAAACGTGCCTATAACCCTGACATCAAGATATAAACAGTGGCGAATTCCTAGTGTTAATATCTTGACACAAAAGTAACATTTGTTATATTTGGGATTACACTTTCTTAGTAAAGTACAGATTCTAGTACTTTTGGGTTGAGTCGCATCTGGGATTCGAACCCACACCCTCAGAATCAGGCAACTATTCGGCAGCACACAAAGTCGCGGGGGCTGAGCGGATTAGGCGGCCGACTTGAGGGTGTGGGTTCGAATCCCGGATGGGACTCAACGAAAGGTGCTTCCCAAATATCACAAATGTTACATTTAACCACTTTCTAAATGGCATTGTGTAACCTTCACACAAAAGTTGATATTTCACATCGTCATATCGTTCTTGTTTTAAAGTCAACATTTCAACATTTTCTTTGGATTAAATTATTGATGGCCGAAATATGCTTGACTTTAAAGCATTTTCATTCTTAAACAGAAGCTATTAGCAACATAAGTGTAAATCACAAATGGGTCCCTTGTCAGGTTCAGGTCAGCTCATTAATTCTGTAATAACTTTTAAAAACGTCGGCAAACAAAACTCCCATACCAATGTTAGGTTGTAATTTAAAGAAATTGTCCAAGAATCCCAATTCGATAAAACTACACGGAAAAATCCTTCATATAACAATAGAACATTCGTATTGGGCGTAGCGTGACTAGGAGACAGTACAGGCAGAATAGAATCGCGTTTGTTCTTATTTTGTGCTTATGGGACGCGAACACTTTACCCTTGCCACTAAGATATATTAATGGGATGGTGGATTCTGTGTTTCACCAATCTGATATTCATCACATTCACCACCTGTTACTTCGACACTGTATGTTACCTTGAACGCACATACATTATTGATATCGACTTGTGTAAATATTACCCCTGCTACATCCATTCCGATAGTCTCAATGAATATTGATCGGTTCAGCTTTGTTAATAAGAAATATGCAATTTGTCACTGATAAAACTCAGTTTTTGTTAAAACATGCTTTTGAAAGCTGTTGTAATCACTTACAACCAGCATGAGGTCACATTAAGTGCAAATTAATACATCTTCTTTCAGCATGAATCGTAATATGAGACAGGTATGGGACAAGTGATTTATTGCATGTATTGCTTGTGTAACTTTAACCTTGCCTCTGAACATGTTGTTTGAGTGAATTGCACGCATATTGCCTGTCTGTACGCGAGATGATTTCGCTCCAAGTTGTGTCACTATCTCCCAACATCCGGTGTCCTGGGCAAATAACATGGGAGGTGCGTGTTCACCTTGCTTCAGCCACTGCATAACACTCGCACCACAAACATAATACTAGATACACGGCACTGTCATTAGAACTTCAGAAGGAGAGCATACAGTCTGAGTTCAAACAGGAACGCCCTTAGTTCAACAAGTTTGATGTTTTTCTTCACAATCTCCAATACAATTGACCTAGCACTTTGTAAATGAGCTGTACGCTGTTTTAAATGTGCATTCATTTTGATATCAAAAGGGCAGAGGATAAGGTTATGTTTGCAGACATGCATTTCAGCATTCGACGCTCATAATCAAAGCCGGTTATTTCGAAAGTGTTTTTATCGTGAAGTAAGGCAGCTATCTCCTCGAAGCAAATCAAGTCTTACATGGTTACATGTGTGTTTGAAACTCTCCCACTTTAGTGGTCTCATGTTCATCTTCGGTTGTCTCAAAGTTCAACGGTCGTTTTGTCATAACTCGGCAACGTCTGTTTCAATATTATGCCGCATTGCTGCTTCTCTCTTGAGTGTATGGGTGTTTCTGTATCTGTTGCACACTATCTATGTAGTTGTCATTGAACATTTTCTTGTTCTCGTATGAAACGTTGCCAATGGTTACCGTATTTATGTCTGAATGTCACAGTTTTACATAGTAACCTCGAAGTGTAAAATGTTCCCGTATCTATCGGACACAAGCTATATTTATTGTTATCACATGTTCCTTTTGTTATGGTGTATCTATTTCATATTTCAACACTGGAATCGATTCTGGTCACTGAGACCATTCTCTATCATTTCAGCCTCGGAGAAGCATTCATAATGGATTTCGCAAAACAATATCTACATCTTCCACTACTTACATCCGTGAGGACCCATGTGAAATATATTTTATCTTTTCAGTAACCCTAGCTTGTCAAAAGAGGCAATTGATGGTCAGTCACTTTGACTTGTTTATTGCATGTCATCATATCCTGTTTGCACAGATAGGTGCTCATGATGTCAATCTCTGGATTGTCTAACCCAGACTCGATTATTTATATCCCGTCGTCAAACACTTACATATTGTTGAGTGTGGCATCAAATAAAACAATAAATACATAGAAACATAGAAACATAGAAACATACCCACGATTTGCTTCTTGGCGAATACATTCAACC